>NC_042615.1:40213050-40524836 GCF_901001135.1 Rhinatrema bivittatum
ATTGCAACAAAACCCCGCCATCATCATAAAACCAGCTGATAAGTGAGGGTCTATAGTTATCCAGGATAGAGCTCAATACATTGCGGAAGCAGAAAGACAGTTAAACGATGACTCCTTTTATTTAAAAATCGCAGAGGATCCAACATGCACTATCAAGAATTTAATCGATCCCATAGTGGAACAGGCATCACAAGCAGGGTGGATCACTGCGAAGGAAGCCTGTTTCTGAAGGTGGCCCATCCGATTTGTCCAGTGTTTTACACAGTCCCTAAAGTACATAAATCACTACAAGCACCTCCAGGGTGCCCTATTGTGTCCTCAAAAGGCTCGATACTTGAACCTCTGTCCCGATTCGTGGATAAAGCCTTACGTCAATTCATACCACAAATACCATCATACATACATGATTCGGCACATCTCATCACTTTACTACAGGAATATCAACAGGGGGAAACCTCAGTATATTTAGTCACTATAGATATAACAGCCTTGTATTCAAGTATTCCTCAGGATGAAGCAATAACAGTTATTACAGAAGTGATGTCATCTACACAATCATATTCTAGGATCCCACCAGCATTTATTATAGAGCTAGCCAGCATAGTGCTACAACAAAACTATTTCATGTTTCAAGGTCAATATTATAAACAGATAAAAGGAACAGCAATGCGAACCACAATGGCTCCAGAGCGGGCCAATCTATATGTGGGAGCATTTGAAAAACGATGGATAGACAATAATCCTTTTAAGAAAAATATCCATACATGGAAACGCTTCATAGACGACATCTTCATGATTTGGCATGGTGAAGAGGAAACATTGATTCATTTCATTGAATGGTTGAATACATGCAACCCTAATTTACAGTTCACCAGCCAACATAGCAAAAGACAAGTCACATTTTTGGATATTAAAATTACATTGGATCAAGGGATGTTCAGTTTTTCTATATTTCACAAACCAACTGATCGGAATATGATTCTTCATTATTCGTCATTCCATCCCACTCATTTAAGAAACAATTTACCAGTAGGACAATTCCTCCGTCTTAGAAGACTGTGCTCCACAATAGATGAGTTCCAAATTCAAGCAGAAGATATGAAGAACAGATTTCTGCAGCGGGGATACCCCACCTCGATCATAAAAAAAAGCATACAAGAGAGCCAGATGGGCCAACAGAGATTTACTATTACAACAAAGAACAGACCAACCAGATTGTCGTATAGAATGTGTGCTACCCTTTACCCCGCATACACACTGCCTCAAGGCGAGTATATTAAAACATTGGCCACTCTTACAAATACACCCTATTTTTCAAGAGAAACCAACCTTTGCTCTAACCTGAGCAAGAAATTTGAGAGACTCTATCGTACATTCGAATCTTTTGGAAACAAGAGATCAACAATGCCTTCCTAACACAGGACAAACCACATGTGGAAAATGTAGTGCATGTACATACATGTACATGGGGCAGCACCTGGAAATTCCAGGATGTAAAAGTTTTCATTTTAAACATCAGTTCACATATGAATCAAATAATGTAATATATGCACTCTGCTGCCCCTGCAATAAAGTATACATAGGGAAAACCACATGAAAGATAAAGACAAGGATACACGAGCATTTGAGCCATTTGAAACATCACAAAGAAGGGACCCCATTGGTTGACCACTGGCAAGAAGCCGGACATCAAGCTCAAGATTTCAACATGGCGGTCATTTTCCAAGTACAGCAACACCCAAGAGGAGGGGATCTCAACTCTAAATTGTTACAGCTGGAACAAAGGTTCATATATTCATGGAACACAGTTACCCCTAGGGGTCTGAATCGGGCAATTGATTGGACAGTTTTTTAGAACACAAACGCTGATTAAGTTCATTTATAAAAACATAGATCAAAAACAGATCAGGATTATTTATAAAAAAGGTTCACATAAAATTAAGGAGGCTTTACCAACTGCGGAGGAAAATTGGCAATTGCAGGCAGGTAGAATCTTTTTTGAATGTCCCACCATCTTAATTGGATGTCATAAATTTCAGTCTTCCATTAGGTCCATTTTACTGCAGCACATAGCAATTGTTTAGGTCGGTACAAATATATTATACCAAAATAAGCATCAGTATAAGTAATAGGATTCATTGTACGCATAGGAAATAAGTAAGAAGCCACAATTTGAAGTACACTCAGGTTAAAAAATAGCAATTGGGATACAGGTTTATAGGTTCCATCATTGGACGGCACACATCGCAATCCTCTATTAGGTCCGATCCATTGGAGTACAGTAAAATCATGAAGATCGAAGTGAAACAATAATAAAAAAAATTAAAAAAACATATCTATCTATATAAGAAAAAGCGGAGTATGTACAGCAGCTTCTAGATACATAGATACACACATATAGGGACACAGATAGGTCGGAAGTAGTTATAAGAAAACAGCACCCAAGGGTGCCTGTAGCCTCATTCTGGATCGGACGGTGGCGATTGGCCCTAGGGCATTTAAACGTAAGTCGGGTAGAGTGAGACGCTGGATTCCATCATGAAGGCGCCGCTCACGCAAAAGTCTTTTAAAGAAAAACTGTAAGTATTAAAAAATACCCATAGATAGTATAATACAATAGGTAATATGTATAAAACTAAATGTCTGTTATACTTTTTATAAAAAGATATGTGCTTTAGAGACTGGTAACGCCAAGCGGGACAGAACTCATCCTCCCCGAGGCCCCGGAAGCAGGCAGACGACTGCCGAAACACAGCCGATGTCGGGCGGGCAGGTCACCCCAACCTCACAGCAACGGCAGGAACCGAGTTGGACCACCGCAGAATTGATAAGTACCCATAATAATAGGGACAATTATAATGGAGGTCAGGACACCTGCTAGGGAGCGGATACCAGACACCCAAGCACAGGAAAAGAAAAAATAAAAAGCAAATAAATTGAATAAAAATAATAAAGTGATTTAAAGAACAAACACGGGGGCTATTCAAGGAGACAACCACAAAGTGGGTGCCTCACACATAGCCACCACACATTGCTATATTGGGGAGTTCCCTCTATAATTGGTTGTTTATTGTTTCTTGAAAACAAGGGAACGAGGTTTGGTTATTGTTAACTGATGCAATTAGTAGCAGTGGTCATTCCCTAAGTAAACATGATTAACCTCCAAGAACTTATCCAAACCTTTCTTGAACCCAGTTACACTAACTGCACTAACCATATCCTCTGGCAACAAACCTCTCATCTCTGATCAAAAATAACTCCAGCATAGTCTCTGGCAGCATGCTGTTCCAAAGGCCCGGGATGGAAATTCCTATAAATCTGGACTGCCTTTATAGGTCTCCTAGCCGGGACTTCCTGTGGCTGATGATGTCACATCCTCCAGGAGTATATAAGGATGTCTCTTGCAACCAGCCAGTGCCTCAGCAACAGGTCTCCTGGTGCCCTTGTGTACCAGTGTGTAATGTATTGCTTTCCTTGTCTTGTTCATGCCTTGTGCCTTGTTCTGTGTTTCTTGTTTGTTTCCTTGTGTTATCCTACCTCCTCTGTGCTCTGTTCCTTATCCAGTTCCCTTCCAGTCTTTTCTTGTTCCTGGCCCTGCTTATTTCCTTTCTTGCTTGTCTTATTGGCTTTGCCTGTCTTGTTTGTCCTGTTTGTCTTGTACTGACTACCTGTATCCTGACCACGACCTGGCCCCTGACCTTCTTGTGTCTGCTGCCTGCCTTGACCTCTGGCCTGTTATCCGTTCTGCTGTCTGCTGCCTGCCACCACTCTTGCTCAGATTGGACTCTCACTCAGCATGGCTCTATGGACTCACCTAAGTCCTGGTAGCCGCCAGAACTCAATGGCTCAACCTGCAGGGGAGGCTGGTATATGTGAAACTCCAGCCGGTCCCACCTATGGGCTTTTCTGTCAGCTGCTGGTGTAGACCTAGTGAGCACGTACACTAGGTGGCGCCAACCACAGCACAGCCACAAGGGTCCACTTCCTTCGACAGTGTTACAAGAAGCAAAGCATTCTGGGCTTCATTCATTAGAACATAATTTTCAAATTGGCATGCAGGCACACATGTGCGTGCGTGCATTGGCCCATGCCCAGGGACGCAGCTATTTTATAACTGGTGTGAGTATATGCGCGCATGTTATAAAATAGCCTTGTCATGCGCACGTGTGCCAAATTTTAAGTGGGCGCGTGCATGGGCATGCAAATGTTACTTCTATTACGTAAATTGGAGAATTTTAAAAGAGGAGCTCCGATGCCATTCATGGTTTTACCAGTTTGTCCCCAGTTCACCCAGTTAAGAGAGAGGTCCTTCAACCCCCCCCCCCCCATTTGATAGCCTTCACTCCCCCCAGTTAGCTCCAACCCTTAAAACCCTGCAGATCTGCATATTTTTCTTTACTTTTTAGCTTACACGTCATCCATAACAGAAGTAAAGTTATATGGCAGGGGCCTCGGTGCACGTCAGATTGCACACGCACATCTCTGGTTCACACCCTGAAAACTTCTGAGATGTGTGAGCTGTGGGACAAAAATCTGCTCAGCGTGCACAAGCTTGACTTATTTGTGTATCCCCTAATTAATGAGCGCGTCAGGCTTTTAAAATTCACCTGTAAGCTTTTTTCTCATTAAACATGCAATGGGTGGAGGGAGGAGGGGGAGGAACCAAAATGGCCGCTTGTGTGTAGCGTCTTTCGGAAGCTCCTGCTTGAGTTTCTACTTTGTTTTGATTCTGTTTCTTTCATGCCTCCTAAGCGAAAGGGGAAGGTGAGGGTCTTTCCCTCTGTACCCCCATCCCCGCTGGACAACGTACTATCCCCGAATGTGCTACCATTTACCTAAAACAGGAGGAGCTGGTCTCCGCTGACGAGTTTGGGAAGAGAGCCTCCATTTCGTCTGGGGAATTTTCATTGAGCCCTCCAATTCTAAGGATTCTGCAAACGATTTCCTCAAGCCTGCTGCCGGAATCTGCGTTAGCGACTCTGAGAATGGAAAGCTCGGAGGAGGCTACTGAGGGAGCAGTAGCGAGTGGACTGGTGCGAGGAGAAATATCCAGGCAAGGAAGTGATTCAATGCCGGTCTCGGTAGACATTTTGAAGGCCGTTTTGATTCCTACAAGAAATGCTACTTCTTCTATGGCTTCTGTGTCTACACAGGAAAATTGACCTGTGCTGGTCTCACTACCTAAACCCACTGTGGTTACATTGGACTCCCTCTGGGAACTGATGGCCCATTAGAACTTGGCTCTACAAAGTTGTGTAACACAGATTACCCAGATTTCATCTAAATTAGAAACTGTGACTCAAGATCATGACACTTGACTACTGGAGCATAAATATAAGATACAAGAGCTTGAGAGTCAAGTGAAAGAAATACAAAAGGTTCAAACAGCTACGATTCAGGACTGTGTTACTCTCAATAAGAAGACAGAGTTGCTTGAAAGCCATCTAAGACGTCCTAATCTAAGACTTTTAAATTTTCCCTGGATAATAGGTGAACAACCAGGAATTACTTTGCGGAGATATTTGACTGAGACATTACAAATTCCTCTGGATAATATTCCACGTTGAAGAGATAATTTGATATACAACCAACTAGACCTGGGGAATTTAACAGACCTATTGGAGTCCTCAACTACAGAGATATTTGAGAGAGCTACTTTGTTAGTCTCATTTATTTATGAACAGGATCTGGGTATGATTATGGGGAATTATTTTCAACATATGGGGGTCAACTTTATGGGCCAGTTTGTCCAGATCTTTCCTGATCTGGCAAATGTCACACAGGAGAGGAGAAAAGGGTTCCTGGCATTATGCCAGGAAATCCAATCTCTGGGTGCAACCTCTCAACTTAGATATCCGTGTAAATATCAAGTTTGTATGTACTCCTGAAACCCGTTATTTATGTAAACCCTGTTGCTGTTATTTGTTTACTTCCTGTATAACCTGTTGTATGTAAAGCCTGTTGCTAATTTATTGTTTACTGTAAACAGAGGTGATGTATATCTATACGTACCGCGGTATATAAGAATCTCTAAATAAATAAATAAATAAATAAAGTTTAATAACGATACATCTTTTTTGTTCTGGAACAACTTAAGTGTTGGTTGAACTCTCATAGAAGGTTGCTAACCACCTCGTCACCCACTCAGAGTCCTATTACTTAGATTATTATAAATGGGTAAAATGTTACAAGCTATTGGCATTTTCTTCTTTGATTTCTGATTTAGTTTGAATTATCAGCTGTGGTACCCCATTTCTTTATCTCCCCCCCCCCTTATTGAGTATATTGGGGACTAAGTTTAAATATTGTTTCTGATGTTATTGCAATGATTTAGTTTCTTTTTTCTGTACAAAGATGACATGCTTTGTAGTTAATAAAAATGCAATAAGAATAAAATGGAAAAAAAAACCCCATGCAATGGGTGAAAAACTTTAGTAAATCAGACCCCTTATCCTGATTAACAACTTCTTACGCAAACTCATAACGGAGAACTGCCACCAACTTAAGATTGTATTAATTGAAGCACTAAAAAAAAAAAGTGCAAAAAGTGGAATATAAATCTAAAAATTAAAAAAAATAAAAATATGATTGTGAAAGGCAATAGTAACAAACCTATGTAATGAAGCTGAAAACTGTCCCACATTTTCAGCTTAGTATGTTACAATTTATTATTTAACCCAGCCATTTTGTTGAGTAGTGATGTAAAATACTAGAGAAGAAACCCCAGCAATGCTTTTCAATATATATATAAATGATCTGGAAAGGAATACGACGAGTGAGGTTATCAAATTTGCGGATGATACAAAATTGTTCAGAGTAGTTAAATCACAAGCAGACTGTGATACATTACAGAAGGGCCTTGCAAGACTGAAAGATTGGGCATCCAAATGGCAGATGAAATTTAATGTGGACAAGTGCAAGGTGTTGCATACAGGGAAAAATAACCCTTGCTGTAGTTACACGATGTTAGGTTCCATATTAGGAGCTACCACCCAGGAAAAAGATCTAGGCATCATAGTGGATAATACTTTAAAATCGGCGGCTCAGTGTGCTGCAGCAGTCAAAAAAACAAACAGAATGTTAGGAATGGTTAATAAAACGGAAAATGTCATAATGCCTCTATATTTTATTCTTTGTACATTGTTTTTGTTTTATTGTATCACCCACCTGAGTTCTTTGTAAACCGGCATGATGTGCTGCACGAATGTCAGTAAATAAAAGTTAATAAATAAAATAAAATAAATAAATATATCGCTCCATGGTGAGACCACACCTTGAATACTGTGTACAATTCTGGTCGCCATATCTCAAAAAAGATATAGTTGTGATGGAGAAGGTACAGAGAAGGGCAACCAAAATGATAAAGGGGATGGAACAGCTCCCCTAAGAGGAAAGGCTGAAGAGGTTAGGGCTGTTCAGCTTGGAGAAGAGTCGGCTGAGGGGGGATATGATAAAGGTCTTTAAGGTCATGAGAGGTCTTGAACGAGTAGATGTGACTTGGTTATTTACACTTTCGAATAATAGAAGGACTAGGGGGCATTCCATGAAGTTAGGAAATAGCACATTTAAGACTAATCGGAGAAAATTCTTTTTCACTCAACGCACAATAAAGCTCTGGAATTTGTTGCCAGAGGATGTGGTTAGTGCAGTTCGTGTAGCTGGGTTAACAAAAGATTTGGATAAGTTCTTGGAGGAGAAGTCCATTAACGGCTATTAATCAAGTTTACTTAGGGAATAGCCACTGCTATTAATTGCATCAGTAGCATGGGATCTTCTTAGTGTTTGGGTAATTGCCAGGTTCTTGTGGCCTGGTTTGGCCTCTGTTGGAAGCAGGATGCTGGGCTTGATGGACCCTTGGTCTGACCCAGAATGGCAATTTCTTATGTTCTTATGGCCTGCAGCACGGGGTAACCCGGGGAATACTTCCTCCAGATGAATCTTGCACAGGCTGCCTCCAGAAGTGGTCCACAGCGCGGGGTAGGCCGGAGGCTGGTAGCAGCAGTAGCACAAGACACAGTGTATCCGGTAGTGGTCCGCAGAGCGGGATAACCCAATAATCCACACAGCAGCAGGAGAGGAGGAGAGTAGAGCAGATCTTGTACTCACTCCGAACCGAGGCAGCAAAGCTGTAGTTGTAGACACCGTGAAGAGCCAAGGCAGAGGAGCAAGGAGGGTCATCCGTAGTATCAGCGTGGAGACTCACTTGGTTGTAGTGCATGAGGCTAGAAGAGATGGCTCTCCGAGGAGCAGATAGCCCTGAGTGCTGAAAGGCACCCGAGGAGCGGGTACCTGAATCACTCAGACAGGAGCGTAGGAACAGCAAGGCGAAGTCCCAGAATGGCGGAATTGAGCAAGATGGAAATCCTTGCTAACTCGTAGATAGGAAGGCCCAATAGGATTATATACATGTAGGCAGTGATGTCATGCGGAGGGGATGCCCCTGAGTTTCCCGCCATGACGTGTTCAAGAAGAGGGCAGGCGCGCGCGCACGTGCCCTAGGTCACCCCGGAAGTAAGATGGCTGCCGGGAGCGCCCGCGCTGTCCCGGGCATGCCATGGAGGTCGGCGTGCAGAGGCAGAGACAGAGACAGCCTTTCTCCCCAGACTCAAAGCTGCAGGGAAAAATGAGGTGAGCAGCAAAGGTCGCAGCCACCTGTGACAGATGGGCGCAACAGCTGGGATGGGACATGAGGAACAGGAATGCTGGAACCAGGAATTAGGAACAGGAAGCAAGGCAGGAATGCTGGAAACAAGGTAGGTATCAGAAACACAGACAACTCACACTCACGAATGAACTGGACCCGCTGCTGAGGCAAACTGCTGGTAGTAGGGCAGGGTATATATACCCGCCCTGTCTGACATCATCTTCGCGGGCCACAGGGAACTTTTCCACTGCTGGCAGGGAGGCAGGGGTAAATGTTTGGGGGTTGCAGGTGTATCTTACGCGCACAACCCTTTACTGTATAAGTCAGGGGACTTATTCATGTATAAATGTGGATGCTTTTCTTGTAATTCCACACTAGACAATTTTTTATTGGAAGAGACGGAATAGAAGATGTTTTTGTAAATAAATAAATAAATAAATAAATAGATAAATATGTTACAAATTAGCAACTACCACATGTACTTCTGAACCCTGCCCTGTAACACCACTACACTGCCCCTTCTTTCCCCAGTAAAATGCTCACATACTCCTGATGTTCATAAAATAGCATGCATGTGCGAACATACGTACGTGCATATATGCTCTTTTTACATCTAGAACCCCTTTGAACATTCACTCACTAGTAAACTATCTTCAGTTTTAAGTTTATTGTTTAAATCGATAGATATGTTATACTGAATGCTGTCTTAAAAAAAAATGATTGCATGCAGAAGCCTTTTGGACTTCTGTGTAGCAGGAGGAAATGGGAGGTCGATCAGACCCAGTGTCCGGTCGGCCAAGGTAACTTGGGACCAGGAGCGCTCGAGGAACAGGCCTGCGGTATTTGGCGATAGAGTGGGGGGGGGGGGTGAGGTGTAGGAGCAGGGTCATATACAAGGCAGGCAGCTAGGGGCGAGGGGGGGGGAGGGGAGTCGCACGGGAATAGGAAGGAGCCGAGTAGGCTCTGGAGGGGAAGGCCCTGACTGGGCAAATTAAGTGATGCGGGGGTGTTGGCTGGCCTTGATAGGCCAGCTGACGTGAGGTCACCAAGTAGGCGGGGGTTAGTAGTCTGCACGCAGCCGGATCTGTCACTCGCCGGAGCTTCTGCAGGCAGCTGGTCGTTTCCCTCCCACCCGCCTTTTTCTTCTGTTCTTGTGTTGAACGGGGGTATCGTTGTCGCAGCAGGGGGGGGGGGGGTGTTGTTGAGGCAGATGGCCCGAGCCACTACAGCTCATGTTGTTATTGTTAATGATTCTTCCTGCTATAAATTGTATTGGTTGACAACGGGGGGGGGGGCATTTTGGAGGTACGGGCTCCTTGCTGGTAGGAGGCGGGGGTCTGAACTCGGTGCAAGGCTGGAATGTCGAGCCGCGTGGCTGCTGTTGACCGTCTTGCTGGTAAGTGGCGGCCATTTGGGCGGGGTGGGTTTCATTGAATCAAAACTATGAGTTATGTGCAAGGCTCGGACCTCCCTGGTGTTAATAAAAGCTGCGGCCTTTGTTAAAGCCAAATTGATGTCTGTGTATTATTGGAATGTAAAAGGGGGCGGATGTGAGCGAGTGATATCCTGGATGCCCATGTTACTATAATGCTGCCTGCAGTCTGTTCCCCATTAAGTTGTTTTGGTCCCATTGCACTGATGAATTTTCTTTGCATAGGAAAAAATAACACATTCCGTAACTTGGCAGTCTGTTGTCCTTCTCCTATTAACCTCGTGTGATCATGCTTCCATGTTTGGTTTCTGCAGGTGTTTGTACTCTTGCCTCAGGTATTTAGAGTCCAATCTCACTTTGTTTGTTCTTTTTATGGAACTAAGTAAATTGATACTAATTGATGCTAATCTGCTCTCCACTTGACACCCTGAGAAGACTCCTATTGATGAAATTCCTCTCCTGCAACCATCTCTTGACATAAATGTTTCCTTCCTTCAGTCCTGGTATCATATCCAGAGTAGGTTCCTCCGGATATCAGTAGTTCTCAACCTTTTCCCCCTGGTGACACACCTGATGGACAGTGCGAATATGTGTTTTATTTAGATTTTTGCAGCACGTCAAAGCAGATTATATTCAGGTATTTCCCTATCCCCACAGGCAATAGAGAGTAAAATGATTTACCCACAGTCACAAGGATTAACAGTAGGACTTGACCCCTGATTCTCCTGGTTAGTAGCCCTCTGCTCTAACCACTGGGCTACCACACTACTCACAACGCTCCATAGCAAAACTAAAAAAAAAAAGCCTTGGTATTAATTTAATTGTTAAGAATGACACAAGATAAGAAATAACATACATTTTTAGAAATAACATACATTTTTTGTACAAGCTGCATTCTCTGTCCCCTACAGGGCCCACCAACCTTTTTTCTTCAGCTGTCACTTTCAGGCCCAGAAGGGAAGATAGAATCAGTTATCACTGGCCTGGAGAGAAGCACAATTGCCATTTCTTGCTGGGCTCTGGCAGGAATGGAGGACAAGAGCTGCGTCCTACTGGGCCCAGTGGGTGAAGAGGTTATGCCTTGTGAACTGTACAGCCTTGCGCACCTTCCCCTCCCCATACTATTAAAAAGTATTCATTTATATTATAATAGATTTTGCATGAAAAATGACATTAAAAGTACAATCTGAGATTTAAAAAAAAAATCACTTACAACATGTGTATTATATTAACATGCACTGGTTGTGGTGCCATCCAGAAAACCCCGCAAAAAAGTAAAAAAAATACACTTGGAACCCATCCCTAGAAGAAGGAACAATGCCAGATATACTGAAAGGAGCAATAATAAAACCAATAATTAAGAAAAAAAACAGTGATCCCCTTATCCTAAACAACTACAGACCAGTATCAAATCTTCCTTTAATAGCTAAACTAATCGAAAAAACAGTACAGAAACAGCTAGCTGAACACTTGGATAACAATAACATACTGTACCCATCTCAACACGGATTTCGAAAACACTACAGCACGGAGACTCTGCTACTCTCTCTAACAGATAACATTCTAAGAGGCTTTGATAGTGGTAAACACTATATTCTACTATTGCTTGACCTATCGGCAGCCTTCGACACAGTAAACCATAAAATACTACTAGATAGACTGGAAGAAATCGGATTACATGGCCTAACATTGAAATGGTTTAGTTCATATCTAAAAAACAGGTTTTTCCAAGTTCAGATCAACAACACATTATCAGAAAAAATTAATCTCACAACAGGAGTTCCACAGGGATCAGCCCTATCTGCGATCCTTTTTAACATATACATGCTGCCATTATGCCACTTACTTGCAGGACTAGGAATTATGCACTACATTTACGTCGATGACATTCAACTAATTCTACCCATAGAGGACACTTTAGAAAAAACATTAAACCTAGCCAACATGTACCTAAGCATTATAAAACAACTACTGACACAAATGGAACTTGTAATTAATATTGATAAAACAGAATTTCTATACTTAGAACGAAAAAATTCTGAAATCAGTCAAACATCAATAATACTCAAAGACAACCAGAAAATTGAACTAGCTGGAAAAGTACGTAACCTAGGAATAATTATAGACCCTGAAATCAATCTGAAACAACACATATCACTAAAAGTAAAGGAAGGTTATGCAAAGCTCATGGTTCTCAGAAAACTTAAACCACTACTAACTCAAAATGACTTCCGAACAATACTACAGGCACTAATTTTCTCCAGCACGGACTACTGCAATGCCCTTATGCTTGGATTACCTAATACGACATTAAGACCACTGCAAATACTTCAGAACACAGCAGCTAGAATACTAACAGGAAAAAGAAGGAGGGACCATATAACTGAAACCCTAGCAGAGTTACACTGGCTACCAATTGAACACAGAATTAAATACAAAACCCTATGTCATGCACAAACTAATCTATGATGAGAAATCAGATTGGCTAAACACAGCATTACGGGTACACACTCCACACAGGAACCTCCGATCAGCAAATAAAGCCCTCCTAACCATTCCATCAGTTAAAACAGCAAGACTGACCCAAGTGAGAGAGAGAGAGCACTATCACTAGCAGGACCCATAATCTGGAACCAATGCCTCCAGAGATCAGACTACAAAGTAATCTCAAGGCATTCAAGAAAAGTTTAAAAAAATGGCTTTTTAAGCAAGCATTTTACAAAGAGACGGGAAAATAGAGAGAAATCATTCAGGAAAAGACAGAAAGGCACCAACACACAGTACTTAGGAATTTACAGTAGATTAGTCTATGAACTCTACACAATAAGCATAACTATAATACTATGTGTGATAAAACTACCCGTGTACGTACCTTGGTACCATTGGTTTTGAACTACTTCACTAAGGGGTAGATTTTCAGAGCCCTGCTCGCCTAAATCCGCCCAAAACCGGGCGGATTTACGCGAGCAGGGCCCTGCGCGCCGGTGAGCCTATTTTACATAGGCTCACCGGCGCGCGCACAACCCCGGGACTCGCGTAAGTCCCGGGGTTTTCGGAGTGGGCGTGTCGGGAGGCGTGTCGGGGGGCGGGGCCGGATTGCGCGGCGTTTCGGGGGCGTGCCGGCAGCGTTTTGGGGGCGGGTACGGGGGCGTGGCTACGCCCCGGGGCGGTCCAGGGGCGTGGCCTCGCCCTCCGTACCCGCCCCCAGGTCGCGGCCCGGCGCGCAGGGGTCCCGCTCGCGCGCGGGGATTTACGCCTCCCTCTGGGAGGCGTAAATCCCCCGACAAAGGTAGGATCGGGGTTTAGACAGGGCCGGGCGGGTGGGTTAGGTAGGGGAAGGGAGGGGAAGGTGAGGGGAGGGCAAAGGAAAGTTCCCTTCTAGGCCGCTCCGATTTCGGAGCGGCCTAGGAGGGAACGGGGGTAGGCTGCGCGGCTCGGCGCGCGCAGGCTATACGAAATCGATAGCCTTGCGCGCGCCGATCCAGGATTTTAGCCGATACGCGCGACTATGCGCGTATCTACTAAAATCCAGCGTACTTTTGTTTGCGCCTGGAGCGCAAACAAAAGTAGGCTGTTCGCGCTCGTTTGAAAATCTACCCCTAAATGATTATGTCTAATGATTTATTGTTACCAAACCTTTGACGGCACCTGTTAGAATGTACTATAGTACACTTTCACCTACATTAAATATGTGCCTACATGTAAACCGTTGCGATGGTATTTAACTTAGCAACGGTATAGAAAAGTTTTAAATAAATAAATAAATAAATAATAAATAAATATGGTATTAGGCCAGTATGGGCTCAGCACTCAGAAAGTCACGAGTAAAAGAATTATAACATCAACAATATAGTAAAACCTCCATACTAAAGCAACACTAACAGCCAGCACACAAACAATAACAACTCTACATATGAAAAGGTAGAAGTGCTAAAATTACACCAGGTCCTAAAATATCAAAACATCTCATATTAGGGAAATAGAACAAGCCAGGATGCTATAGATCCCTACACAGAAACTACATGCTGGCAGAACCTCACCTTGATCATTCATGCAAAATATAGTCAGACCCTTACCAAATATAGAATAAAAAGAGCAAGCTGTAAGTATGAAGAGAAATTTACAGACACAAACTGAACTGGAAACCACAACAGTACAACAATGGAAAAACAATTACTCTTCCTCTAAAAAAAAATGTAAAAAACTTTAAAAGCAATAGTAATAAAATGATATTAATAAAAAAAATTATTTATTTCATAACACCTGTGGAATAGAATAACATCCAACAATTAAAAACTTATAAAAGTGTTCTGAACATCAATAAAAGATTTAAAAACAGCAGACATAAACATCCAATAATTAAAACTAATAAGGATTAAAAAAATCATCTGCTCTCCATACCCGGGAACTTTTGATTTCCAGGTACCTTGAGATTGTCTTGGATCAGCAAGAGAATAGAAGGGGGATTGTTGTTCAAACTTTCTCCTCTCTCTCTTATATATGCACTTATTGTCTCCCTCCCTCTCACATGCTCAGTCTCACTTATACACACAGGCTGTTTCTCACTCACTCTTGCTCAGTCTTGAGCACACACACACACACAGACAGACACAGGCTATTTCTCACTTTCACCTGCTCAGCCTCACATAGGCATGTACACACAGGCTGTCTCTTACTCTCATGTGATCAGTCTCACACAAGCACACACATAGAAGATTTCTGACATTCTCAGTCTCCCACAGACACAGGCTGTCTCGCACTCTCACATGCTCAGTCTCACATAGGCACATGAACACACAAGCTGTCTCTCAATCTCATGTGCTCAATCTCACTCAGGCAAACATACCCAAAGGCTCTCTCTCACTGTCTCATGCTCAGTCTCAAACAGACTGTCTCTCACTATCATGTACTCAATCTCACACTGGCACACACAGGCTGTCTCTCACACATGTGCTCAGTCTCATACAGGCATAGTCACACCTTGGCAGTCTCTTACTCTCACATATTCAGTCTCACATACACACATAGGCTGTCTCTCACTCATATGCTCAGTCTTACACAAGCAAACACACTCTCAGGCAATCTCTTATTCTCATGTGTTCAGTCTCACAAAGGCACACATACATAGGCTCTCTCTCTCATGTGCTCAGTCTCACACAGGCTGTCTCTCACTCACATGCTCAGTCTCATACAAATATATAGGCTCTCTCTCACTCTTACATGTTCAGCCGCACACAGGCTGTCTCTCATTTATGTGCTCAGCCACATACATGCCTACTAACACATAGGCAGTCTTGTACTCACATGTTCAGTCTTACACACACACAGGCTATCTCTCACTCTCATGTGCTTAGTCTCACACAGGTTCACACACACAGGCTGCCTGTCACTCAGTTGCTCAGCCTCACACAGGTAAACAAATCCACAGGCTCTTTCTCACTCTCTCATGCTCAGTCTCACACAGGCACACAAACACACAACTGTCTCTGACTGATGTGCCCAGTTTCACACAGGCAAACACACCCACAGGGAGTCTCTTACTCTCACATGCATAGTCTCACACAGACACACTCTGTCACTCTTACATAGGCATGCCAATGCGGGCTCTCACTCTCACATGCTCATTCTCACAAAGTCTATCTCTCACTCATATGCTCAGTTTCACACAGGGACACACACATGCTGTTTCCTCCCAGAAGCACAAGTAAAAGCAGCAGCAGCTTCACCCTGTCCTCTTCCATCCCCTGTGGCCGAAGAGATTTGTTCTCTTTCTTGGGGCCAAAGAGGTGACACTGTGTCTCTTCAGATTTGGCTCGCAGTGCTCCTTCTCTTGTTCCCACATAGTATCCACCTCACTTCCTCTTCCGGGCCAGGCTGATAAGGAGGTGTTGTGTCCGTCGGTCTCAGACGGCTTCGCCTGACATGCCTCACCTCTATTTCAGCCTTCTCCACCAGCCTCGGGAGAATGGCGTCCATAGCATCTCCGGCTTCCCTGGAGCGGCTCTGGCGCAGCATCCCGCCATGTTGACCTGAGGCCTCCTAGGGCACGCGCATGCCTCTCGTCTTGTAGCAGTGTTGTGCGAACCTCGAGTGACGTCACTGCTTCCTCCTTCAAAAGGTTGCCCATTTGCTGACTCTCGCCGAGTTAGCAACAGATTGGAATCGATCCGGTCTGAAGCTGCTCTGCCGCTTCTACTGCCTGCTGGAAGCTACTTTCACCCTTCGGGGTTCTACTAACCTGGGTACCCGCTCTTCGGGGGCCCTTTGCTTATTTCCAGGTGCCTATCCTAAATACAGGTACTCGCTCCTTGAGGGCCTGTGTGTCTATCCTGGTGCCTGCTACATATTCTTCAACCTGCTGGAACACTACATGTCAGCTACAGAGAGTGAGTACAACTTCTCCCAGTCTATCCATCCACAGCTCCTCGCTGTTCATCTGCATTGGGCCCTACACCACCATTGTGGAACGGGTCTCCTCTGCCGAGGATCTCAGACTGTTGATGCCTATCCTCTCTCTACTGCTCACTGGGAACTCTACCTACTCAGCTACAAGGGAGTGTGTAATAACATCTGCCAGTCTGTCTCTCCTATAGTGCCTTATTGGATATCTGCATCGGGGCCTTACACCACATTGTGGGATGGGTCTCCTACGCCAAGGATCACAGGCTGTTGCTATCTAATCCACCCTCTACTGCTACCTCTGCTGAACCATACAAGCAGTATAAATAAAGATATATTCTCCGTGTTTGTGCATCTGAGTCTAGCCGGTGCTTCAGCTCCCTACGGGGCTCTTATATCATAACAGGAGGCCATACCCTGCGAGCGGGGCCCCCCACAGCCACCTCCAAGGTGTTCTTTCCAGATGGTTGCTTAGTGCTGCAGTCGGCCCTGCTGCTAGCGTTCCGCCCGGGGCTTGAAAATAGCGACAGCCCGGGTGGAGGAGGCAATCTCCGCATTCCGCTAGCGCGGAGAAGGGGGAGGGAGGGTTAGCCGCATCAGAAGAGACCAGGGAGTGCGGTGTTCTGGCCGAGGACGTGGCGACATACCAGATTCTACTTTGCGCCACAGTGGTGTGTCGTGACACACTGGCTGAGAATCACTGCTGTATATTACAGAATCTTTGCATGATTTTGCTGTTAGTCCAATAAAAAGTATCACAAAC
Organism: Rhinatrema bivittatum; assembly: GCF_901001135.1. Classification (NCBI taxonomy): domain Eukaryota; kingdom Metazoa; phylum Chordata; class Amphibia; order Gymnophiona; family Rhinatrematidae; genus Rhinatrema; species Rhinatrema bivittatum. The sequence continues at coordinate 40,230,289 of NC_042615.1, forward strand.
TAAAAAGAACCCAATTTTCTCCAGGAATAATGAAGTTGCAAGAAACTTTGTGTTTCTAAATTTAAGATGAGTTTTCCCACTTGCTGGCCTGTTTCAGATGCATGAATAAGAGTTGCCAACTGATTCCAGATTTTCAGGACAGGCTGCTCCAGTCCTGGTTTTACCCCACTGCATGCATGGACTTGTAGTCTTACATTTCTTAGGGATCTATTTGAGCATAGAAAGCTGCTGAAGGTGGCTACTTTTCATAGGGAATGCAATAGGAAAATCAGAACTACATTTCCCTGCATGCAATGGGGCAAAACCAGGACTGGATTGACCTGTCCTGAAAATCTGGAGCCAGTTGGCAACCCTAGCATGATTGCAGTTTACTGGTATCTTCTGCAGTAAGAGGTACCAATTCAATTGGTAAGCAAGGTGAAACATGCTCTTGTATGCCGCTCATTATCTCAGGGAAGGTCTAGTTAGATCTAATGATCTGTAACAATATACTTTATACACTTGATTTTGCTTTATTCTAGATTCAATATGTAAGTATAATTTCTTATTTATTTATTTATTTATTTAGCGTTTTTCTATACCGGCATTCATGATTAGAAACCACATCATGCCGGTTTACATAAAACAAGGGGTGAGAACAAGAAACGAAAAACAAGTGCAAGGAGAACAAAAGTTACATTACAACAGGGTCTTAAAACTGGGAAGAGAAATTAGAATAAGAGAGCCGAACGGTAGGGATTAAAATATTTACATTATTTACATTATGATATGAAATCTATTGTATAGTTTGCTGTCTCTTGTAAAATTACTATCATTTAGATCAGGTCTGGGAAGGCTTGTTTAAATAGCCAAGTCTTAAGCCTTTTTCTAAAAGTCGGTAGGTATGGTTCTTGTCTCAGCTCCGGAGGGATAGAGTTCCATAATGAAGGGCCGGCTGTGGAAAAGGCTCGGTCTCTGAAAGTTAGGTAGTGAGTGGTTTTGGTTTGGGGGACATGGAGTGATCCTTTGTAGGCTTCTCTGATGGGCCTGGTGGAAGTGTGTTGTCTGAGAGGAATTTGTAAATCGAGCGTTGTTTGGTGATGTATGGCCTTGTGGATAATAGTGATGGATTTGTGGATGATTCTGAAGTGTATAGGCAACCAGTGCAGGTTCTTGAGAATGGGGGAGATGTGATCTCTTCTCCTGGTGTTGGTCAGAATTCTCGCAGCTGTGTTCTGGAGCATCTGAAGGGGTTTGATGGAAGCGGAAGGAAGACCTAGTAAGATAGAGTTGCAGTAGTCTATCTTAGAAAAGATAACTGCTTGAAGTACCGTTCTGAAGTCTCGAACGTGCAGGAGCGGTTTGATTCTTTTAAGTACTTGGAGTTTGTAGAATCCATCTTTAGTAGTTTGTTTGATGAATGATTTTAAGTTGAGATGGTTGTCGATAATTATTCCTAAATCCCTTGTTTGAGTGGTAGGTGGGTTGGTTGGAAGACTCAGAAGTGGGTTACTATTGTCAGGTGAGATGATCAGAAGTTCCGTCTTAGCCGAATTTAATATCAAGTTTAAATTCGATAAGAGGAGATTGATTTCTTAAAGATAAGTACTAATGAATAACATCTATAATAATGAATAATAATAATGATTTCTTAAAGATAAGTACTAATGAATAACATCTACTTATGTTCCAGGATCATAAGTGATGAAAAAATAGTTATGTTGATATAATTCCCACAACCAGAATCTGCTCCAGGAGGGAAATATTTCCTACTTTATTCTCTTCAGAGGATAGAATTCTTCCAATTCCTCGGAAAAATTAGTTGTGTTATTTGGCCCTACTTTATCTTGCTACAGTGTTGGTTTTTTTTTTAAAGAACATCTGTTGAGTTTTAGAAGATGCTCAGGATCTTAATTTGTCATTAAAATATTCCTGCCATTAGGCCAGCCCAAGGGCTATGCTATGTACTGCCACATAAGAGACCTGGATTTGATTTCTATCCTGATTTCTGCTCCTTACACTATTTGGAGCTGGGGATGCTTTGAAGGCAAATTCTGAGCCCCTGGGGGAAGGGCATCCCAACCATTGCACAATGGTGACACCTAATGACCAGATACAGAATAGACTTATGGAGATCTAGAAGGAGTATAATCTGTGGCCCCTGGCTGAGGACTATCATTGTAATGCCTGGGCTAGTGTGTATGGGGAGATGTTAAGCGGCTTATAAAATAGGTAGAAATCCCAGGTACTTGTTTATTTAGACATTTTATATACTGGCATTCCATGTATAGATCACAATGGTTTACTGTTGTGTTTGTGGCATATTTGTGGACTCTTGGTCGAAGTGGCGATGACTCCTCCCATGGGGAGGGGCCCCGTGGGGAACCACAACGATAGGCTAGACTCTAGTAATGCAGACACTGAGGAAAGAAGACTTTATTATACTGCCGCTGAATCTTGCCCAAGGAACGGACAGTGCTGTAGATCAATGGTATCATGGTAGCTCAGACAGTCTCTTGTAGTAGATGGTCTCACCCAGATGTAGCAAAGGTCTGGTAGTGTTTTGCAGCGCAGGATAGGCCGTGAACCTGAGGGGTGGAATAGGAAGAGCTGGAGCGTAGCGATACTCACAGAGAGTCAGTGCTGTTAACTTCCTTTGGTAGTAGGTTGATGAGAAGGACTCGAGGTCCAAGGTGCAGGATACCCTGAGCAGAGTAGGCCCTCGAGGAGCGAGTACCTAAGAGTGCCGAGAGGTTCCTGAAAGAAAGCAGACAGGACCCCTGAGGAGCGGGTGTCCTTAAGGTTAGGTAGTTGAACCCCAAAGGGCAGGTAGAAGCAAGAGGTCTCCGAGGAGCGGGTACCCAGAGCTTCTATTGGAGAGAAGTTCCCCGGAGGGTGGTGAGAATCCAAGTGACCAGATTGAAAGTGGTCAGAGTAGCAAAACCGAAGTCCTTGCTAACTCGTTGATTAGGAGCGGAGCTGAGGTTTAAATACCCGGAGGTACTGACGTCATGCGGGGGGGGGGGGGGAGCACCCCGGAGGTTCCCGCCATGACGTATTCAAAAGTGTAGGCAGCGTGCGCGCGTGTGCCCTAGGAGGCCTCAGGAAGAAGAATGGCGGACGGGGATGCCCATGCTGGTTCAGAGATGCCGAAGTTTTCGGCAACTAGCAGCAGAAGCAGCCATCCTGCCGAGGGAGGAGGAAAAAGGTAGAAGAGGTGAGGCAGAGTGGTCGCAACATTTACAAGATGATATTCATAGTTATACATTCAACAGATAAACCTAGACAAAATAAAACAATTGGTTATGATGTTAAGAACATAAGAACATAAGAAATTGCCATGCTGGGTCAGACCAAGGGTCCATCAAGCCCAGCATCCTGTTTCCAACAGAGGCCAAACCAGGCCACAAGAACCTGGCAATTACCCAAACACTAAGAAGATCCCACGCTACTGATGCAATTAATAGCAATGGCTATTCCCTAAGTAAACCTGATTAATAGCCGTTAATGGACTTCTCCAAGAACTTATCCAATCCTTTTTTAAACACAGCTATACTAACTGCACTAACCACATCCTCTGGCAACAAATTCCAAAGCTTTATTGTGCATTGGAGTTCATATGTAGGTACAGTATTAAATTCAGGAGATGCACCCTGTCTGCTCTACCTGATACCTGTTGCTTATATTCATCTAATATTTGAATTTTAAATATGGAATATTTGAATAATAAAAAATTCAATGAAAAGGTAGTTTAAAAAAAAGAGCAATATGGCAGGAATATATGTTTTTGGCTTAGCACTTGTTTCTCAGGTCTATAAGGCTTCCAACTCAATCAGAACTCACCTCTGCTGCTCCATGAGACTTAATTCACAAGTAAAAGACAAGAAAGACAAATGATAATCGTAGCATGAAGAATAAATCAAATGAGAGAATGCATGATTCTCAAACAACCCACAGACTAAGAAGTGAAAACTACCTTATTATCTGTGATTACCAACACTCCTTGCCTTATGTTCTGGTTGTAATTCCATTTGCCCCATATCATGTCAGCATTAATGCCATGTGATGCCTCAGCGGACAATGTCATCATCAAAAAAGGGTAAATCCAGAAACAGAACATTAATCATCGTAACTTAAGACGTCTCTGTGCTAAGTGAGCTCACATCACTCATAGATTGCAAATGAAGAACATAAGAACATAAGAACATGCCATACTGGGTCAGACCAAAGGTCCATCAAGCCCAGCATCCTGTTTCCAACAGCGGCCAATCCAGGCCATAAAAACCTGGCAAGTACCCCAAAACTAAGTCTATTTCATGTTACCGTTGCTAGTAATAGCAATGGCTATTTTCTAAGTCAACTTAATTAATAGCAGGTAATGGACTTCTCCAAGAACTTATCCAATCCTTTTTTAAACACAGCTATACTAACTGCACTAACCACATCCTCTGGCAACAAATTCCAGAGTTTAATTGTGCGTTGAGTGAAAAAGAACTTTCTCCGATTAGTCTTAAATGTGCCACATGCTAACTTCATGGAGTGCCCTCTAGTCATTCTATTATCCGAAAGACTAAATAACCGATTCTGCTGAGATTAACTTTAATAACTGTCGTGGATCCCAAAATAAATAATCTAAACCAGCAAACTGAATTTTTCATTTAGCAGGCTATTTAAGTTAAAAGACTTTACCAACTCTAATAGCTTCTGGATGCAAAGCCTGGAACTTCTTTCGTTTAAGATAAATAGCACATGAGACATCTGGAAAGAACCTAGCATTAAATCCCCAAAGAGTTTAGGTGGGTTATGGAAAAAAGAACATAGTACCCCCATTTTTATTGGGTTCTATGGCAAAAGTAATTAGTAAAATCACAGAATCCATAGTACTGTCCATGGAAGCCTCCAGCCTTTTGCTTGACAAAAGAGGTCTCAAAACAGGATGAGCTGGAAGAAGGCAAGCGACAAGTTTTCACAATCAGTGGAATCCCTTCCTTAGGAACTGATAGGCACTCAACAAACGAAATAGTTCTTACATAATGCAAGGCCAGAAATATTAAAAACACTCAGAAATAGCGGATGGTACTCATTTGAAGAGAGTTTTGAATATTGTCCATTTTACCGGAAAGAACAGAACTGTCTTTAATTGTTGCTGCTTTAAACTGCCAGAAAGACAATGGAGTATCAGAAAGGATCCCCTAATGCCTGTTGGTGCTGATTAACTTGAATTTCCAAAACTCTAGGTTTTTCTTTAAGGGCAATAACATCCAGGATAGGTGCTTTCTTCAAGACCACTACTGTTTCCATAAAGTTTTCCTAGTAATCTGAGCGGGAGTGGCATTATCCTAAAGTGCAGGAGGGCAGGCACCAAGATTTCCTTCAGGTTGATTCTCGCTGAGATCCTAGGGTTAACCAGCAACTGACAAGTTCATGGGTGAAGTTGGAAATACCTCTGGGGAGTACTTCATCCTCAGCTGAAGTGGCTGGCAGCAGAGGACCCCAGCAGAGAATAACATGGCTTGCGATTCAGAATCCTACACTCACGACTCAGAGCAAGGAGCTTTCACAGGCAGTGATGCAAGAGAGACAGGCGAATCCAGAGGAAAAAATGACAATCCCCACATTTACAGGATCCCATGGAGTCAATGCAGATCCTTCCAGCTGTCCAAGAAAAAAAAAAACAAAGCTGCCCAATGGACCTGATCTGGATCAGACAGACATCTGAATTTGCCATCCAGGCAGATAAACTTTCTTTTCAATCAGTCCTCAAGAGAAAGATTCTTTAAGTTTGAAATTATTTATTGTACAGGTAGATTCTACTTACAATTGTTGCATCTCAAACGTGAGCCCCAAGGCAAAAATCTTTGGTAACTGGAGACAGGCGGGAACCTCGGGGGCGTCCGCACCGCATGACGTCATGGGCCACTGGTATTTAAACTCGAACCACCATCCATAATACGAGTTAGCAAGGATTCTCCCTGTTTCTCTGACTCGCTACCAGATTCTAATCTGGTTCCTTACTCTGGATGACTTTGGGCACTCGCTCCTCGAGGGCCTTATCTCACTTCCACTCACCATCCAGGAGAGACGGTCTACTATGGGACAACTAAGGTACCAGCTCCTCGGGGGCCTTGCCTCGTTCCCTTTAGCTCTTCGGGGCCAGACTGCCTACAACAATGGAAGCCTAAGGTATTCGCTCTATGGGCCCTGCCTCGCTCCTGTCGACTCTCCGTAGTTCCTGTCAACAACAAGGACGCTCAAGACACCTGCTCCTCGGGGTCTTACCTTACTCCTATCTACCCTTCGGGGTTCTTCTCTACAACATAGACGCCTAGGGTACCCACTCCTTGGGGGCCTGATTCTGTCCCAAACCTCAGCTCCTCTGAGGTTCCCAACTACTGTGATTACCACCATCTCAGTGAGTACTGCTGCTCCTGTCTATCTTTGCTCTGTCTCATTTACAGATCCTTGGACCGCCTACCACCATGGAGTACAGCCAGGCTCTTCCTGCTGTCTGGATCAGATGGCAGTGCAGCGATGTAGTCTCATCTAATAGCTAATAGAGAGAACACCACTGCCAGAGACTCCTCTCTGGCAGGGACCAGTATCCACTCCCTGGGACTACCTTCATAATGCTGTATAATAAAGACTATTCTCTGTGTTCACATCTACTCAGAGCTAGCCTATCTTTGCAAGTCCCCACAGGGCTCCTCCCTGTGGGAGGAGCTATCTCTTGCAACGACCAAGGGCCCACACTTTATCATCCAAAACCATAACACATACAAAGGCTAAATATTGTTACTGTAAGTCAAATTGTGTACAAGAAGTAAAGTTCTGCTACCAAACATACATATTAAGGTAAAAATTTACTCTTATAGCTTTTCTGGCAGTGTTGAATCTGTGGACAATCTCGCCTGATGCTCCAACAATAGTCAGCTATCATATATACATCCCATCTACCCTGATACCATGCCTCCATGACCTTCAAATCTTGGTGGAATCGTTCACCTTGCTCATCACCGACTGCACCAAGGTTTTTCGGGAAGTCAGCAAGATGGCTATGCAGAAAATGCACCTTGATGCTCATGTTGCAATGAAGCATTTTGAAGCTCTTCAAGAGTTTCTGGACAATTTTGGTGTAATTCTGTGCTCGTGTATTTCCAAGAAAGTCTTTGACAAGGTTTTTGATTTGAAACCAAGCATTCTTTTGGAGTTCTGACATTGTCCCGATGAAATGTTCATCTTTAATGAGCTGCCAAATCTGTGGACCATCAAACATACCGGTCTTTATCTTTTCAAATGAGATACTTGAAACAGTCTCCTTCAGTTGGCAAAGCTTTAACAAATTGCTTCATGAGACCCAGTTTTATGTGCAGAGGTGGGAATATAGTGTTCTTTCTGTCAACAAGTGGCTCATGTAGAATGTCTACATCACCAGGTTTGAGGTCAGATCTTGGAGGCCAATTCAACTGCACCTAATGTTTCTCACGAGCTCTGCTGTCCCACATACACAGAAAACAGGGATACTTGGTGTATCCGCGTTGCTGACCAAGAAGGAAGCAAACCATTTTAAAGTCAACATAGATGATCCAATTGTGCTTGTGATATTGCAACAGATCAATGACTCTCTTTATGTCTTCATAGTCTTCACGAAAACAAACTGAATGGCCAATTGGGACTGCACCAAATACATTGCCATTGTGCAGGAGGACACACTTCAAGCTCTGCTTTGAATTATTGATGAACATTCGCCATTCAGTTGCATTATAGATTGGAATTCCCAATTCCTCCATTAAATCTTGTATGTTATGGCAATAGACAAAGCCACCGTCACTTCGAAAGTACTGCAGAAATTCACTTTCTCTTGATCAAAAGTAGGATACCTGTGCTCCTTTCTCAAGCAAGTTTTTCTCATGCAGTCTTGATGCTAGGAGTTCTGAAGCCTTTTTGGATGGTCCCAAATCTCGTGCCAAATCATTCAACTCATGCTGATCAAATCCCTTATGAACTGAGTCATCTTCAATTTCAAAATCTTTGTCATTGCTGTCACTTAGTTCTTCACCATACTCCTGTTTTTCGAAAGAGGGTAGTTTATTTATTTATTTATTTATTTAACACTTTTTTATACCGACCTTCATAGTAATAACCATATCGGATCGGTTTACATTTAACAAGGGTATAACTGTAGCATAACTTAAGAAAGTTAAACAAAAGGAAATGAATAAGGCAAGTTACATTCAACAAGGGTAAGGAACTTGGAAGCTTATATAGCTGGAAGGAAGTAAAGGTGGAAATAATTAAGAAATACAATGGAGGATACGGGTTAAAGCTTAAGAGTGCTTTAACCTAGAGGTGCTCTAGTCTCTAGTCTGTAGTTCAATGAAAACTGGCACTGGGATTTCAGCTGAATGAGGCACTGGGCATATAGCTGATGGTAGACTAGGATACTCTATTTTACATTTATTTTTCTTGTTATATCCTGATGTTTTTACTATACAAAAGTAACAGTCACTTGAATGATCTCTGGGCTCTTGCCAAACCATAGGTATACCAAATGGCAATTTATCACGTGTTCCCTTTGTCCACATCCGTAAACTCTTGACACACTGCTTGCACACCTTGTGAGGGGTCCAAGACTTATCTTGATCACCAAGTTTTACTTTAAAATAAGTAAAATAGATTTGCCTGACAAATGCGCTGATGTTTGTCCTTTGACTGGGAATGGTGAAACTGCCACAGATATAACAAAATGAATCAGGGTTGTTTAGGCACTTACGACGAGAAATAGCAGAGGCAAACAGGATCTGAAGGAAAGGAAACAAGTACATATGTAAATAAAAAAAATTAATTCTACTAACTTCTTGTATATAAACAAGAACTCGGACTACACTTCAGAATGCGATTCACTATTTAGAGTGGCACACAACCTCTCACCACACTGTCTCACGTGTAACCTGTTGCTAGTCTCCAAGGTTGTCCCCCACCCCTCCCCACTCGAGGGAGGTTTGCTCTCAACCATTAGGAGAGCACTAGTACTTGCCTCAATCCAGGCTCAAACCAGCCTAGAGTGGTTGCATTAACCAGCCTAGAGTGGTTGCATTAAGTGGATCATTTATCAAAGTGCTATATGGGTAACATCAAGCTAGGTTGAGAGAACATTGCACAAATCTCATCTTTGGGTGAATTTCCTCACTCCGAAGGTCATCAAATCTTCACAAGAGTGCACTGTTCTGTTCGTACGTTGCACTCTGAATGTCAAAGTGGCCCCTAACCCCTACACTAATACCTAAACCTCACCTCGAGTTACTAGGAGGGCCTCCTATAGAGGTATAAATACCTACCTAGTATGATGGAATTACAGATAGACTCTCTCTCTCTCTCTCTCTCTCTCTCTCTCTCTCTCTCTCTCTCTCTCTCTCTCTCTCTCTCTCTCTCTCTCTCTCTCTCTCTCTCTCTCTCCCCCCAGTGAATGCTATTTGCAAAAACATCTTCCCCCCCTCCCCCCAGTGGTTGTAGATAGGAATTACAACAATTCTGGCACTTACTGCAAAGTGCAAAAAGTTATCGCAGTTTGCAGTAATACCTATGCGTAGCAATAACATGGTGCACTTTGCAATAAACAGCCTATTAGCATAAAACACACCCCTTTTCCTATCACATGCGATATTTAGTGGACATTGGTTACCGATTGAACACAGAATTAAATACAAAACCCTATGTACCATCCATAAACTAATTCATGATGAGAAATCAGACTGGCTAAACACAGCATTACGGGTACACATCCCACACAGAAATCTTTGATCAGCAAATAAAGCACTCTTAACCATCCCTTCAGTTAAAACAGCAAGACTAACCCAAGTGAGGGAAAGGGCCTTATCATTAGCAGGACCCACAATTTGGAACACAATGCCTCCAGAGATCAGACTGCAAAGTGATCTCAAGGCATTTAAGAAAAGTTTAAAGACATGGCTTTTTAAACAGGCATTTTACAAGGAGACGGGAGAATAGAAATTATTCAGGAATAAGCAGATAAGCACCGATACACAGTACTTAGGACAATACACTAGAGTAGGCTATGAACCCCACATCAGAACTAGCATATTGATAACACTATGTATGATAAATTTACCCGTAAAAGTACTTTCAGTACACTCGGTCATGACCCACTTCTCTAAAAATTATTTTGTCTAATGATATATTGTAACCGAACCTTTGACGGCACCTGTTAGAATGTACTATAGTACACTTTTACCTACATTAAATATGTGCCTACATGTAAACTGTTGCGATGGTATATAACTTAACGACGGTATAGAAAAGATTTTAAATAAATAAAAAAAATAAATATTTTATTTATAAATGATCTAGAAAAGGGAGTGATGACTGAGGTTATCAGATTTGCAAATGACACAAAACTGTTCATAGTAGTTAAATCTCAAGACAATAGTGAGGAATTGCAAGAGGACCTTGTAAGACTGGGAGATTGGGCATCTAAATGGCAGATGAAATTTAATATGGACAAGTGCAAAGTGATGCATGTACGGAGGAATAATCCAAACTATAGTTACACAATGCTGGGTTCCATGCATATTTGGTGTCATCACTCAGGTAAAAAAATCTTGGCATGACGGTGGACAATACTTTGGGTCAAGTCGGCTCAGAATGCTGCAGCAGTCAAAAAAGCAAACAGAATGTTAGAAATTATTAGGAAGGGAATGGTTAATAAAACAGAAAATGTCATAATGCCTCTGTATCGCTCCATGGTGAGACCGCACCTTGAACTTGAATTCTGTGTACAATTCTGGTCGCCTCCTCCCAAAAAAGATATAGTTGCGATGGAGAAGGTACAGAGAAGGGCAACCAAAATGATAAAGAGGATGGAACAGCTCCCCTATGAGGAAAGACTGAAGAGGTTAGGGCTGTTCAGCTTGGAAAAGAGACAGGTGAGGGGGGATATGATAGAGGTCTTTAAGATCATGAGAAGTCTTTAACAAGTACATGTGAATCGGTTATTTACAATTTCAAATTATAGAAGGACTAGGGGGCATTCCACGAAGTTAGCAAGTAGCACATTTAAGACTAATCGGAGAAAATTCTTTTTCACTCAATGCACAATAAAGCTCTGGAATTTGTTGCCAGAGGATGTGGTTAGTGCAGTTAGTGTAGCTGGGTTCAAAAAAGGTTTGGATAAGTTCTTGGAGGAGAAATCCATTAACTGCTAGTAATCAAATTTACTTAGGGAATAGCCACCGCTATTAATTGCATCAGTAGCATGGGATCTTCTTAGTGTTTGGGTAATTGCCTGGTTTGGCCTCTGTTGGAAACAGGATGCTGGGCTTGATGGACCCTTGGTCTGACCCAGTATGGCAATTTTTTATGTTCTTAAGGAGGAGGGAAATGAAGAGTGTGCCAAGACTGGGAATGGGAGCAGGGGAAGAGACAGAGAGAGCATTTTTGGGGAAGAGTGTGTGTATATGTATGAGACGGAGAAAGTTAACATGACCCCCCCCCCCCCCCGCTACAAATTTGAAAGGGGTCACAATTGAAAAGTTCCCAGATATGGGATCATAAAAGTATGCCGTTATTGTGAGTAATCTCCACGTAGGACTTAGCTCTGCCAAATCAACTCAAAACTGTGTACCTGTGGATTTAGATTTTAGATTTTATTACTCCCCTTTCCAAATCTGAACTTAAGGCAAGTTACATTCAGGTACAGCAGGCATTTCCTCAAAGGGTTTACAATCTAATGGCCTGATTTTACTAATGCTTTTCTCCCATTCCATGTCTATGGGAAAAAATGGTTAGCAAATGAGGATCTAAGTTTGTACCTAAAGCACTGGAGGGTGTTCCCGAGACAACAGAGGGACCTGCCCAAGGTCAGAAGTAGCATCATTGGGAGAAGCGAGATTATGAACCCTGGCTTCTTTGGTCCTCAGTCCGCTACTCTAACCAGCAGGCTACGCCTTCACTCATGGGCAAGCCTGGATTTGCAAATTAGGCACGTGCATAGGATGGTAAAAATCTGAAGGGGGGGGGGGGGCAGCAGATCATCTGAAGATTTACCACCTGCCAGCTGAGCTGAATCTCACTCAGCAGAGAAGTGCCCTCTGCTTCTTGCTCCAAGCTCTCTCCAGGGAACAGAAGGGGAAGGGGTGATCCTGGAACAGATTGCACAGCAAAGAGGAAGAACTACTCTGCTCACTAATTCAGCCCCTCTCCTCCTGTCCTCAGCTGGGGATGAGAGGAGTGGGGTGCAGGAAGGGCTGAGAGAGATTCGAGAGGGGGGAACAAGAAGGGAATCAGCCACAGGGGTAAGGAGGGGCTTTGGGAGCAAAAGGGGATCATTTGGTGAGGGTTGAGAGGGGAATCATTGGGTTTGAGGATAACTATCAGAAACTATCCCTACCAAACTATCCCTCAGAAATTATCCCTACCAAACTACTCCTCACTATCCCCAAAACCATAGCCACTTCACTCTCCAAAATCGTTAACTGCTCCCTGGAACACGGCCTAGTACCTATCTCCCTGAAACAAGCTGTGGTCAAACCCATCTTAAAAAAACCCTCCCTTGACCCCTCCAACCTTTCCAATCTCCGTCCCATCTCCAACCTCCCTTTCCTCTCCAAAATCATTGAGAAACTAGTAAACTCCCGCCTCTCCGACTACCTAGAACAATCCAACATACTCCCACCCACACAATATGGTTTCCGAAAGCACATCAGCACCGGATCCCTACTCCTCTCCCTCACAGACACCATCATCAAAGGTATGGATGCTGGCAACTCCTATCTCATCGCCATGCTAGATATCTCCGCTGCTTTCGACACTGTAGATCACAACATCCTCATCAACACTTTCATCAGCATAGGAATCTCAGGTACTGCCCTCTCCTGGATAAAATCCTTCATCCAAAACCGTACCTACACAGTCCTCACCGACAATTTCACGTCCCCCCCTATTAATCTTGACTGTGACGTCCCCCAAGGATCCTCCCTCTCTTCCACCTTGTTTAACATTTACATGCTCCCCCTTACAAACCTCCTCTCCAACTTTGGGATTACACACTTCATCTACGCAGATGATGTGCAAATCCTCATTCCTTTCACAAATTCTGTTCTCACTGCTCTCCAAAAATGGAACACCATTCTCGCTTCCATAAACCAACTCCTCACTGACATGCACCTAGCTCTTAACCCGCAAAAAACTGAACTCCTCCTCATCTCCTCTAGACATGCACCCACACCCTCCCCCCCCACCCTCCAACCCTCTAACTTTCTCTCTGACACAAGAAACCTAGGTGTCATACTTGACAACCAACTAACTTTCAAACCATATATCAAATCTATCCTTAGCAGCTGCTACTTCAAACTACAAACTCTCAAAAAACTCAAACCCCTCCTCTACTTCTCTGATTTCCGTACTGTACTCCAATCCATAATCTTTTCAAAAATTGATTACTGTAACGCACTCCTACTGGGACTCCCTGCTACCTACATCAAACCTCTACAACTCCTTCAAAACGCTACTGCACGCATCCTCACCAATGCCAAAAAGAAAGACCACATCACCCCTACCCTCTTTAATCTCCACTGGCTTCCTATCCACTCACGAATTTTATACAAGACCCTTACCCTCATCCACAAAAGCATAATCAACGAACACTACAACTGGCTAAACCCACCCTTCCTCCCCTCTTACCTCCACAAGACCCACCCGCTCCTCTCTCCGTGGAACTCTCATTCCTCCCTCCATAAAATCCACTAGACTCATCTCCACCACCAATAGGGCCCTTTCCCTCGCAGGCTCTTCCCTTTGGAACTCCATGCCTCTTGACTTACGCTCTGAAACCTCCACACCCACCTTCAAAAAGAAACTCAAAACCTGGCTCTTCCTCCAAGCATACCCCCAATCATCATCATCACCTACCAACACCCTAACCCTACCACCCTCTCGTACTAACACCCCCTCCACAGGACCTACACCCACACCCTCTAAGGAAATACAAATCCCACACCTAACCTCCAGCACATAATTTTTGTCTCTTAACGCAACCGTACACACCTCCTCACCTCAAGTACTGAGCCTCTACGCGCTTAAACAATTTTGTATATAACATATGTATATATCAATAATCACTCGACCCTTGTACATATTTTTTCCGTATGTACCAGTTTCACCCTCCCCTGCCCCCTCCTCTGTCTCGATCACCCCACCCCCTCCTTCCACAAGTTATCTAGTTATTTGCTCCGTTTTTGGGTTTTTTTTAGCTTATGTTTTACACTGTTTCTTGTAAAGGCTTTGCCTATATATCCTTGTTGTAAGTTATCTGTAAACCGGCACAATGTGCAAACGGTTGCCGGTATATAAAATTAAATAAATAAAAATAAATAAGGGGCTGAGGAATTAGATGGGATCAACTGGGGATCGTGTGTCTGTACATGAGACGGAAGGGAATAGGGCGGGGGCAGCGTCTGTGTGTGTGAGAGAGAAGGGTCCTGGAGCTAGGAGTTGTGTGTGTATGCATGCCATGTTGGGTGGGAGATTAGAGAGGGGATGGGGACTCCATCCTCCTCCCATTCCCCAATCTTCCTCACTCCACCTCAGTTTGGATCCTCCCACCCTTGATCTTAGCTTTTGTTTCCCAGATCCTGGAACCTCCCTGCCTTCCTTCCTACCTCTCTCTTCTTCCCAGAAACCGGAAACCCAATTCCTGACCCTAGACCCCCCCCCCCCCATTCTGATCCTCCTCCACCTCTTCCTCAATCCCAGAACCTTCCGCAGTTCTCTTCCCCCATCCTAGAGTCCTCTTATCTCATCCTTCCTTCTTTGATCTTCCCCTTTTTTACATCCTTCCCAGTTCTGGCTCCCTCTCCTTCTTTCCCCCATTCCTGGTCCTCCTCCCTGACCTCTCCCTATACCTGGCCCTTCCTCCCGCTTCTCCTCCTTTTCCCATCCCTGGGATCTCCTCCCTACGCTGATTCTAAAGATCCTTTCTCCTTGCCCGGTAAAAATAACATAAATTATATAGACACAACCAAGGCTGGAAAAATACTTTTATGTTGGTAACAGAAATACAAAAAAGAGGGAAATTATTGCCAATATGTGCTCCGGGATTTTCTGATTCTTGTTGTAGAATCCTGCCCGAGCAGCCACAGTAAACCTTAGGGCTGTGTCTCAGACCTTCTGCTCCTGCTAGGAGAGCGGGGGATGACGGCGCCAACAATTCCTAGCAGCAGCATAAACCTACATCCGCCACAGCTTATAGGAAAGAGCAGAGGAACCCAGAGTATTCCAGTGGTGGGGCAAAGTGGGAAGCTTGTTGGAAATAACTGATTGGAGGGCAAAAAAAGTATTGTTTTCTTTAACCTCCAGAGTACAGAAGTGTTAGCTCAGTGCACCAGAAGAGCTATAATGATGAAATTTGGTCACCTACTTCAAACACGCTTTTCTACATGCATGCTGTTCCTACCATGTTGTGACATAATGTGCATGCAAATGAGGTGATTAGAATACAGTTGTATGTTAATTAGCTCTTTAGGTGTTAACTCTGGCCACATTATAATGGAAACAATTCTACCTCAGGAGGTAGAGTTATATTCCAGCATGTGGTCCACAATAACGTACCCCACTGGACTTGCTTCCCAGACCTGACTGCTGTTATAAATCTGCTGCTCGGAGTTAGCAATCTGTTATCGAGCTCCTCCTGTAGGGGGAGGAGTTAGCAGTCTGTTATAGATCTCCTCCTGGAGAGGGAAGAGTTAACAATCTGTTATCAATCCCTGCTGCTAGGAGTAGCAATCTGTTATAAGTCCGCCAGGGAGTTAACAATCTGTTATGGATCACCCTGCCAAGGGGAAGAGCTAACAATTGTAATACTCTGTAGGCGGAGTTAATGATCTGTGGTGGGTTGGCTTCCCACAGAGTGGCAGTCGTATAATACTGCTCTAGTAGTGTAAGGAATGAACACTTAAGGTAAATTGGTGAATCCCTGGGCCGATGGCAGATGACAGCGCCCCCAGGAGGATATCCTGAGAGGGACCACTGGCTAGGCTGGAGAATGGAGACAAACACAGATAGTTCTTTATTAGACAGGAAGTAGAACCACCAGAGGTGGTAGTAGTGAGCTGATGTGCCCGGCAGGGCTGAAGTCCTTCAGATACTGGAAGTGCGGTCTCTGGGTTGCTGAGCTGTAGAGAGAGCCTATAGGTAGTGAGTAGACAGTGTATGCTGGATACAAAACCAGTATTAGATGATACACTCACAATTGTAGATATCTGTAATGGCTTCTATGCAACAGTCTTCAGTATATTCAGGAACAGGAGCCGTAGGCGAGTGCTGGTTCCTATATGCAGTCTGGAATAAGAACTCACAATATCTGTGTATGAGATGGCTTATAGAATAGAAGAGAGTCTTTGGAGAGTTTTAGGAACATAGGCCCTCGTGGAGCGAGTACCGGTTCCTATCTGCAATCTATAATAGTAATTCGCAAGATATAGGTATATGATTGAGAAGGGATTTAGGAACATGGTGCCCTCATGGAGCGAGTACCAGTTCCTATCTGCAATATGCAATAATGACTCACGATCTCTGTACCTGTGATAATGTATTAGACAGAAGGAAGTCTTCGGAGATTAGGAACATAGGCCCTCGTGGAGTGATTACCGGTTCCTATCTGTAATAGAACTCACAGTAATCACGTCTGTGATTGCTTCCAGGTAGTAAGGAGTCTTCTGAGCATTCAGAGACGTAGGACCTCGTGGAGCGAGTACCGGATCCAATCTTAGCAATCTGAAATCAAGAAGAGAGAGCGGGGCCCCCGAGGAGCGGGTACCCCTAGGTAAGTTTATGGAGGCAGAGCAGCAAAGAAAGGATTCCCCTTGCTAACTCGATTCGTGGTTGCAAGCAAAGACCTTTTAAGGGGGAAGCGATGACGTCACTACGGGGGGACGCCCCCGAGGTTCGTGCCCTTGCCTGTACAAACTCTGGAGCGTGCGACGCACGCGCCCTTACATCATCAGGAACATGGCGGATCCGCAGCGTCAAGCCAGCCCGGGGATTCCAGGAAGAACGGCGAGGAGAAGCCGCGGCAGCATATGTCCGTCAGAGCCGAAGAGAGTCTCCACAGAGGTAGAGAGGGTGGAGCAAGGGCGAGAACAGGCACGAACGCAACAACTGCAACCCCTCACTTCCAGAACCCCCCCCCCCATGATGATTGTGTCTATGACACCCCACCCCAAAAATCCCCATGACAACTGGATCTTTGGACCCATGTCCGTCCGTCCCCCCCCCCCACTCCCAAACCCCGTGACTGCAATCACGTTTCTGGACCTTCTCCCAGAGATCATGTGACCCATCACTGTACCCGCCCTTCCAGAACCCTCTACACGCCCCCCCCCCCCAACTTGTGGCCTTCATTACAGCCCCCCCCCCCGTACCTGCACTCCGAATTCATGTTCCTGGAACTTCTGAATCCCCTGAACTCAGAGATCCTAGGGTAAGTGGGAGGAGGGTCACAAGACATGTCAGACGGGTTTGAGTAGCTTCCACAATGGATCGTGATATCCATGGTTTGCGGGAGAGATGGCCTGCAGCCTTGATGCTGGAGTAGACCACAACTTTCGGGGAGCAGTCAGAGGATTAGAAAAGTGACACTGATAAGCCATGTGTTTTGAGGGATTGTGGTTTTGATGACCTGGGGAAATGGGCTCCTATTAGGGCATGAGTTACAGGGGACCATCAGCAGGTCTGGAAGGGGGAGGGGTGGGGAGCTTCCACCTCACACAAGGTCACCCGAAGAGTCTGATCCAGTCCTGCTTTTGTCTCACTGCATGCATGGATTTGTAATTCTCATTTTACCATTAATTACCCTATGACAATCAGAGTTACAAATTCAGGCATGCAATGGGACAAAATCCAGGATTGGATCAATCCATTAGGTTGACTAGGAATGAGGTGGCAACTCTACCCCAATGGGCTACATCATTTCCTGGGGGTAGTAGGGTTGGGTCACAGATCCATAGGCATGAACATTGTGTGGGGTGAGAGGGATGCCATAGACCCACAATTGTCATGGGAGGGGGCTGATTTCAAGGATGGGGGCACTCATAGGCCAGAACATAGTTTGGGGATTTGGGTGGGGGTTCGCGGGCCTGGTGGCCCAATCACATTTGGGAAGGGGGGGTTGTGTCCCATTTTGGGCTAGTTAGCATAGGAAAACTTGGTTTGCAGGTCATGGCCTGTGTTACCATATCCGCACTGCCTTTAATGCAGCCCTGGTAAACACAGGCCCTCATCTGCATGGAACTATTTAGCACATCAGGCTTTAAAACCGGCCGGGTAATTTAAGACTGGCTAGTACACAGGGGGCCCTGCGCCTCCGTGCCCCCATGCACAACATCACTAGGCTGCTGTCCCCTCCGAATGAGGCTTATGAAGGGCCAAATAATCCATGCTTGTCGTAGCTGCTTGCAACCGACACATGAGGACGTAAGGAAGGGGTGCTGATCCCCGCCCCTCCCCCTCCCAGCTCGCTCACAAGTTATGTACGTTAAGGGGGCCGGGTACCAGCTGATTCACCCTAGGATTCTCACCGTATGCCCCGACCCTTCCCCCAGAGTCAGCTCTGGTCAACTTCGGACACTTTAACGGTTCCTGAATGTAATCTGCTTTGAAGTGGCTGAGCAGTCACCAAAGGTGGACTAGAACTTGAGACTGCTCTGCTATTGTTAGTGGAGATTTGTAATTTCTTTTTGTGTTGATTAGTCTTGCTTATTATGTAAATTATGTGTTTTACTTTCGTATTCTATGTATATTATTTCATGATCATATTTTAAGCTGCATTTATTTCTGGACTCTGCTGTTGTAAAGCAGCACAGTAAGTTAAGACTGGAATTGGTGGCATACAGGTAGGAAGCTGGATTTAATTACCTTACCTGCTGCTATTAAAAGGAGGAGTCTAAGACCAGGCAGACACCTTTGAGAGTTGCTAGAAGTTAACAGCGGCTCCAATTTATCAGGAAGTCCAGTGAAGGCAAAAAAAAAAAATCAAGTGAGTCTCAGAAGAGGAAATGAAGTTTAACATTTCTCTTCTCTGTGCTGCAGAACCAGCAAGGATCAAGTTAATCCCTGGGTTTTTTTCTGTTTTGTTTTTTTTGTAATGCCCTGTCACATTGATAAAAATAATTAAAAGAGGAACCTTCCTACACTAAGGCTTTCGCTGGGAGGGGAAAGCTGATTTCTGGGAAACAGTTTAAGTAGCAGGAAAATACAAATTGCAAGTGTCAGATTTATTCATGAGAGCAAACTTTCCGTTCTGCGCAGACTTTGCTTGCTCATGCTGGAGACGCCGGCACTGGTAAGTGGTGGATTTAATCTTCTTATTCCAAATAGGTAGGATAGAGTTTCCCCAGCTTAAGAACTTCCTTATTCTTTGGGGAACATTTTGCTGAAAGGGTTTTTTTTTTTTTTCCTTTTAACGTATAGTTGGGTGGTCTCAGACAATAAAATTCTATATCAACCTTGAGGATCTGAATAGTGCTAACTTACACGTGGGCAGGTCTGCAATAACTGATTGCAGTCTAAATGGGGGAACATTTCTTCTGTGATTGAATTCTGGAGATGCATTATTGTGGCCCAAAACTTTTGTGATTTTTAAAAGCAGTATTTTGGCTGGAAGTTTTGGGCTTCATTTTAATTTGTGTTGGTGAGGATGACTGGGGGACACTGACCCCGGATCTGGCTTTAGATGCTGGAGAGAAAATGAATGGGGCCAGGCGGCAGTGCGTCGTTTCCTTCTGTAAACTTGCGCGCTTATTAAGACTCGCCCCTCCGCGGAGTCTAGGAAATATAATCTCAAGGACTGTTGTACTTTTAGTGGGTAAATTTATAACATCGCGGATAAGAAAGTCGGCAGTTCCGTGATTTTAAAATGGGCTCGTGTGCATAAATCTGCTTTGAGATTGTCCCCATCACAAGTTACACCTGCTAAATGGTCCTCATACATTATTCGTGAAAACATATGTGCATACTTTTCAAAAATCCAAAAGTGTGCGCATAAGTACACATTCCTCCTCCTCCCCAGGGATACCTCCCCTCAATCCAGGTAAATATATCTGTGAAAAGGACACACCTTTTACCCACCTGGTGCTCGTTTGAAAAATGGCCCTTTTAGATGCCAGCTTCAGAGTGATTTCCGCAGGTAATCTCTTGCTTTGGTGGTGGCATGCAAATATGTGTTAATAAAATGGACAGAGGAGCCACCACCCACGTTGAATTTATGGCCGAATAGAATGTCCAATTATATGTTGCTGGAGCAGTTAGATGTGAAATATGCTAGACGTAAAGTAGCAGATAGTTCTGTGGGAGTATGGAAACTGCTTTTCAATCAGTTGGCCCTAGAGCTGGTGCATACAGTAACTGAGCAGAGGTACCTGGATCATATCTGCCTCCCATGGACTGGAGATGTGTGAGTGTGAATGAGGGAGAGCGAAGAGAGTTAGGAATGGGGTTAAGCAGAGCTTAAAGGAGAGTGAAAGGCGAATAAATTGAGGGTGGAAAATGGAAAACTGCAAGGCGTACATGTTCCACTTAATATATTGGCTTTATTGGGGTACATCTGCAGTTGTCTTTTTGCATGATATTTGTGAAGTGTTGGTAAGGATGTATGTTGTATTTTGTGTGCGCACCTTGTTGAATAAAACTATTTTCAAAGGAAGAGTGTTTCACCGGAGTAAGCCAGCTGCCTCAACATTTCCCCTCGCGGTGGTGAAAAGTACTCGTGGTGTCTCCACGCTGCGTCGCGAGAAGGCATGCTCTGGCGGGCACGTGTGGGAGGCGGGAGGAAAAGTGCATGGCGCATGCGTAAACTGCAGTTCGGAGCCTTTGTTTGTAATTTTCCAGGCCAAAAAGGTGGCCAGTGACCCTGTGCACCTTGTGTCCATAGCACGTGTCCGAGCACGAGTGCGCAATGTGCTTTGGCTTTGAAAATTGCTGCAAGGCCAGCGGGTAAAAAGTACGAGTGGCCCTTTGCCCCTCTTCGCCACCTTAGCGGGCATTCTTCAAAGACATTTACCCGGGCGGAATAGCCCGACTGGACATTGTCCTCCTGGAAAGCAGCTACAAGTAACCACGGGCTCCTTAGCGTGGGGACCGTTATCCGCATTAAAAAGAGGCCCTCCTCTGGGTGCATTTAGGTGTTGGGGAGGGAAGCGACGGGCGCACGCTCAGTATTCAAATGCACGGTCATTGTTCTGTCCCCACCTCCCCCACACACAGCAGGTGCAAAGAAACCCCCCTCCACACACACACACACACACACACACACACACGCACACAATAATATTCCAAGAGATGTGTGGCTTAGTTTGCTGAAATTCACTGATAACAAAAGAAGTATGAATCAAGCAGTGAGAAAAATGGGACAGCTTACCTAGAAAAGGAAACTATTTAGTTGTATTAAGATAGATCAGCCTTCAGTCCCACAAAGAGAAAAGAGACGAAAGCCATTGCTCATGTGCTTAAGAAAGAGGAAATAAAGTATAAGTGGATGTTTCCCTTTGAATTAGGTTCTAGTATTGAAGGAGTGACCGCACAAACCCTCTGTCTATAAGACGCAGGGCGGGCACTTCCCAAAGCAGGCGTGGTAAGCTCTGAGAAATTTGAAACACTGGCTCCAGGAGCCAAAAGGAATGCGTGCAAATGGCTAAGAATTCCAGATGAAAACAAGAAACTGTGCCATAATGAGGTGAGCAGCATATTATGCTGGGCTGGCAATAAAGAACTGGAGACTCTAATTACATAAGAACATAAGAAGTTGCCATACTGGGTCAGATCAAGTCCATCAAGCAAAGCATCCTGTTTCCAACAGTGGCCAATCCAGGCTACAAGTGCCTGGCAAGTACCCAAAAACTAAGTCTATCCCATGCTGCTGATGCTAGTAATAGGAGTGGCTATTTTCTAAGTCAACTTGATTAATAGCAGTAATGGTCTTCTCCTTCAAGAACTTATCCAAACCTTTTTTAAACCCAGCTATACTAAGTGCCCTAACCACATCCTCTGGCAACAAATTCCAGAGCTTAATTATGCATTGAGTGAAAAAGAGCTTTCTCCAATTAGTTTTAAATGTGCTACTTGCTAACTTCATGGAGTGTCCCCTAGTCCTTCTATTATCTGAAAGAGTAAATAACTGATTCAGATTAACCCGTACTAGACCTCTCATGATCTTAAAGACCTCTGTCATATCCCCCCTCAGCCGCCTCTTCTCCAAGCTGAACAGCCCTAACCTCTTTAGTCTTTCCTCATGGGGGGGAGCTGTTCCATTCCCCTTATCATTTTGGTAGCCCTTCTCTGTACCTTCTCCATCGCAACTATATCTTTTTTTGAGATGTGGCAACCAGAATTGTACACAATATTCAAGGTGCAGTCTCACCTTGGAGTCCATCTGAGTTGAGTCCATTTTCTAAAATAGTAAGGGGATACGTGCAAAAATTATGGATTGATTTTTTTTGTATCTTATTTTATTTATTTATTTATTTGTATTTTTCTATACCGGCATTCACGGAGTTCGTATCATGTCGGTTTACATAAAACAAGGGGTGAGAAATACATTATAACGTAAATAACTAATAACATAAGAGTATACATTAAAAGGTAAAACAAGTGCATGGAAGAAAAAAAGTAGTATCTCAGGGCTTTGGAGAAACTGAAGGCTGTATTGGATTTGGCAACAGATCCTGCTGTAAATAAGTGAAAAATACTTACATTCTGTATGCCTAGTTATATGGGCATCCAGGACCTCACTCGCTCACCACCGCCCTTTCACATACTAATAATTACAGTAAACATCAACTTGGGTAAATAAGGCCGCAGCTTTATTAACATGAAGGCCCGAGCCCAGGAAATAAACCATTAACAAATACAGTTTCAGCTTCCAGACCCCCAACCATCCGCCACTCCCCGGCAGGATAGTCAATGCCAGCCACCCGGCTCGATGTTCCAGCCTCCCACACCGGGTTCAGACTCCCGCCACCTGCCTGCAAGGAGCCAACCCGGGTGGACTCCCGCCGCTAACCTGCAAGGAGTCTGGCCAGGAGTCTCCCGCCGCTTTCCAGCAAGGAGCCCCCATCACCGACAACAGCCCCCAGTTGTCAACCGCCATCCACTTCCAGCTGAAACCCCTTTTAAGATAACAATACCTATAACTATTATGGCTCGGGCCATCCGCACCCCCCCCCCCCCCCCCCAACAGCTGCAACAACGCATCACATTTCACAACAAGATTAACGAGAAGGGCGGGTGGGAGGGAATCCTGAAACCGCCGCTCTGCCTCCGCGCGACTACCCGATTTCCCCTGCCTGCACGCGCTGAGCAGGGTCAAGTCCCCTGCTCAGCGCGTGGAGGCCCGGCAGCCAATCAGGGCCGACCGTTGCTGTAGCAACGCGCCCTCCACCACCAATCGCTGCCCGATTAGCCCGAAGCCCTCACTTCCTTCTCCGACCCCTCCCTTCACTCTCTGCCCTCGACCTGACCTCCCGTCGTGCTCCTGCTCTCCCCTCCCCCCCCCTTCCTTGCCGTGACCCGGCTCAATCCCACGGTGGGCCTGGGCCCACATTATCCTGCCCGACCGGACACGGGATCCGGTCGGGCTTCCAAAAACAAAACAAATGCTGCAGTAGTAAACAGTTCTTCTTGTCTCACCCATGCCTGATTACCGCCTGTGGTTCTGAAAGACAGCAAAAACAGGCTGCAGCCATTGTCAGAAGTCAGGGCAGAGGGGATACAGCTCCTTTTATTAAAGAGGAAACAGGACTCACAGGAAAAAAAACCAAGAGAGAGCACTGGGAACGTTTGAAGCTGTATCTGGGCTGTTAATGTCCCTTTTGAATCAGCTGGGAAGGGAGAAAGGAAGTGATATCAGCACAGATCTCCAGTAATGTAAATCATCCACTTTATGTCCGGGAGGGTATAGAGTCCAACAGGATAAAGATCATACAAGAGACTAAATGCTCAGTAGAATCTATATGGGTAGAAATCCCATGTGTGTTGGGTAAGAGTATAGTGATAGGAGTATACTACCGTCCACCTGGACAACATGGTCAGACAGATGATGAAATGCTAAGAGAAATCAGGGAAGCCAACCAATTTGGCAGTGCAATAATAATGGGAGATTTCAATTACCCAATCATAAGCAGAAGCAAACCTTGCACATAAGCAAGTACTCGGGATCACTGGTGCAGGTAAATAAGTATATTTCCATTTAATGGTAAATAACTGTTTTATTATTGAAAAGGTTCCAATATCCTTACTGTGGCAACTCCATACAAAGTAACAATCAAGAGTTACAGGTCCCCCGACACGGTCCCGTGTTTCGCGGTGGCTGCATCGGGAGGGACCGGATGACATTCAAAATCTTATAAACAATCATCAGGAGCGCCCGGGAGGGACCGGATGACATTCAAAATCTTATAAACAATCATCAGGAGCGCCCTCTTCCGGACTTGATCATTTAAAATAAATGGGAAATCCCACCCAGCCAGTCTTGCTCCCGGAGGTTGGGAAGGAAAGCACGGAGTAAGAAAATATTTTATGAAAAAAAAAAAAAAAGAATTGGTGGAAAATAACAAATTCTTTTACTTTTGTAACAATTATTAAATTTAAAAAAATAATTATATTAACCAGCTGGCAATGAAATTAAAACCAGGTTCAACAGTAATTGTTTAGCAACAGTAAATGCAATTCACTTTAAATCTTTTGCAGTTGAGATATTAGAACCATTGGAGCTTTACAAAAACTTACCCCTGGATTTATCAAAATGCTGTAAATATAGCGAAAATAGCGCTACAATAAAAAAAGGGGCGTGGTAGGTTAAAACTACCCCCTCTTACAGTGGTATAAATAGAGTGACGTATTGATTTCTATACAGAGGCTCTTTCTCTCTCTCACAGCATGTGCGATAAATAAAAACTTTTCCCTGGTAACGCACAGCTAATGCGGGCAGGACACACAGAAAAAAAGGTGTCGTTTCTGGCATTAAAACCCGCGTTACTCTATCGCATTCCACAGTAGGATCTGCTCATTACCATTAACTCTTCCCAAACTCCTCCCACTTCCATAGCAAATGTGAAATTTGCATACTAGTGCTAAATGCTAAATGACCCTGTTAGTTACTATGGAATTAGCATTTTCTTCTAGGTCTCTGTCATTAAGAAGCAAGATGCATTAACAACAAGTAACAATATTGTCCACTCTTGCTCCTTATACTGTATTTTACTTAACACCAATGTACTCTCTGAAATTGATGTTTTATGATGCTCTCTATCTAGCAGTGTCTATGAATGTCTTTAGTTAGGTAAGTATAATGTCCTTCCTTTACCTCTGTTTATGGATTTCTCCTTTACAGTGAATGTCACCTGTGTCTGGCCAGACCTAGGCCATTGTGTGAGCGCAGACTTAGCTGTGCGATGCGGGGTGCGTTGTCTCTGATGTTCAAATAGGTGCTTGCGGCGATCTTTAGAAGCGCTGACAGAGCGATGCACTCCTGGGCTTTGTTCCTCTGATCCTCTTCTCTTTGGTTCTTTCCAGGAACTGCAGGAACAACCTAATGGCCTGACTAAGAAATCAAAGAGAGGAACTATCTGCCTCTCACCGCATATCTTCCGAAAATCTACAATGTGGCCCTAGTATGTGTGCAGCAGGAGCCCGCCATGTACTGATATTCTAGTTAATGAAATAAAAGAATAAGCGACTGTCCTTAACTACAGTTGTCTTTTCTCATCTTGTGGGAACAGAAAATATATGTTTATGTTTTCTTCAGTCACTCTTTCAAAATGTCCCCTCGCCTTTCTTGTACAGAGAGGAGTTTGCCTGAATTTGGAATCTCCTTTAGAATTTTGGCTCTCTGCCAGGCTTGGTCAAAATATCAGTTTAATTGTCCAGCTTAAATGTCTTTAACTGTCACCAAACAGTAACACTGGCTCAAAACATTGTCTCTCTTATTTTTCTTCAGTGGAGTTACATCAAAAGTTTACAGAAGGAAAACTGGGGTAAAGTCACTTCTCCACTGATTCAGCTCAGCTTTCCCCCTTTTGTCTCTCCTGGCAAGAAGTTTCATGCTGTGTTGTAACTGATTTCAGAGATATGCCTCAGTTATGAAATTTAATTCCCCGCTTCTGCTTGAAATCTTCTCTTTACAGTTTTCCAATCACACCTTAAACTGTAAATTACTCCAGACTGGAACAGGTAAATTCCATAAATTCCGCATCCCTGTTCAGTGAATTATCTTCTTCCTTAGCTTGGCTGTGGATTTTCTTATATTCAGAGTCTCATCCACTCTTTTTACTAGCTCACACTTTAACAATGATGGATTTTTCTCTCTGTTCCCGCTATTTCTGACTCAAACCAACAGGGTTTTCTCCTTTTCCCCTGATTCCGAGAGCAGAGCTCCAGCTGTAAGCTCCTGCCTCTTCACAGGACCACGTGGAGGATCACTGCCTTTGGTGATGTCACAAACAGAAAGCATAGTTCTTTACATAGTGCTAATGTACTCTTAAACACTTTTTACTGGACTCCTTTATAACCTCCTTAAGATGGCAGAAGTCTGACAATTAATATCATCCAGTTAGAAATTTTGTTAAACACAGTTCTAAACTTTTATGAAACAGTCACCTTACAGCTTTTTGGATTCTTCTACAACCTCCTTACTGAAAGAAAAAAAAACAACTACTATGCATGAGGCTTTCCTGTATGAAAAGCTGACGTCTCCGTCTACGCAAATTAGCCTTCACAGGGGACCCATTGACATGCGGAATCTTGTCCTGCCAGGTTCCTGTTTCAGCTCCTTGACCTCCCATAGACTCAAATTGCTTCCTGTGTAAAACCATCCAACTTTAATAAAACTTTGTTTTGAAATAAAAAATTATATGAAGGGATTTCTCAATGCTTGCTCACATCTAGGCTGCTACTGATTTCAATACTTTTGTTCTGGCTTTCACAGAATAAGAACATAAGAAATTGCCATGCTGGGTCCATCAAGCCCAGCATCCTGTTTCCAACAGAGGCCAAACCAGGCCACAAGAACCTGGCAGGTACCCAAACACCAAGAAGATCCCATGCTACTGATGCAATTAATAGCAGTGGATATTCCCTAAGTAAACTTGATTAATAGCCGTTAATGGACTTCTCCTCCAAGAACTTATCCAAACCTTTTTTTAACACAGCTACACTAACTGCACTAACCACATCCTCTGGCAACAAATTCCAGAGTTTAATTGTGTGTTGAGTGAAAAAGAATTTTCTCCGATTAGTCTTAAATGTGCTACTTGCTAACTTCATGGAATGCCCCCTAGTTCTTCAATTATTCGAAAATGTAAATAACCGAGTCACATCTACTCGTTCAAGACCTCTCATATTCTTAAAGACCTCTATCATATTTATTTATTTATTTATTTAAGGGTTTTTTATATACCGGGGCACGTTAAAAACATCACCTCGGTTCACAATGTAACATAACATAGCAACAGGCTTTACAATAAATTTATAGGAGGAGGAAACATTGAGGCAATTAATTCAACTTGAAAGGTGGTTACATGTTCACATATTTTAAGTATATTCACATTAACTATATTCACAATAACTATATTTACATTTTAATCATTCACATGGTGCCAGGGAATATATGTGGTTAGATCAGGTGGTAGGATGGTGGGGAGGGTGAGGGTGGAGGGTTGGAGGGTGAGAGGGGAGGAGGATGAGGGAGAGTTGGAGGAATGGGAGTGGGGTTGGAGGAATGGGAATGGGAATGGATGAGGATCATGGTTAATTTCAATAGGTCGTGTCAGTCAGTGGGGGGCGTGAGGGTAGGGTGTGTATCTATGGGAGTAGACGGTTATTCAGGGTATGCTAGTTTGAAGAGCCATGTTTTAAGATTCTGTTTGAATTTTTTATGGCAGGGTTCCTGGCGTAGGTGGGGTGGCATATTGTTCCAATGGGAAGTGCCTGCTATGATGAATGATCTATCTCTGATCGTGGCATGTTTGATGACTTCTCCAAGATGAACAGCCCTAACCTCTTCAGCCTTTCCTCATAGGAGAGCTGTTCCATCCCCTTTAATCATTTTGGTTGCCCTTCTCTGTACCTTCTCCATCGCAACTATATCTTTTTTGAGATGCGGCGACCAGAATTGTACACAGTATTCCAGGTGTGGTCTCACCATGGAGCGATATAGAGGCATTATGACATTTTCCATTCTATTAACCATTCCCTTCCTAATAATTCCTAACATTGTTTGCTTTTTTGACTGCTGCAGCATACTGAGCCGACGATTTTAAAGTATTATCCACTATGATGCCTAGATCTTTTTCCTGGGTGGTAGCTCCTAATATGGAACCTAACCGTGTAACTACAGCAAGGGTTATTTTTCCCTATATGCAGCACCTTGCACTTGTTCACATTAAATTTCATCTGCCAGGTCCTCCTGTAATGTATCACAATCCGCTTGTGATTTATCTGTTGTCTTAACCAAAGCCATATCCTGTCCCCATCTGTTATTGATCATATTATGCTGTAATATGTTATCTCGTTTTTATGTAACTCATAGCTGATAGGTATACCAGTTTACTGTCATGTTTTACTAATAGTTTCTACAAATGTATTATGTTGTTCCAAATGTAAACCGGAGTGAAGGCCTCTAGCTAAACTTCGGTATATAAAAACGTACAAATAAATAAATAACTACAATGAATAATTTTGTATCATCCGCAAATTTGATAACCTCATTCATCGTATTCCTTTCCAGATCATTTATATATATATTGAAAAGCACTGGTCCAAGTACAAATCCCTGAGGCACTCCACTGTTTACCCTTTTCCACTGAGAAAATTGACCATTTAATCCTACTTTCTGTTTCCTGTTTTTTAACCAGTTTGTAATCCACGAAAGGACATAGCCTCCTATCCCATGACTTTTTAGTTTTCTTAGAAGCCTCTCATGAGGGACTTTGTCAAACGCCTTCTGAAAATCCAAATACACTACATCTACCGGTTCACCTTTATCCACATGTTTATTAACCCCTTCAAAAAAATGAAGCACATTTGTTAGGCAAGACTTCCCTTTGATAAATCCATGTTGACTATGTTCCATTAAACCATGTCTTTCTATATGCTCTATGATTTTGATCTTGAGAATAGTTTCCACTATTTTTCCCGGCACTGAAGTCAGGCTCACTGGGCTATAGTTACCCGGATCACCCCTGGAGCCTTTTTTAAATATTGGGGTTATATTGGCCACCCTCCAGTCTTCAGGTACAATAGATGATTTTAATGATAGGATATAAATTTTAACTAATTGATCAGAAATTTCATTTTTGAGTTCCTTCAGTACCCTAGGATGCATACCATCCGGTCCAGGTGATTTGCTACTCTTTAGTTTGTCAATCTGGCCTACTACATCTTCCAGGTTCACAGTGATTTGGTTCAGTTCGTTTGACTCAACACCTCTGAAAACCATCTCTGGAACTGGTATCTCCCCAACATCCTCAATAGTAAACACGGAAGCAAATAATTCATTTAGTCTTTCTGCAATGGCCTTATCTTCCCTAAGAGCCCCTTTAACCCCTCTGTCATCTAATGGTCCAACCGACTCCCTCACAGGTTTCTTGCTTCGGATATATTTAAAAAAGTTTTTATTATGAGTTTTTGCTTCTGTGGCCAACTTCAATTCAAATTCTCTCTTCGCCTGTCTTATCAATGTTTTACACTTAACTTGACAATGCTTATGTTTTATCCTTCTTTCAGATGGATCCTTCTTCCAATTTTTGATGGATTTTTTTTTTGGCTAAAGTAGCCTCTTTCACCTCACCTTTTAACCATGACGGTAATCGTTTTGCCTTCCTTCCACTTTCTTAATGTGTGGAATACATATGGACAGCGCCTCTAGGATTGTATTTGTAAACAATGTCCATGCCTGTTGAACACTTTTAACCTTTGCAGCTGCACCTTTCCGTTTTTTTTTATTTTCCTCATTTTATCAAAGTTTCCCTTTTGAAATTTTAGTGTTAGAGCTGCAGATTTACTTATTGTCCCCCTTCCAGTTATTAGTTTAAATTTGATCATGTTATGATCACTGTTGCCAAGTGGCTCCACCACCGTTAACTCTCACCAAATCCTGTCTTCCACTAAGATGTACTCAGACCTAATGTAACTGAATGTAATGTATTCGTTTTAATGTGCGTACTATTTTTATGAATGTTATGTTTTTTGTAAACCGCCTAGACGGGCAGGTACCTGCCTTATTCGTGCAGTATATAAGAATTTTAAATAAATAAATAAGAATTAAATCTAAAATAGCTCCCTCTTTTGTTGGTTCCTGAACCAATTGCTCCATGAAGCAGTCGTTTATTACATCCAGGAACTTTGTCTCTAGCAAGTCCTAATGTTACATTTACCCAGTCAATATTGGGGTAATTGAAATCTCGGGATCACTGGTGCAGGTAAATAAGTATATTTCCATTCAATGGTAAATAACTGTTTTATTATTGAAAAGGTTCCAATATCCTTACTGTGGCAACTCCATACAAAGTAACAATCAAGAGTTACAGGTCCCCCGACACGGTCCCGTGTTTCGCGGTGGCTGCATCGGGAGGGACCGGATGACATTCAAAATCTTATAAACAATCATCAGGAGCGCTCCTGATGATTGTTTATAAGATTTATAAAGGGCGCCCCTTTAGATGCAATTCCAGTTCAATACCATTGACCTACCCCAGAACCAGTCGAAACCTTGAGCCATTTACAGCAGGAAAAGGGTCACCATTTCCACCAGTTGCAGATAGGGAGCCGCTATGTTGAAGAATATTCTTAATCAGCTTCACAGTGCAATGAGATATTCTTTACTGCTTTCAGTTTGGTTATGGAGAACTTGTGTCACCATGGTGTTACAGGCTTGCATAGATGGGCTTTTGCCTGGTTTCTTTGATTTAATTCTATTTTTTGGGCTGTGGAAAAATTGGTAAAAAGATTTTCATAGTGTGGCTTGCCTTTTCTGGAGAAGAGCTAATCAATATTGGAAAGCTGGAGTCTGTCAGAGACTCTGTTATCCCTTTATATTTGCTGTGTGGACGCAGGTGTGCGTGTGTATTTGTGTACATAGGAAGAGATTGAAGGCTGCGTGATGGGTATGAGAAGCAGGAGTAACTAGTTACAATGAGGTCAGTTTTCCAATGCCCTGAAAACAGATAACTTAGCCAGCTATTTATTTATTTATTTGGCAAGTCTTCTCTGCAATCTCGACAAATGATTGATGCGAATTACCAAGAATGCATTCATAATACTTGTTACATAAAATAAAATATCTTTTGCTGGATAAGTTATCAGGGATACTCATCAGGATAAATGTCTCAATGAATACCCTCGAATAAAGTTATCCAGGTAAACCTACCCGGATAACTTTGAAACTTAACTTCACTAAGCTGCAATATTTTTATCAAATCAGAGATAAATGACCCTGCAGCTTTGTGAATCCCATGTTATTTTTCCCCATGGGAAAACACATGACCTAACATAGTAATGATGGCAGGAAAAGACCAAATGGTCCATCCAGTCTGCCCAGGAAGCTTCCCTAGGTAGCAACTGCCGCTCCGTGCTGGCTGCCCCCATGTTTCTCTTAAGGGTAGTAATTTTATTTATTTATTTAATTTATTTAAAATCTTTTCTATACCATCGCAACGGTTTACATGTAGGCACATAATAATGTAGGTGAAAGCGTTCTATAGTCCATTTTAACAGGTGCCGTCAGAGGTTCAGTTACAATAAATCATTAAAGATAATCAAATTGTTTAGTGAAGTAGGTCATGACCGAGTGTACCAGGAGAGGTACTGTTCACGGGTAAAATTCATTATACATAATGTTACAATTATGTTTATATTGATGTAGTAATTGCCGCTCCGTGCAGTTATCCCAGGCTATAACCCATAAAAATCTCAGCTAGCAACATTTTTTACTGGGCGATGAGCTTCCTTACAAATTCAGACAGCGCTGCTTGACGCGTTTTGCTTATGGACTTTGCCCTAGAAGCAGTCCTGTGCTTTTTCGCTTGTGTCTGCGGATCAGTACCCCAGACTGTAGAAGTCGGGGGCTCTCGTTTGTTTTCCCCTTTTCCCCCGCCATCAAAGCAGGGAGCAATGTTGCAGTTGCATTAAAAGCATCAAGGCTTATTGGCTAAGGGTAGCAATCTCCATGCCTTCTGCTAAGGGTAGTAACTGCCGCACCTGAACGCTTTTCTACATTTTTGTCCTCTAGACTTTAGAAATCCACAGTGTTTATCCCATGCCCGTTTGAATTCTTTGACTATTTTTGTCTTCACCATCTCCTCCAGAAGGGCATTCCAGGCATCCACCACCCTCTCCATGAAGAAATATTTCTTGACGTTAGTTCTGAGTTGTCTCCCCTGTAGTTTCATTTCATGACCCCTAGTTCTACTGTTTCCTTTCCAATGGAAAAGTTTCGAAGTTCG
The DNA here is from genome assembly GCF_901001135.1 of Rhinatrema bivittatum. NCBI lineage: Eukaryota > Metazoa > Chordata > Amphibia > Gymnophiona > Rhinatrematidae > Rhinatrema > Rhinatrema bivittatum. The sequence goes on from NC_042615.1 coordinate 40,262,769, forward strand.
TCCATCATTAAAACCCTTTAGGTACCTGAAGGTCTGTATCATATCTCCCCTGTGCCTCAGATCCTTCAGCCTCTTCTCATAGGTCTTCCGATACAGACCCCACCCCCACCATTTTGGTCGCTCTTCTCTGGACCGCCTCCATCCTGTCTCTTTCCTTTCTGAGATACGGGCTCCAGAACTGAGCACAGTACTCTAGGTGAGGCCACACCAAGGACCTGTACAAGGGCATTATCACCTCCTTTTTCTTACCGGTTATTCCTCTCTCTCTGCAGCCCAGCATGCTTCTGGCTTTAGATATCGCCTTGTTACATTGCTTTGCCATCTTCAGATCCCCAGACACCATCACCCCGGGGTCCCTCTCTTGGTGCATGCACATCAGTCTTTCACTCCCCGTCATATAAAGCTCTCTTGAATTACCGCACCCCGGTTGCATGAATCTGCACTTCTTGGTATTGAAATACTGTAGCCTGGGGTATTTTCCTGCAGGGAGAAATTCAGAGGCAGCAAAGGCCGAGTCCCTAACCACATGAGAGGGCGGCCCTGGGACTGTGGGACCACCATTGCTTAAAGGGGCTGTTCGACCCTTAGTACTCCTACCCCCAAATGTAGTAAAGCCCCGGGGATCCTGGCCTCTTGACATACTGGGCTGGGGTTGGGAAGTGGGTGGCGGGGGTTAGTGGTGCTTCCATCTTGCAGAAACAATCCTTTACTTTTTATTAACTACGGGTCGCCTGCACGGGTGGCAGGGGGAGTGGAGCAGGGGGTTTATGCAGACCCCCCTGAGGTTTGTTTTTTGGGTTTTTTTTACATTTCCTCGGAGGATGGGCATTCTCAAGCCTGAGCAGCCCCCTTAAGGCATTGGGATGGGCGTTAATGTCCTGATGCTCTTGTGGGAAATTAGCTACAACACCTGAGTTGCAGTTAATTTGAATTCAAATAACACAGCTTGCCAATTTTTTTTTTGGCAAGCTGTGTTATTTAATTAGAACACGTTTAGGTTTGTAATGAGCTCATTAGCATACATTTGCATGTTACTGAGCTTATTTAAATACATGTGGTGCCAGGGCTCAGATAATGCAAAATATTTCAAATATTGCGCGTTATCCCTGCGTTAGGCCGTTTACTGTGTGAAAAACAATGTTTTTTTTGCATGACAAATGACCTAATGCGGCTCAGTGAATGAGGCACTATATTTTAATATCACCAATTAGATTTCAAAGTTATCCAGGAACAAATTTAACTCAATTGGCTATGTTCAAAAACTGTAGCCAGTTAAGAAGCGCTTTAATTTAAAAAAAAAAAAAAAAAAAAAAAAAAAAAGGCTCCCAGTTGGGCCTGCTGGTTCAAACCCCATCCCCACTCCAGTGAAATCAATGCTGACCCTGCCAGCCAATGCCCTGTGCCCCCAGAATTTATGTTAGGTATTGCGGGCCTACAGACCAGGAAAGCCTCCGTCCTGTCCTTCCTCCCCAAAGTCAAAACATAATTTAATCAAAAGTCCCCAAGCATTAGACTAGACTCCCCTCCCCCCCCCCTTCCCCCATCCAGATACCTCCAATCTCCATTCTGAGAGCAGGAGTTTGGAACTGGCATCTAGTTCCTGGCTTCAACTATCTCAGCTCCGCCCCAGATCGCTCCTGAAATGCCTACTAATTTATCTGGATAAATGCTGTCCCTTTCCTGCGGTCATAATTATTAAAACTTTGGCATTTAACTGGATGATGCAATGTTTGCTGGTCACATCGGACGGATGTGACGTACAGCGCATGTTTTCCTGGCAGCAAAGATGCCGCTCCTGTGCTCTCCCGTAGGCGCGGGCGCGCGTGCTCTCGCTCAACTTATAGGCTCCACGGTGGGGAACCCGCTCCGGCGCTCCCGGATGACATCAGTGAGGACTCCCTACTTTAAAGTCAGCGGTCCTGTTTCCCAGCACCTCAGCAACTCAGGTCCTCCTGCTTGTTTGCAGTGTGTGCGTGGCTTTCTGGTTCCTGATCCTGCCCTGGTCCAGCTTATTCTTGTGCATGCCTCGTCCTGTCCTGCCTTGCCTCGTCCTTACTCTGTACCATTCAGATGACTCGCCTGGTTCAGACCTCTGCTACAGACTTTGACTCCTCCCTTGCTTGCCGCCTGGACCTGACTTTGCCTCGAACCCTGACTGCGCCCTACCTGTTGGCTGCCCCTACTCATGACCTGTCTCTGGACTCTTCCTTGCATTGCCCCTTTGGAACCCACCTAATTCCTGCCGGGCCCTGGAACCCGAGGGCTCAATCTGCAGGGAACGGGGCTGGTTTAGGCGAAGCTCCAGCTTGTCCCAGATCAGGGCATGCTCGCCAGGTGGGGGGGGGGGCTAACGGGCTGCATCAAACTTGCCACAGCGCAAGGGCTCAGCTGAGATGTCTTGAGAAATTAACATAAGAACATACGAAGGTGCCATACTGGGTCAGACCGAGGGTCCGGACTTGTCTAAACGAAACTCACCTCTTCTAACTGCCTTACCCACATCTTCTGGCAATGAATTCCAGAGCTTAATTGTGCATTGAGTGAAAAAGAATTTTCTCCAGTTTTGTTTCAAATTTTCTACTTGCTAATTTCATGGAGTGCTCCCTAGGCTTTCTATTATCTGAAAGAGTAAACAACCAATTCACATTTACCCATTCTTGTCCTCTCATGATTTTGTAGACATCCATTATATTCCACCCCCCAGCCATCTTTTCTCCAAGCTGAACAGCTCTAACCTCTTCAAACTTTCCTCGTAGGGGAGCCGTTCCATTCCCCTTATCGTATTGGTCATCCTTCTCTGTTCCTTCTCCAGTGGAACTATATATATAATTTTTTTCCCCAAAACCTTTTTATTGAGGATATCAGAATCAAGGACAACAATAGCGAGACAACTTTAATTTTCAGGCAATATGTCTGACATCCCAACAAATGTTTAACCTTTTTCACCCCCCTTAACTCCCCAACCCTATCTCCCCCTCTCCCTGCGAGGTTCCCAATACAATCAAGTTGCTTGCCAGTACTTAACAACCACATCCCTAAACAAAACAAAACCATTCAAAAACCAGTAGGTGTCCAGAAATTGAGCAGACAAAAACAAAAATAAAAATAGAAATAAAAAAACAGCTTGGAAAGGTCTGTTCTACACAGGAGGCGGTGTATGATCAGATGGCCGGTCAGGTAAAGGAAACAACAGCTTCGTGGCAGAGGGGAGTGAGCAGTAAAACTGATACCAGATCCCTGTAAACCATAATGTATTTTTTGCTGTGTAAGAGGAAAACAGGGATCCGATTTCCAGCTGAAAAAATTCTGTCATTCGCTCCTTCCATAACACACCATCCGGCGGTGCGGTGCCCGTCCACCGAATCAGGATGCATTTCTTCGCAATAAGGCATGTTTAGGCAAAGAACAGTATATTATCATGATTCGGAGAAAGATCCCCAACATCATCATGCAGTAAACAAAATGCACAAGACCAAGTTATTGCGGTGTCAAACGTTTTGGACACTAAAAGGCGGACAGATTCCCAAAAAGAATGGATTTGTGGGCACTCCCAGAGGGCATGAATCAGAGACGCAGGTGTTTGTGTACACTTCCCGCATGCCTCTGAGGTTGTCAGTCCCATTCGATATGCCCTTTTTTGGAGAACATATTATCCTATGAAACACTTTACTGTATTTCCCTCAAATTCACATTGGTTGTGATCTTAGGGATGAACAGATAGTGCTCTTTTAACATCAGAGTGTCTAGCTCTTTCCCGCAGGTCTCCCTGCCACATTATCATCAATCTATCTATTATAGGGTAGTCAGTAACATTCTGCCAATATTTATATAGTAGGGATAAAGAGCCTTACTTCCCTCGAAACACTCGGAGCAGTAGTTGAGAAGATGCATTTTCTAATGGGAATTCACTTTTGCCCATAATACCTTTTACAAACATACATACATACATACATATTTATTTATTAGCTTTTATATATCGACATTCGTGGGTACATCATGCCGGTTTACAATATAACTGAAGGAGGAAATTACAAAAAAACAGGGTGGGGGGAGAGGGAGCAGACAGGAAGAGAGAAGGGACGAGAGAAGAGAGGAAAAAACAGGAAGAGGAGAAGAAAAGGAACAGTACCTGATGGAAAACAGAAAACATAATAAATAGCATTGCAAATTATATACTCAATGAGGGACAGTGTGTAAAACTTATCAACTGTGGGTAACCTTATATAAATTATACACTCCAAAAAGTATTATATACAATAATAACAAAGTATTATATACAATAGTATACATTATCTTTAACTAGTACATACAGGAGACACTATATATAACATTACAGATTATGCATTCAGAAAGGCAACTATATATAGACTAGCAGGGTTGCTATAGGGAAAAGTAAGGTTTAAAGGATAGCTGAGGGGGAAAAATAAAAGGGGTATAAAAGGGTTACTATAGGGAAAAAGGTAGGGTATAAGGACAGGGGAAAGGGGGAATGGAGTATAAATGGGGGTAAATAAGGAGGTGAAGAGAAATGGGAGACAAAACAGAGTATAATTAAAGGAATAAAGGAGAAGGCTATGAATACATTAATGACAGGGCTCTCTCTCTGAGAAGGAGTAAAGGGAGCAGGGGGACTACATAGGATCCGGATCAGGGTAGGCCATTTTAAAGAGCCTTGTTTTGAATTTCCGAATGCATTGTTCTAGTCGGAGCTCAAGTGGCATAGTGTTCCAGAGGGAGGGGCCTGCAATGGATAGGTCTCTCTCTCTCTCTGGTGGAGGTGTGGTGAGCACATTTAAGGGAAAGGGTGTAGAGGGTTCCTGAAAGTGCGGTTCTAGTAGGACGATTGGAGGAGCGGAATCAAAGAGCATCCTCAAGCCAGGAGTGATTGTGGTTGTGCAGGGAGTTGTGAATAATGGTGAGGGTTTTGTGTCTGATGCGGGAGGAGATGGGAAGCCATTGGAGCTCCTTAAGAATATGGGTGATGTGGTCAGCTTTGCGTGGATTTGTAAGGATTCTTGCCATAGCATTCTGTAACATTTGCAGGGGTCTAATAGTAGAGTAGGGAAGGCCTAGAAGTAAGGAATTGCAGTAATCCATTTTTGATAACATTGTCGCTTGCAGGACAGTGCGGAAGTCTTGCGAATGGAGTAGGGGTTTAAGTTTTTTGAGGATATGGAGCTTGAAATATCCTCCCTTTATGATTGTGTTAATGTGGTTTTTGAAGTTTAGTTGGTGGTCTAGGGAGACACCGAGATCTCTCACGAAGTAGGGAAAAGCATTTGAGGAAAGGGTGAGGTCACAAGCAGATGGTGGCGTCCGGTCAAGGTGATTTGAAATGATGAGGAGTTTGGTTTGGAGGAATTTAAAGCAAGGTGGAGATTAGAGAGTAGGGAGTTAATGGAGATGAGGCAAGTTTCCCAAAACTTAAGAGATTTGGTGAGGGATTCTTGGATAGGGATGAGGATTTGGACATCGTCTGCATATAAGAAAAACATAAGACCAAGGTCGGAGAAGAGGTGGCAGAGCGTTAACAGGTAACAGGTAAATATTAAAGAGCATGGAGGACAGTGAAGAGCCCTGTGGGATGCCTTGGGTAAGGGGGATGTATGATGATTCGGAATTTGCAATTTTTACAACATAGCCTCTATTATTGAGGTAGGAAGAGAACCAGTGGATGGCTGTGCCTGAGATGCCAATCTCAGTTAGGCGGGTGAGGAGGATTTTGTGACTGATAGTGTCGAAGGCAGATGAAATGTCAAGAAGGGCAAGGATAAAGGATTGTCCGTGGTCCATACTTAACCAACCGTATCCTAGAAAGTGAATGCTTTTGGGTCTGAATTTCGCCTGCATCTCAGGAAATTCCAATAGTTTCCCACTAATTGGATTTAAAAGGTCTCCCAGTATTCCAGCCTTGGAGGCAGGTGAGAAGCTTTTAGAAAAAAAATCCTTAAAATTAAGCTTCGGGTTCCCCTTAAGGGGGTAATGCAAAGACAAATTTGTTGGTAGTCTTAGCAGACTGCGAATATCTACCCAAGTACATCTTAAGTTAATAACAAGCTGGGCATTAATGCCCAAAGGTACTATACATCTAATCACCTAGGAAGCGAAGATCTGCTGCCCATATATATTTTCTGATCTCAGGTAGATTGAATCCCCCCTTTCCTTCGGGGCTGCCAATGTCACATAGGACATCCTTGCCTTTTTCTTCTTCCACAATAAAACCATGATACTGCATTGTAGGCGTCTTAAATCCTTACCCAACAAGCTTATAGGAAGCATATTGATCACATAAAGTATTTTTGGCATATTACCATCTTTATTACCGCAATCCTACCTTGAAATGAAAGGGGAAAATTTTGCCATGCTGTCAATTGGCCTTGAATCTTTTCCAGGAGGGGATGTACGTTAATGGAGTACCACTTATTCGTATCTCTATGTATTTTAACCTCAAGATATTTTATTGTCTCCCCAGCCCACTCATCCGGGAAGGCAGACCAAGTATGTCCCAAATCGCCCCCAACATCCGTAGCCTCCGTCTTGTCAAGATTCAATTTAAAACCAGAAACTATCTGATAATCAGAAAATATCTACAGTGCTGCAGGAAAGGATTTCCTGGCCTTGGACAGTAGAAGAGCAAATCATCTGCAAATAATAAGGTTTTATAGCTACTTGACCCCACTGGAATCCCCTCTACCTCTTGGTGGGTCCTCAGAGCATTCACTAGAGTTTCAACTGATAAAATAAAAATCAGCGGGGACAGAGGGCACCCCTGCCTAGTACCTCTGCAGAGGGGAAACTCTTCATAGAGAGTGCCATTTACTAAAATATGCACCGTAGGGTTAGAATATAACATGGAAATATAGTCATAGATTTTCCCCTGTAATCCAAATTTTAGCAGAACTTTCCGCAGAAAGACCCAGGACACTCTATCAAAAGCTTTTTCAGCATCGCAAGCAACTAACAAAGGTTCCGGAATATTCCTAGAATGACAACGTTCCAGTGCACAAAGCACTTTATGTATGTTCTCCGTGGACCATCTGCCAGTTACAAAGCCCACTTGGTCACTTGCAATAATATCAGGCATAATATTTTTCAAACCGATTAGCCAAGAGTTTAGCATAGATTTTTATGTCTAGGTTCAGGAGTGATATGGGTCTATAAGAACCTGGTAAAAGAGGGTCTTTCCTGGGTTTTGGTAAAACCACTATAGTGGCGACTTTCACAGAGGGGGGCCGTATCCCCATTGAGGCACATGGTTTCGTACAGCCCCCTCGAGGCTTCTGGTATCTCGTTACAGAGTGTTTTTATAAAAAAGTGAGTCTAACCCATCGGGCCCTGGAGCTTTCAATGCCAGCAATGTCTTAATGGCTTCCGTGATCTCTTCAAACTGTATCTCCTGATTAAGTTTAAGGCGCTGTTCTACAGTAACAGAGGGGAAGATTACCTGGTCTAGAAAGTTTTGTACAAGATCCACATCCGCTTCTTCCGTGGAGTATAAGTCTTTATAATCTATACCTTCTGCCACAACAGTTCCGGTTTGATGTATCTATTGCACTCCTGTTTTATGTAAACCAGCATGATGTGTTTCTCATGAATGTCGGTATATAAAAACCTTAAATAAATAAATAATAGTGGGAAAATACTTTGGCTATATCTGCTGTAACTGTTTTAACCCCTCCTTTAGGATCTTTAATAGCTGCTATGAATTTATGAGGTTCCTGACTTTTGAGGAGTCTAGCCAGCCTCCGCCCGGATTTATTCGCCTGATGAAACATCCTATATTTATACTTCTGTAAGGACTGAGCAGCCCTGGAATGGAGTAAGTTATTAATTGCCACATGTGTGGCTTTAAAGTGAGCTAAAAGAGGATCAGACGCGTTACCAGAGAGCTGGGCCCTAAGACCCCGCAACGTTTTCTGGAGGTCTACAAGTGTTTTGTTCATCAGTTTCCATTTATAGCTCACATAGTTTATGACCTCACCTCGTAGTACTGCTTTTGCAGTTTCCCAGAATAGGACCGGCTGATTTGTATGTTGCCCATTATGCTTCACAAATTCCGCCCATTTTTTCTTTAGATATTCCGGGAATTCAGGATCAGAATGCAGATGGGCAGGCATCCACCACTGTCTACCCCCCCACCCCCCCAGCACAGGTAATCTCCATAATAGCCATTACGGGGCAATGGTTGGAAATAATCAAGTCTTCTATAGAGGCTTTCACAAAAAAGGGAAGGAGACTTTCCGAAATTAACAAATAATCTATCCTTGACCAGGAAGCATGAGCCCAAGCCAAGTGAGTATATTCTCACTTCCCAGGATTCAAAGATCTCCAAAGATCCACCAGGTGCAGTTGTTCACATAGAAATGGAGGACCCTTCCTGTCACCCATGGGCTGTCCACCCCTGGAGGGGCATCTATCAAAAGCTGGATCTACGGTGTAATTCAAATCACCCCCCAAAGTTATCGGATATTGTTCCATTAGGGAGATAGTAGTCACCAGATCATATGTGTTTGGTGCATATGCCAAAACCAAAATCAGGTTGATCCTCATAAGCTTTCCAACTAAAACCAGGAAGCGACCTTTCAGATCAATTATCTGTTTACTCAGTTTAAAATCTAAGGTCTTATGAATGAGAACAGCGACACCACAGCTTTTTGTAGACCCTGCAGCAGAGAATACCTGCCCAAACCCCTTTTTCCTCAGTTTCGCTGCTTCAGTCTGGGTGAGGTGGGTCTCTTGCATAAAATGAGTTTAGCATTTAGCCTGTTCAATCTAGATAATATTTGTTCGCGTTTTATGGGTGTACCAAGGCCTGAGACATTCCACGTTACCAGATTCCAAGCCATGATAATAAGTAGTTAATAATACATCGCGAGCCCGGTTCCCTTACAGTCCCTTGTAGGACACAATGCTCTGGAGGGAAAGACTTGTTATCTTCTATCCATCCTTGTACAACAGAAGTCATCAAACAAAATCTACTGATCGGACCTCGCCTTCCCTGTATAACTATTCCCCCTCCCCTCCTCCCAAAGAATTAGGTATACGCACATTAATATCCCCCCCACTACTACTACTACTAGTAATTGCTCCCCTCATGAGGCTAGGAGTCATGTGTTGATGTGTTCGGTTGACTCTCAAACTGAAAAGAAAGTACATAAGAAAACAAGACGGGCTTCACAAAGCCTGTGCAGCTAATCCATAACAAAAATAAGAGCCGTTATTATCAAAGACCCACAGTGTCACAGGCACACAAAAAAAAGAAAAAAAGAAATTTTGATAGAGCACCCTCCCAAACGTCGAACTACAATGGATCAACAGTCCTGTCTTCCCCTGGCGTGGCAACAAAAACAAATGCAAATTACGGTCCAAATATAGAAAATACGGTCCAAAAATAGAAATCACATCAGGTCTGACTTTCCTTCAGCAAAGGTATATAAAAAAAAAAACTCGCTTAGACTGCACAATCCAGCCTTCAGGCATAGATGACTGTTTCCTCACCCGGTCTGCTCTGCCATCACTGTTGGAATGGTGGTCACAAAACCCAGGGCTAATGAGGCGTCCTCAAAAGTCTTTGTCGTTCCTTGAAACCATATCTTCAATTTAGCTGGGTAAGTCAGCGAGAAGCGAACCTTCTTCGCGACTAGTTCGGAGCATACCGATTTGAAAGCTTTACGCTGACCAGATACCCACGTGGAGAAAACTTGAAAAACAAGAATGTTCTTATTTTCATAAGTGAAATCCTGATTCCTACGATAGTGTTGCAGAATAGCCACCTTATTGGCATAAGTGAGTAGTCGGGCAATGACTACCCGCAGTCTGTAGGGAAGTCCTTCCCACGGCCTCCGCCCCAAGCGGTGCACACGTTCCACCAGGCCCATATATTGGGCTTGCAGATCCGGTACTTGTTTCCCCAGCCAGGATTCCAAAATACCTAGGAGATCCGCTTCAGCAATGCTCTCTGGGAAACCGACAAACTGAAGATTGTTTCTCCTGGCTCCGTTCTCCATATCATCGATTTTATCCTCCTGGGCTTTAGTGATTGTTTCTAGAGCTAGCACTTGGCTTTCCAGCGCCCTGATGTCATCTTCCAACAAAGTTGTTCGTCCTTCCACACGTTCCACTCTATTATCAATTTCGATCAGAGAGGAACGGACCTCTGCGATCTGTTCAGAGATCTGATGTAAACGAGCATCTAATGCTACTATCACTGCCTGGGATATCTTTTCTTCTAGAGATTCATCTCCCGCCTCTGGAGATTTCGGCACCATTTTAGCTTCAGGCGGTTTCTGTTTTTCCTTATCTTTTCTCTGGGTTTTAGTAGCCATATTCTACTTGAAAGAGTAGTATATCAGTTCTGGGTAGTTGGCAGCAAATCTCCCGCAATTCAAGGGTAAAAACTATGCCAAAAACAGGCTTGCTTTAGCAAATAAATGTGAGAGATGACCAGAGCTCGGTCTATGTGCGACCAGCCAAGCTCACCACATCACGTGACCTTGAAACTATATCTTTTTTGCGATATGGCGATCAGACTTGAACACAGTACTCAAGGACAGAGGCATTATGACATTTTCCATTTTATTCACCATTCACTTCCTAATAATCCCTAACTTCTGTTTGCTTTTTTGGCCACCACAGCAAAATCAGCCAACAATTTCAATGCATTGGCCACTGTGATGCCTCAATTTTTTTCCTGGGTGGTAACTCTTAACACGAAACCTAACATTCTGTAACTAAAGCATGGGTTATTTTTCTCTATATGCATTACCTTCTACTTGTTCACATTAAATTTCATCTGCCATTTAGATGCTCAATCTTCCAGTTTTGTGGTGAAATTTAACAAACATATAGGGTGGGTTTATAGTATATAAAGTCAATCTTCCAGTCTGGCAAGGTCCTCCTGCAATTTATTACATTCCGCTTCTGATTTAAATACTCTGAATAATTTTGTGTCATCTGCAAATCTGATCAACTCACTTGTCATTCCACTTTCCAGATCATTTATAAATATATTAAAAAGCACCAGTCCAAGTACAGATCCCTGAGGCACTCCACTTTTTACCTCTCTTCACTGAGAAAAACTGACCGTTAAATTCTACTCCCTGTTTCCTGTCTTTTAGCCAGTTTGCAATCCACAAAAGTACATTGCCTCCTATCCCATGACTTTTTAATTTTCTTAGAAGCCTCTCATGGAGGATTTTGTCAAAAACCTTCTGAAATCCAAATACACTACATCCCATATGTTCATGAACCCCTTAAAAAAAAAAGTAGTAGATTTGTGAAACAAGACTTCCCTTGGATAAATCCAAGCTGGCTGAGTCTGATTAAACCATGTCATAAGAACATAAGAAGTTTCCATACTGAGCCAGACCAAGGGCTTTCCCCATTCCCTCCGAGGCCGCTCCAGAAGGAAAGTTCCCTCCCTCAGAGCGGCCTCGGAGGGAACTTTCCTTCCACCCCCCAGCCCTATTTAAATCCCCCCTACCTTTGTTTTATTATTTTCGCCTGCCTCCGGGCAGGCATAAGTTGCGCATGCAGGCCGAGTGCCAGCAAGCGATCGCCGGGCCCAGCAGCAGTGGCGAGGCCTCTGGCCATGCCCCGCCCATTTTTTCAAGCCCTGGGACATACATGTGTCCCGGGGCTCGTGCGCATCGCCGAGCCTATGCAAAATAGGATCGGCGCGCGCAGGAGGGGTTTTAAAGGGTTACACGCGGAACCCTTTTAAATTCCGCCCCACATTGTATTTGCTATCACAAAATATTTTTATCCCCAATACAAAAGCCTCTGTGTTGGTGGGTATGTCCTGTGTACAAGAGAATTAATAATTATACAGCAGAAAAAGTCAAAATTAGCCAACAACTATTCCAAACATGTAAATTATATGTTCGCTAGCAAGTAGCAAAGGCTTGAGAAATTGGGTATATAACAACTGAAAAGCATGCAATTGTCAATGGTATGAATGTTTGTGTATGAATCAGTTTGAGACTAAATTGTAAACTTTAATTAATTTTAATAATGTGAGAATGAAATTGTCTATTATATCTTTGTTATGATGTATTCTAGTAGTTAGATAAGTGTTAAGTACTGTAAACCGATATGACGGTTATAACCAAATACCGGTATAAAAAAGATTTAAATAAATAAATATGTGGGAGACGTGTGGGCTGAACGCAGCATGGCATATGCTTGCTCAGGATGAAGTGTGCCCATGTACACTTCTTCTCGAAAATGGAGAATAGGAACAGAAATATTTCCCCAGTCCAGTACCGCCCCTGGAAACGCCCCCATGAAATGCATGCAAAATCACTTCTGTACAACACCCCTTCCCCCCCCCCCCCCCGGGGCAATTTTTCTAAAACCCCATTTATGCGCATAAATATTTTTGAAAATCATGTCCTTGGCGTCTAAGGAAAAAAAAAATCCACACTTGCTGTGTTTCCCTGTAAACCAAAGCTGATGGCAATTAAGAAATTTCATCTGACCTCTGAGCAGAGTCAGCTAAGAAAATCCTGCTGACTGGCCTGGTGTTTATGCCGGTGAGACGTGTTGCATGAAGCCATCTGTTACATTTGACTGCATGTCTCAGCAACAAATTCGACAGCTCAAGCTTAATCATTCACTGAGTGAAAAAAAAATACTTTCTCTTAACTTGCTTTAAATCTCTACTACCCGTTAGTTTCATGGAGTGTCCCATTGTCCTTGTCCTATCTGAAATAGAAAATTGCCATTCCCTGTGTACCCCGTGCTACCCCACTCATGATTTTATAAGCCTCTATCCTATCCCCCTCTCATTTGTCTCTTCTCCAAGATGAAGAGCCTCAATCTCTTTAGCCTTTCTTCATAGGGGAGCTTTTCCATTCCCATTATAGTTTATTACTTTTTATATACCAACATATCGGGGAACCATCATATCGGTTTACAATGCTTAAACATAAAAACAATCAGCAAGTATCTTTAAGACATAATTAAAGAAAAAGCAATGCGTAATTCTAAAACAGTACTAAGAGTAATAAAACAATATAAAATAAGTGCAAATTTCAAATACATTAATTTAAGCTAAAACAAAATAATGATCATAGTCTATTATCTTAAGAGGTTATAAAACTAAGTGAGACATTAACGGCACAATTAAAACATTAAGTGGAAGTTGTGTAAGCACAGTTAAAAAGCCATGTTTTGAGATCGGCTTTGAATTTTTTGATATCTGATTCTAGTCTTAATTCTGCTGGGAGAGACTTCCAAAGTTTTGGACCTGCAATCGAGACTGCTCTCTCTTACCTCAGTCAAGTGCGCTGACTTAACTATTGGAATTGTCATCCCTTGTTTGCTGTCAGTAATCCCTTATCATTTTTGCTTGCCTTTCTCTGCACCTAGTCCTGCTATATCTTTCTTGAGATGGGGGCAAGCAGAACTGCACACAGTATTCATGGTGCAGTCACACCTTACATCTACAAAGAGGCATGATAATATTCACAGTGTTATTTTTGTTCGTGACATTTTGCTTGGTTTTTTGGTTTTTTTTTCACACACTTTGATTTTTTTTTTTTTTTGTGTGTCATTTGCAAATTTGTTCACTCACTTGGTGCTCCCTTTTCCAGATTGTGAATAATATGTTAAACACTGGTCCTATATCAGGTCCCTGAGGGCACTATATTATTATTTACAATTCTCCATTGGGAAAACTGATCCCAATGGAAAATGTTTACTCTTTTTGTTTCTTATCTTTTAGCCAGTTATCAAACCACAGTAAGACATTGGGCCTTATTTTCCAAGGCTATCTCAGGCTTGCGCTAACAGCGCAAGCCTGCGATAGCTTGCGAAGGTAGCGCACGCCTGCGCTACCTTAATCGGGGCGGAGTTGGCCCCGGAAGAGAAGGAGTCGGGGCGTCACCGGGGCCGACTCCGCGAAGACGCCGCGGACGGCGAAAAGGTAAGGGCCTTTTCGCATTCTACTTCATGCCAATAACTACACCTTCTATGGTGGCGCTATTGGGTGCGAAACCGGCAGCGATCTCACCGCGGCGGTGCGATCGCTGCCGGCTAGCGCAGGACCGCCCCCCCCCATTAGCGCAATTTTCTAAAGTATCGCAGGCCTGCGATACTTTAGAAAATGAGGCCCATTATCTCCTATCCCATGACTTTTTTTTTTTTTTTAGTTTTCTGAGGAGCCTCTCAAGAGGCAATTGATCAAATACCTTCTTAAAATCCACTGTACTATATCGATGATCTCACCTTTAAACACATGTTTATTCGTACCTTCAAAAAAGTATAATAGGTCAATAAGGTCCAACCTTCCTTTGCTAAATCCATATTGACTCTTCCCCATTAAGCCATGTTGATCCATATGACTAGTAATTTTCTTTACAATAGCTTCCACTATTTCATCCAGCATTGATGTTGACTCTTTGGTTTGTAGTTACTTGGGTCACCCCTGGAGCCCTTTTTGAAAATTGGCGTTACATTTGCTATCCTCCAGTCCTCAAGCATAGAGGCAAATTTGAATTATATGTTATAGATTACCAGTAGCAAGTCTGAATTTTCATATTTGAGAGAGAGTGATTAAAGCTACACAAAGATGAGATTTGTATATTGTACTCTCGAACTAGCAGCTAGGTAGAGAGTGCATCAAGCTAGGTCGAGAGTACATTGTACAAATCTCATCTTTTAATACCTTTAATCCTCCACATCACACAAAATCTTCACTAATGTGTACCTTGCTGTTCATATCTCCGAGTGTGCATGTAAACCTGCCCCCAAAAAACTAGCCCACCACCAAAACCTCACCCTGAGTTCAGAATGCCCCTCCATACAGTGGTATAAAAAGTTGACTATAATGTGTGCATCCCCAGAGGTTCTCTCTCTCTCTCTCAGGGTTTCCAATAAATATCGCAAATCCTGCTTTGGCCATAACACCAGGAAAAAAGTTGTAGTTAAATCCCATGATAGTGTGTATTTTGCTATTGCATGCAATGTTAAGTACCCCTCATTTTCATTTACCTCCTCCCACTTGACTACATTTTTAAAATTTGCATATGCATCTCATGATGCATTTATCGCATTCGTTATGGTGTTATAGTGGGTGTTAGAGCCCTAAAACCCGCAAAAAGGTCCTAACGTGATTTGAAAAATGACCCCCTTTGTTTGGTAGCTCAAGGTGAGTTGCATTCAGATTCTATAAGTATCTAAAGTACTTGAAAAAGTGTTGTTATTAGCTTTTGCATCTTTGTCAGGTCTCTCCTCTGACCTGCTTCATTAGTTTTACATCTAATTTGGCAGTGCTTATACACATTCCTATTTTACTTATTAGGTACTGTTTTCCATTTTTTTTTAAACTTGGCTTTCATAGACTCTTTCAAAGCACCGTTATCCATGCTGGCAGACCATTTTTCTTCTTTGGATCTTTTTTAATTTCTGGAATACTTTATATCTGGGCTTCCATAGTCTCCTTTTTGTAAAAAAGTGCAGTATATGTTGTCGAGTAGTTTTATTTATTTTTTTTCTCGCCAGTCGTTATGTCAAACATAATAATTGCATTATGTTAATTATTGCCAAGTGACTCCACTTAATCTTGCACCACATCAGGTCTAAAGTAGCTTCCCCTCTTCTTGTTCCTAAGACCAGTTAAGTCCATGAAGCAGCCATCTATGGTGTCTAGAAACATAAGCTTCCTGACATGACCTGAAGAGACACTCACCCAATCGATATTGGGATAATTAAGATCTAAGAGAAACCGAAGCAAAAGCCTTGCACATACGCAAGTAACAAAGTACACTGGATGAAAGAAAAGAAATAGATGCCTGTAGTCTTAAAACAATCCTTTATTGCAGTGGAGACACAAGGGTAGCCCGACTCTGGCCGAGTTTCGCCGTTTCAAAACGGCTGCCTCAGGGGCTTACAATAATCTTCTTGAATTCATTAGTTATATATCGACTAGGAATATAATGTGATCATATAAAGAGCTGTATGATCTCTTATGTTGCGTCTTGAAGCATTCGCGATAGCAGAACTCCACTAGCAAAGGCTCAGATATACAATGGAGCGCAAGCGCCCTCAAAACTGACAGCCATTTAAAGCTAAGGAAAGGCGCGAAAGCTGACACTCTCGCGAGAGCTGTCAAAATTGAATGCTGCAGCCGAGGTGGTTCGCCGTCCCCCACGGGGTGGCAACTACCCCGAGGTGCTGGGTCGGAGGGAACAGAAATGGATCTTTACTTTGGATACAGTTTATCCTAAAGGTTTAAATAAGGAGACTGAGTGGCATTTGTTTCACTGAGCCTGAAATTTGGCTGCAGCATTCAATTTTGACAGCTCTCGCGAGAGTGTCAGCTTTCGCGCCTTTCCTTAGCTTTAAATGGCTGTCAGTTTTGAGGGCGCTTGCGCTCCATTGTATATCTGAGAAGGTATGTATGTTTGCTCTTGGAAATTGTTTGGCCATTTCTCACCACCTTATGAAATGATTGTATATTATTTTGTTTATATTCTAGACTTTAATGTACATGCTGGTCCCTCCCGATGCAGCCTAGCGAAACACGGTCCGTGTCGGGGGATCGCTCTAAACTATGTGTTCTTTAATTTATGGAGTTGCCATTTCAACATTGTTTCACCTGATTCTGCTTTGAACTGCAATAAAAGTTCTTTTGGAATATTCGGTGGTGATACAATTTATCCTGCACCAGTGTACTTTGATAATTAAGATCTCCCATTAAGATTGTATGCCCTTGATTACCAGTTTATCTAATTTCTGTTGGCATCTCACAATCTCTCTGACAATCCTGGTTGGGTGGATAGTAGTAATACCTCAGTGCTATACTCCTCCCCGTCATGCATAAAAAAAAATCCGTCCATAAAGATTCCAAAGTACAGTTAGTTTCCTGTAAAATCGGTAGCCTATTTATGGAATCCTTAACGTACAGCGCCATGAAACTACCACTTCTAGGAAGAAGAGCGGCCTGGCCTAGTGGTTAGAGCAATGGGCTGAGAACCTGAGATGCCAGGTTTCCCAATCCTGTCCTCCCACTTCTACTCCTTGTGTAAGTCTTTTTATCTCCCACTGCCTCAGGTACCTACCAGGGGTCCGATATTCAGCCATATCCAGCTAAGTTACAAGGGATATGCATCGGCCCAGCTTTTCCGCTGAATATCTGCGCACAAATCGCTGCTTACCTGAATATGTTATATCCGGCTAAGCTAGACCTGCTCTATGGCTGGTCTAACTTATCTGATTAACATAACCGGATAAGAGCAAATATCTTATTTATTTATTTGTGTTCCAATGATTTTATCTTCTTAACATTCAGCAAAGGTACAATATCAATAATGGTATTTAAAATATTTTATATTCTGCTTCATCCAATACATTGTCGATTTTATTATGCACCCTGGTATCACAGTGTTCAATTCATTGTCTTTTTTTTTTTTTTCCCCCCACCAGGTTTCTGAGATATCATGTCAATATCTTTATGCGCCACAATGTATCCTAAAATCCCATCATCTCAATAATTAGTATTCAATAGCGCATACATTATATGACCTTCATACTAGGCGTCATAGTGTGGTAATCCATACCATTTTGTCACTCTGCCTTATGCTTAATCATCGGTCAGTCCTTTTTATATAATATTTTTTCATGTGCAAGTGCTCCGTGTATTAAAACTTTCAGTATTTTAACTTTCCTCTGAATACTTATCTTGAATTGACATAATTTCTTTGCATGTTATAGTTGCAGCCCGAGTCTCTCCAAACCGATGGTCCACAGCAATATGACCAGTCTCACATTGCCTCACCGTGTCTGGGCACAGACACGGTGAGTTTTAAATGTGCCCCATACTAACTTCATGGAGTGCCCCCTAGTCTTTCTACTATCTGAAAGAGTAAATAACCAATTCACATCTACCCGTTCTAGACCTCTCATGATTTTAAACACCTCTATCATATCCCCCCTCAGTCGTCTCTTCTCCAAGCTGAAAAGTCCTAACCTCTTTAGTCTTTCCTCATAGGGGAGTTGTTCCATTCCCCTTATCATTTTGGTAGCCCTTCTCTGTACCTTCTCCATCGCAATTATATCTTTTTTGAGATGCGGCGACCAGAATTATACACAGTATTCAAGGTGCGGTCTCACCATGGAGCGATACAGAGGCATTATGACATTTTCTGTTTTATTCACCATTCCTTTTCTAATAATTCCCAACATTCTGTTTGCTTTTTTGACTGCCACAGCACACTGCACCGACGATTTCAATGTGTTATCCACTATGACACCTAGATCTCTTTCTTGGGTTGTAGCACCTAATATGGAACCCAACATTGTGTAATTATAGCATGGGTTATTTTTCCCTATATGCATCACCTTGCACTTATCCACATTAAATTTCATCTGCCATTTGGATGCCCAATTTTCCAGTCTCACAAGGTCTTCCTGCAATTTATCACAATCTGCTTGTGATTTAACTACTCTGAACAATTTTGTGTCATCTGCAAATTTGATTATCTCACTCGTCGTATTTCTTTCCAGATCATTTATAAATATATTGAACAGTAAGGGTCCCAATACAGATCCCTGAGGCACTCCACTGTCCACTCTCTTCCACTGAGAAAATTGCCCATTTAATCCTACTCTCTGTTTCCTGTCTTTTAGCCAGTTTGCAATCCATGAAAGGACATCGCCACCTATCCCATGACTTTTTACTTTTCCTAGAAGCCTCTCATGAGAAACTTTGTCAAACGCCTTCTGAAAATCCAAGTATACTATATCTACCGGTTCACCTTTATCCACATGTTTATTAACTCCTTCAAAAAAGTGAAGCAGATTTGTGAGGCAAGACTTGCCCTGGGTAAAGCCATGCTGACTTTGTTCCATTAAACCATGTCTTTCTATATGTTCTGTGATTTTAATGTTTAGAACACTTTCCACTATTTTTCCTGGCACTGAAGTCAGGCTAACCGGTCTGTAGTTTCCTGGATCGCCCCTGGAGCCCTTTTTAAATATTGGGGTTACATTTGCTATCCTCCAGTCTTCAAGTACAATGGATGATTTTAATGATAAGTTACAAATTTTTACTAATAGGTCTGAAATTTCATTTTTTAGTTCCTTCAGAACTCTGGGGTGTATACCATCCGGTCCAGGTTATTTACTACTCTTCAGTTTGTCAATCAGCCCTACCACATCTTCTAGATTCACCGTGATTTGATTCAGTCCATCTGAATCATTACCCATGAAAACCTTCTCCATTACGGGTACCTCCACAACATCCTCTTCAGTAAACACCGAAGCAAAGAAATCATTTAATCTTTCCGCGATGGCCTTATGTTCTCTAAGTGCCCCTTTAACCCCTCGATCATCTAACAGTCCAACTGACTCCCTCACAGGCTTTCTGCTTTGGATATATTTAAAAAAGTTTTTATTGTGAGTTTTTGCCTCTACAGCCAACTTCTTTTCAAATTCTCTCTTAGCCTGTCTTATCAATGTCTTATATTTAACTTGCCAATGTTTATGCTTTATCCTATTTTCTTCTGTTGGATCTTTCTTCCAATTTTTGAATGAAGATCTTTTGGCTAAAATAGCTTCTTTCACCTCCCCTTTTAACCATGCCGGTAATCGTTTTGCCTTCTTTCCACCTTTCTTAATGTGTGGAATACATCTGGACTGTGCTTCTAGAATGGTATTTTTTAACAATGACCACCTACTTTTGTAGCTGCTCTTTTCAGTTTTTTTCTAACAATTTTTCTCATTTTATCAAAGTTTCCCTTTTGAAAGTTTAGCATGAGAGCCTTGGATTTGCACACTGTTCCTTTTCCAGTCATTAAATCAAATTTGATCATATTATGATCACTATTGCCAAGCGGCCCCACCACCGTTACCTCTCTCACCAAGTCCTGTGCTCCACTGAGAATTAGATCTAAAATTGCTCCCTCTCTCGTCGGTTCCTGAACCAATTGCTCCATAAAGCTATCATTTATTCCATCCAGGAACGTTGTCTCTCTAGCGTGACCCGATGATACATTTACCCAGTCTATATTGGGGTAATTGAAGTCTCCCATTATTACTGCATTACCAATTTGGTTAGCTTCCCTAATTTCTCTTAGCATTGGTTTAGCGGAGATTTCTAGTGGGGTTGCGGGGGGTCAGAGGTCCTTGTAACCAGCTGGCTTTGTCATTATGAATGGCTTTGTGTATGAGCATGAGTGTTTTGTATTGGGATCTGAACGGGATGGGCAACCAGTGGAGTTGTTAGAGTGCGGGCGTGATGTGATCTGTTTTTTTCTTGCACAAGTTCTCACACACTCAGTGGGTCTCTCTCTCTCTGTCTCTCTCACACACACACACACACATACATATATATAACAAGTTCTCTCTTCTTCTTACCTTGGATTTTGAGTTCTGTACCCAGGGTATGGTAGAAGCTCATGTACCTCCTTTCTCCTTGATATATGCCATACATATGAGCAATGAGTGATTGCTTCTATGCCAGGGGAATTACGCACCCATCCTCTGTTTAAGACAGTAGTGCAAGTGTGGAGGTGTCTTTTTGTAAATGGTGGGGCGAGTCCCATTCAGTGTCTGAATTCCTACCTTTGGTGGGTAGCAGCAAATTCATCCGTGGACTGGAAGGCAGAATGGGGCCTTTGGGGAGTGAAGGATATCACAGTGTCCTATGGTATGCTTGAGCAATTGAGGGAACATTTTGATCTCTCTAATAAGCATTTTTACACTTATTTGCAAGTTCAACATTATCTTTATTCTATGAAAAAGTGTGGTGAGTTTTTATTTCAGCCTGCGGCTTTAAAGAATGAATGCAGCGGTATTGGTAATAGAGGAAGTAAATGATCCGGTTATAAATTGTGCTTAGTCCAGTTTTATTGATGGCCATTATCAGAAAATGCATTTTAAGATTTGACACCATTCTTATATAGAATCAGCGTCAAAGATGGGTATTACTTCATCTGCTATTTGTCTTAAATGTCACATTACTAATGGATCTTTGATACACAATTTTGTATTATGTCCTAAAATATTCGAGTTTTGGGAAGCAATATTTAAAACACTAGAACAATCATTTTGGTTAAGCTTCCTCTTTGTGGCAAATGCTATTGGGATCTAATTCATGAGCGACTGGTCTAGCTGCAGGTTATAAGAAATTTGTACAAATAGTAATATTAGTAGCAAAACGCTGTGTTTTCTTGCACTGGCTCAAAGACAATACACCTTTATCTGGGTTATGGTATCAACACTTGTTTGTTTTTATTGAAAAATTTCTTCTATACCACTTTTAACAGTCAAAGCGGTTCACAATATAACATTTATAAAGTAATAACTAAATTAATAAATAAAGTAAACAAATGAGATTAATAAATATAAAATACATTTTCAATGTAAACAACATTGAACACCAACATAGCACTTCATAGGACAGTAACAAACTTAAAATGAATCTATTGCATAAGGCAAAATTATGCAAAGCTCTCAGACTGCAATTCTCAATTAAGTTCCTGTTAGTAACTCACTAAATGCCTGCTGGAATAACTAGGTTTTGAGCCCTTTTTTGAGCAATGTTTTGTCTGTTGCAAGCCTCAATGTTTCTGGCATCTTATTCTATAATATGGGCCCTGCTACTGATATTGCCCTTTCTCTATCTTCTCCCAAGTGCGCCTGTTGAATAGTAGGGTCAGACAGCAAACCTTTGTTTGCTGATCGCAGGTTTCTAGATGGTATATACAGATGTAATCTGGTATCTAACCATGACTCATCGCTATTGAAAATTGTGCAATGGAGTAAAGTGCGTGCTGAGTGCTCTATATGATATCCTATATTGTATCGGTAGCTAATGTAGTTTAAATAATACTGGTGTTCTTTGGTCATATTTGCGTGTACCTGATTAGATTCTTGCCTCAGAATTCTGCAGCAATTGAAGGGGTCTGATGGTATTATTCAGGACTCCAAGAAATAGAGAGTTATGACATAAAACATTTCAAGATAGCTGCCTAATATGTCTCTAGTTCCTGTAAAGCCTCAGCCACAGAAGACAAAATAGGATTGGAAACTCTGTCATTTTAAGATGGGGACTTTTTAGTTATCCCTTGTAGGGGAGAAGATCACTATTCTTGCTCCGTATTGTTTACTTTTCTTAGGGAAAGACCCCTGGGCCTCTAAGAATGAGGCCTGGATATGGAAAAGTAGAGAGGGTGGCTTTGAGAACCTTTTGTTTTCCAGGGAGGGAACTTTTTCCACCATTCCTTTCTCTATCCTTGGTTTCCCTTTAAGCCTAAACCATCTAGAAGTTTACAGAGTGGAGCTAAGTATATGTTAAATAGGTTTGCGGAAAGAATAGATCTCTGGGGTACCCTAATTTTTTTTTTTTTTTTGTATTTAAGTCTTTTATTGGCAAAAATATAAAAACCTATACATAGTCCGCTAGAAACAAAACAAGGTGCAAACATAAACCATCATTGTGATCAGACATTAAAAATAGTAAATGCCATTATAAGGATAAGACCCCATAATCCCCTCCCTCCCCCCATAGAGGTGCACGATCAATACCATAATGAGAATTTGGATGTAAAGATAAAGGGTTTGATGAATTGTGTTTCACAGTATAGATGTAGATCTCGACACGCCAGACAGAGAATAGGACCTCCGGGCCACCAGTTTGTACTGGGATCCCAAAGTAACGTAACCAGACCCAACTTCTGTGGGTATTAATATGTCCAAGCCATTAGGCTATCAATCAACCGGAATAAACCTGCAGCCAACGGTCATATAGCCCCCATATCTTATGAAAGGTATGTAGTGTCTTATTCTTATAGGCTGTTATTCGTCCCAAACTGTGCATATTCCTGACCAAGGCTTGTACCATCTGTAAAGTAGGTACCCTTGGGTCCTTCCAGTATTGTGCTATGAGACATCTCGTTGCAGTCACCACATATTTAATAAAATTATCATGAAATTTGTAACCATCTGTCCTGTCTTCATTCAACAACGCTTGCGACGGATTCAACTGAATCTTGGTGTTCAATATCGTTGTAATCCATGCAGAAACCTGAGTCCATAGCTGGTTTATTTTGGGACAAGACCACCAGAGATGGAAGAAAGTTCCCATTTCCTGGCATCGCTTCCAGCATACGCCATTGGAGCCCGGCACAATATGTTGTAGATGAATAGGTGTAATGTACCACCTGAAAAACAGTTTATATCCATTTTCGATATGCTGGGCTGAGATTAAACCTTTCCGCAGCCCCTGAAATACTCGTAACCAGTCCTCCACTGTCCAGTCACATTGTAGGTCTGATTGCCATGCTTTTATATGAGACGCCGACATGTTAAATCTACCACATAATAAACCATATATATTGGAAATGTGTTTGTCAACTTTGTCAGCATGGCGACACATATTTTCAAATGAAGGTATACCCTTTATCAAATCTCCTTCTACCTGATTACTTAGAAAGAAATGTCTGACTTGTAGATATTTAAACTGGTCTGCCATGGGTAATTGGAACCGATCTCTGAGAGTGGAAAATGGGATCAGCCCTCCTGGTGCCCAGACATGTGCAAATTGTGTTATACCATGTGTAATCCAGTGTGAGAAGGCCTGTGGGTGACCCGCAGGCCAAAAAGCTGTATTATGAAATAAGTGTGTACTATGGAAGGAAGTTTGCGTGCCCACCAGGGTTTTTTTCCATTGGTTCCAAATTGATAAGGTGGCCTCTACAGTCTCAGGTAATTGCGCCACTGGCAGCCAGGTAGCCCGCTTTTGCCACATTAAGGCACCTATAGGCAAAGTCCCTAGCATTGCCTGTTCCAACTGTATCCATGGCTTGCTGTGCTTAGCACTATGCCATTCGACTGCTGCTTTAAGCTGAGCTGCCCCTAGGTACCGAGCTAGATTGGGCATTCCTAGACCTCCCTGTACCCGTGGTAGATACAGAGTCTCTTTGGCGATCCTAGACTTCTTTCCCTTCCATAAATATTTGTTCAGCCGCTTTTGCCATTTGTCCAGTAGCTTAGTAGGGATTACTAGGGGCAAAGTTTGGAACAAGTATAATAATCTAGGCAAAATATTCATTTTTAGCACCGCTAGTCTCCCCAACCATGAAATACGGTAGCGGTCCCATTCCTCAAGGTCTTTGTATATTTTAGCCATTAGTGGCGAGTAATTCAATTGAAATAGGTCAGTGCCCACCCCTAAGATTACCCCCAGGTATTTTAACTGTTGCTTGGCCCATCGAAATGGAAAATGTTGTGTGATCTGGGCTACCATCCCAGGGGTTAACGATATATTTAGTAATTCAGATTTGTCCCAGTTAATAGAAAATCCCGATACTGAACTAAAAGCATGGAGTTCCTTGGTAATTGTCCGTAAAGATGGCATTGGGTCCATAATGGTAAACAGTATATCGTCCGCAAAAAGGGACATTTTGGAAGAGAACTCACCAACCCGTACCCCCGATATTCTCTTGTTGTGCCTAATCCTAAACGTAAAGGGTTCCAAGAAAAGGGCAAATAATAGAGGAGATAGGGGACAGCCTTGCTGAGTCCCCCTCTTAACAGCAAAAGAGGGGGAATACCCCCCATTAATTTTTAAGCAGGCTGTTGGCGCCTCATACAGTTTTTGGATCCACCTTATAAATTTATCCCCTAAGTTAAACTTTCCCAGAGTATGAAATAGGAATGGCCAATGTACAAAATCAAAAGCCTTTTCGGCATCAATGGCTAAGAGTGTCATAGGTATGTTCTGGGATTTCACCCACCACATAGCATCCACAGCCTTTCGTACATTATCGGAAGCCATCCGCCCTGGTATAAAGCCAGACTGATCTGAATTAACCAACTCAGGGAGAAAGGTGTTAAGCCTATGAGCCCGAATTTTCGCTAGGATTTTCATGTCTAAATTTATCAAGGAGATAGGGCGATAAGAGCCGCATACCGTGGGGTCACGCCCTGGTTTGGCTATTAGGGTCACTCCAGCCATATTGGCCTCCCTGGAAAGGGAACACTGGCCTTGCAGCGAATTAAATAATTTTACCAGGGGTGGCACTAATATGGTAGCAAATTTTTTATAAAAAACGGCATTAAACCCATCCAATCCTGGAGACTTGTCCAGTTTTAGAGATTTTATCACCCATAAAACCTCTGCAGCCGTGATATCACGGGTTAAAATTTTTTGATCCGCTAACGAGACCTGTGGAAGCGGTATAGATTGTAAATAGTCTTCTATCGCATCTGGACAAATGTTAGGATTAGAGGCGTACAGTTCAGAGTAAAAGCGCGTAAATCGTTGCCTTATTTCCGCATTTGACGTAAGAATTTCCCCCTGTTCATCTTTCACCTTTACTATATTAAGTTGGGATTGCCTGGCCTTCAACTTACATGCCAAATTTCTCCCAGCCTTATTCCCATCTTCATAAAAAAAGCTGTTTTATTTGTTCTAGTTGATAGGCTACCTGTGCAGCCTCTATTTCCACCAAGTGCATACGTAGTTGATCCATTTGTACCAAAGTTCGAGTATCCCCTGTTTGGGAGTGTATGAGCTCCAGCCTTTGCAATTGCTGAATAGTCTCCATTTTGTCCCTCTGCTTTTGTTTCTTAATAAAGGCCCCTTTAGCTATGAGTTTACCCCTGAGGACTGCTTTAAGACAATCCCAGAGTGTTGTTGGAGAAGTATCTGAAGTATCATTAATCAATAAATATTCCTGGATATCGGAATACAGAAGGGCACAGAATTCTTCATCTTCTAACAGGCTATCATTTATCTTCCAGTATCTTTGGCCTTTATCGTACGCCGAGATAGCTAGCTGTAATGACACTGGACTATGGTCCGACCATGTAATAGCCCCAATAGCCGGTTGAGTGACCTGATTAGAGCAGCTCTTATCAACTAGAAGGTAATCAATTCTGGAGTATGTCTTATGAGCTCTAGAATAAAAGGTATATTTTCTCAGTTTTGGGTGCCAGACTCTCCAAGTATCAATTAAGCTATATTGGCGTAGAAAGCAATGGAAGCTCTGACGCTCCTTCCGCTTATTTTGTGTGCACCCATTAGAGTTGTCCAGCCTAGGATTAGTAGTTAAATTGAAGTCTCCCCCTATTATGAGATGACCCTCTGCACTTTGATCAATAATCTGAGATAAGCGGTCCAAGAAAGTGTCCTGGGCAACATTGGGGCCGTAGACGCTAAGCAAAGAATATTTTACACCAGCAATGGCCACTATTACCAGAATATATCTTCCCTCTGGATCCGGGTAGCAAGCTATATTTTCAAGGTGCAGGTCTTTATGGATGAGAATATCCACCCCTAGATATTTATGGGCCAATGGTCGTGCAGCCCAATATTGCCTGGGATAACTGCTATTTTGAAGCAAGCGTTCGTATCTTTTCTTTAAGTGCGTTTCTTGTATCACGGCAATCATAATATTGCGTTGACCCAAATCAGAAAAAAGGGATTGTCGCTTTAATGGAGTATTTAGCCCCTTAACATTAAGAGACAATTTATTTATAGTCGTCATGGCGATATAGTATTATGCGTGATTGAGACTAGCATAAAGCATAACTATGATATATGTCGAGTCTGCCATCGAGTTAAAGCAACTTGTGCTTCCCCTTCTATAGAGATAAAAGTAGTATAATCCCACCTCTATTCCCCCTCCCCGCTGCCCCACCCCCCATACAGCATGTTCCTCGTCAAAGGCCCATACCATTTGTGTGTGGGAGGACAAAATCATTCCAGCAGTAGCCTTCCCCCCCCCCCCCCCCCCCGACAGCTAATAACCTAAAATAATCCTCAAAAGTTAGCATACAAACACTCCTAATTGTAAGATATAAACATTCTCAAACCTGAAATAATCCTCAAAAGTTAGCATACAAACACTCCTAATTGTAAAATATAAACATCCTCGAACCTGACATTCTAATGCAGTCAATTCAGGTAGATGTAGCATAGTATAACATAATAAGAAGCAAGGAGAACTGTCCTTGCTAAGCTGCAACGTAGAAAATATAACTGTAAGATCAGATATACTCAGTGCCGCTCGCACACAGTGCCGGTAATTTTCCTTCTGCCTATTTAGGACTTATAGTGGCGGTATATCTTCCCGCCTGAGTGGCCTCAGCCCTGTGGGTCTTTATCCGGGTTCCTCCTCAGCCTCTTATCGCCGCGATTAACCCTTTGCCATCTCGGAGGGTCTTCTTTGCGTGTGGAAGGCTTAGGGAGCGCAGGAAGCTCCGCAATCGCACCATAGCCTGCCTCCGTTAAAACCTATGAGGCCTCTACAGGAGTTTTCACACGGTGCGTTTCTCCTTTTACTGAGAAAGTCATCCCGAAGGGGAACAGCCATCTGTAGCGGACTCCTTCCCGTCGTAGTAGCTCCGTGACCGGTTTAAAGTCCCGTCTTTTCTTAATTGTCACCGGCGAAAGGTCTATGAAAACCATTATCTCATGCCCTTGCCATTGCCATTTATTTTGTCGTCGAGCTATTCCAGCAATTTTATCCTTAAGTACATAGTCCTGATAGCAGGCAATGATATCTTTGGGTAAATTATTAACCCTCGGACCCAAAACGCGATGTGCCCGGGCTAGTTTGATCTCTTCCTCCGCCGCCGGGATCTGGGCTGCCGCCCCTTCTGCGAGTAACATGGCGCTGATTTGTGTCACCACTGCTGTGCAGTCTAAGTAATCTGGAAGTTCTGGCACTCCTCTAAACCGGAGGTTGTTCCACCGCGACCTATTTTCAAGATCTTCTACCTTCTCTTGCAGTCTTTCCACTTCTGTTTGCATAAGTGTTAAGTTTGCACGGTTTTCTTTTACCTCCTCACTGTTGGCTTCTGCTCTAGTCTCCACCTCAAATATTCGCCGTCCGTTCTCCACGATATCCCCTTTAATTTCCTCGATGGAAGAGCGAATATCAGCAGTGTTAGCAGCTATTTCATGTTTCAGTTCCTCGAACCACCTTTTCATATCGGCCTTGGTAGGCAAATCAGAATTGTCCGTCGGCTCCTCCGCCATCTCCGCCGTCGATTCTTCAGTGTCCACGTTGACGGCCGCCATGTTGTTTCCTAGCGATTCCCCAGCCAATGCCAATTTATGGTAGGAATACTTCTTGAAATCAAGCGGTTTCCGCCGATTTGACATCGGTTAAGTGTCACGCAGTCCCGAAGGCTATTTGGCTCCGATTTAGGCTGGTTAGAGTGCTTGATGCAAATAGATGCTGTCGCTAGTCGGAGGAGACTCTGGTTTAGGCTGCCATCTGCATGGATGACGTCACTTCCTCCTGGGGTACCCTAATTTTAATATCTACCCCAATGGAGCAACTGGGAACTATTCTAACAGCAAATTTATCTATTACTAAGAAAAGATCAAAACCAGCTGAAAACTGTATTTTTGAAGCCAACCTTGGTCAAGCAGGTCAACAAGATGTTATGATCTATGGTATCAAAGGCAGCAGAAATATTTAACAATATCAAAAGCTATATTTGGCCATATTCAAAACCTCAAAAAATACTGTCCATCCAGGAAAACAAAAGTGTTTTAGTACGTCTGTTTTTTTTCTGAAACCATAGGGGTAGGCACGCACAAGTTATAAAATCAGGGGTCGGTGCGTGCAAGGGGTGCACCTTGCGTGCACAGAGCCGCGCTGTCTTCTCTGTTCCCTTCCCCCCCCAACCTAACCTTCCCACCCCCCCCAAAAAATTGTTATCTTACCTTTTGCGCCTGCCGGCATGCAATCCTTTGACACAGCGGCAATGGCCGCTGTGTCAGAGGCCTCTGTCCCCCCCCCTTTAGTAAAGCCCTGGGACTTACACGCGTCCCGGGGTTTTATGTGCATCGCCAGGCCTTTTGAAAATAGGCCCGGCATGCGTAACCTTTTGAAAATCCGGCCCATACTGTCTTGGGTGCAGTAAAGAGTTTTCTTTTAAATAATCGCATACTTGTTTATGCACTGACTTTTCAGTTATTTTGGCAAGGCATGAGAGATTGGAAATGGGTCTGTAGTTAGAAAGATATGTGGGGTTTGTGAATTTTTAAAAATAGGTATTACTAAGGCCATTTTTAGGGAGTCTGGCATCTCACCTTCTTCCGTTGATAAATTTTATTATTTTGGCGACTGAGGATGAAAAGTCTTCACAAATCAGTTTGAGGGCATTAACTTGGATCGAATTTAAGGAATAGTAGGAAAGGGTTTAGGTTTCTGAAAATAGCCTGTACCTCTACGGAGGATACTTCAGAAAAGGTGTCCTAGCTGGATTCGATTATAGTGATGGGAGTTAATAGAGAACTTGGTATCGCAGAAAATCTCCTACAGATGTTTTTCTACTTTCTCATTAAAGTATGAAGCAAAGGCGTCACACCCTATGACAACTGAGAGTGCTTGACATTAGCCTCAAATTGTGAACTATCAGTAAGATGTTTCACAGTAGAAAAAAGGGCTCTTGCATTGAATACTGAATTATGGATTTTATTTGAAAAGTATCTCTTTTTAGCTTGATTTATATTTTGAATAAAAGTCGACAGCTGCTGTTTAAGCTCAGTCTGGAGCAAGGAAGATTTATCTTTATGCTATTTGCGTTCAGTGTGTCTTACTTTTTTTTCCCCAGCACCTGTTCTTTAGAAAACCATGGAACTTTTATCTTTACATATGTTTATTAGATTTGATAAACCTCGTGTTGTAATCTATACTGCATACAAGCTTGGAAAAATCTGTAGTTCCTATTGCCTGTAACAACCAGAAATAGATTGCAAGAAGTGGGATACTCTGTTATCTGGACAGCTTGGTAAACAACTAAGAATGTAGGTAAGAAAGGGGTGTGGATAGTTGTCTGTGTTTGTCTATATGTGGTTACTATGGTAGCTTCTGGTTTATTTATATGAGAAATTGATGCAATATTGTGGCAACCTACAAGACCTAGGCTTTATTGTATGTTATGATATCAGTTTTTGTATGTTTTCTTAGCTGCATCTTCTGTTTACTGTCTGCTGTGCAATATGGCCTCAGGTTTGTGATAGTGAATGGCTTGCTATAAAATTGCCTAGGCTTTGTGTTTATAAAAGTACACTTTTTAATTGATTTGAGAGTGTATTTTTTCCTGATGGAATTTTTACTCTCTATCATTGATATATTGTTTGTGTATTACCTTATGTTATTTGTTATCAGTTGGTTAAGAGTTTAATTTTAGGTTTGATATATTTGTGTTTATTACTTTTGATTTGCCTTTGTACTGATGATATCCCCTTTGTTTGTTTTGTGTTGAGTTATACATTGCTCAGGGTACCAGATGTGCAATTAAGAAATCATAGCATGATTTTGTGCATACTTTTATGCGCACGAGAAATAAGCATTCCAGGGGCAGAGTTCAGTTGGAATTGGGATTCACGCGCGCACATTTTTTTATTTTATAATAATGCGCTGAAGGCTGAAGTCCACGTGTACAAAGTAACCTCAAGGGTCTCTGCTAAAGAGAATTGTTCCATTTGTCACGGGTGGAAGTATTTCGGTGCGTTAGCTCCCCCATGAGGGAGAATGAGATGGTGCAGTCTCCAGGGTACATAAACCCCTGCCACCATTTTAAGATGTGGACTTTTTAGTTATCCCTTGTAGGGGAAGACGGTCACTATGCTCGCTCCTTGTTGTTTACTTTTCTTAGGGAAAGACCCTTGGGCCTCTAAGAATGAGGCCTGGATATGGAAAAGTAGAGAGGGTGGCTTTGCCTAATTTTACCATGTCTTTTGAGAACCTTTTGTTTTCCAGAGAGGGAAGTTTTTCCACCATTCCTTTCCCTATCCTTGGTTTCCTCTTTCTTAAGGTATTTAATTTATTTGTATTCCTTACCTGATTAACCTAGGGCCAAGGGGCTTAGTTTGGTTCTTTCAACCAGCAAGCATAGGTGGACTGTTGTAAGTCCTGAAGTAGGAATAAACCCAGGTGCACTCTTCCATCTACTTCATCAAGACGTCTGAAAAGAGGAGGACTGCCATCCACCGGAAGCAACGAGGGAAATAAGGAGAAGGAGTAAGAACTCTGAACAACTGGATTAAAAGTATGAGGAATGGGACTTTACATAAATGCATCTAAACTGAGAAGTATCATCTTAGTCACCTAATTCTAGAAGGAAGCTCAAAAACTACCTCATAAATTGGACAGGATTAGGATTAATAGTTTCAATTGACTTCAGTAACATTCTAAATTAATTGAAAGCTTAAAGTTACAAATTTACAGGTCGATACTGTAAGACCGCGGGAGAGCGGACGAACGCCCGTTCTCCCGGCGCGCGCACCGGCCCCTCGCCGGTGCGGGCAATTCAGTATTTAAATGAGGTGACGCGGGAAAAACGGGGAAAAGGAGGCGCTAGGGACACTAGCGCGTCCCTAGCGCCTCCTTTTTGTCAGGAGCGGCGGCTCTCAGCGGGTTTGACAGCCAACGCTCAATTTTGCCGGCGTCGGTTCTCGAGCCCGCTGACAGCCACGGGCTTGGAAACCGGACGCCGGCAAAATTGAGTGTCCGGTTTTCGGCCCGACAGCCGCGGGCCGAATTCACTTTTTTTTTTTTTTTTTACTTTTTTTTACTTTTGGGGACCTCCGACTTAATATCGCTATGATATTAAGTTGGAGGGTGCACAGAAAAGCAGTTTTTACTGCTTTTCTGTGCACTTTCCTGGCGCCGGAAGAAATTAGCGCCGACCCAAAGGTCGGCGCTAATTTCTTAGAGTAAAATGTGCGGCTTGGCTGCACATTTTATTTATTTATTTCGGATTTTTATATACCGACATTCTCAATACAAGTATCGAATCAGGTCGGTTTACATATAACAAAACTTTCGCACAAAAGGCGTTACATGGAACAGCGTTTCTTAACATATAACGTATAACATATTGCATTTAGCATATAACCTATAACATATAGATATTAATAATAGATTAAATTAAATATTACATAGATAATAATAATAATAATAATAATAGTACTGAATCGCGCGCGCATACCTAATAGGGCCATCAACATGCATTTGCATGTTGAGGGCGCTATTAGGTGCCGCAGGTGGGCCGCGTGTTTTCCTCCCCTTACTGAATAAGGGGTAAGGGAAAACACGCGTCCAGAGCAGGCTGACAGTGCGCTCCGACGGAGCACACTTTACTGTATCGACCTGTTATTAAGAGAACTTAAGCTATAAATGGACAGCAAAGAACAAAATCAAAGACGGATATCATAAACTACTAACACTCCGTCATTTATTTATTTATTTATTTATTTATTTATTTATTTATTTAAGAGTTTTTTATATACCGGGGCACGTTAAAAACATCACCCCGGTTCACAATGTAACATAACGTAGCAACAGGCTTTACAATAATTTAGAATAGATAAACATAGGTAAACATTATTTAGATTTACAATAAATTAGAATAGATAAACAAAATAATAACTAATTCAATTTAAATAAGTGGTTTATCAGGTGGTTACATGATACACTCTTAAGGAGAGTATAAGAAAATGGGTTCTTTAACTATTCACAGGGTGACAGGTATATGGGTGGTTATGATGAGGTAGCTCTTAGGGAGGGTAGCTCTTAAGGTTTAAAACCTTTCCTTTCCACCAACAATTTCAGATCAGTCCTTCAACTACTCATTTTCTCTAACCTAGATTACTGTAACTCACTCCTTTTCAACTTACCTCTAAACACTATCCGCCCACTCCAAATCCTACAAAACGCAGCTGCAAGAATCCTCACCAGATCTAAAAAACATGACCACATCACTCCAACATTTATCTCACTACTCTGGCTGCCAATAAAATTCAGGATTGAATACAAAATATTATTCATACTACATAAAATTATATATGAAAAACAAGAAAATTGGCTAAGTTCCTCCATAAAACTACATACCCCTAACAGAAACTTCAGATCAGCAAATAAAGGACTTCTAAAGACACCACCTACTCGCTCCAATCAACTCGCCTCAACCCAAAAGAGAGCAATCTGTCTAGGAAGCCCAAAACTCTGGAACTCCCTCCCAACCGAACTCAAAACTCAAGAAAACCTAAAAACCTTCAAAAAAGATCTAAAAACATGGATGCTCACCAAAGCATACCAACTCACCCAATGAACAATATAACGCTAACCCCCTCCGGTCTAACCTGAAGAAAAATGAAACTCAACACAAGAATAGATTATAACAAAGAATTGAAAACTGAACAGCAACCAACTTGTATATGATATCCATATGTTAACAATCTTTTGAACCTTTTTTGAAACCCTTGTTATCCCTCTTAACCTTGTAACCTTTGTATTTTTGTAAACCGTTATGATGGCGAAACCGAATGACGGTATATAAAACTCGATAAATAAAAAATGGATCAATTTTCTATTCTTAATCAGTAAAAGTTAAGTTGGAAACCACAGTCATCTTCCAGTGTGATTATTACTGCTGTTTACAACAATATAGTTAGTAGTATTACTGCTGTAAACAAGAGACTTTAATGTTGAATTATCTATGGAACAACACTCAGGGCCTTGGAAATCTCCCCCTCATCAGGGAATTTTGGACCTTAGGTTTAGCATAACATCAGGCAAGGACTTTAACAACTAAAATCCTTTGTTTGAGGTGTGGTCTTTAGAATCCTGCAAGGCAATGGTGTAACCATGGGTGGGCCTAGCCTACCCAGTCAGGGCTACCTGACACAAAATGAGGCCTGGCCACTGCCAATTCCATCACTGCAGTGGCTGAAGAAGGCCCTGCTGAAGCAAGGCCACCATGCGCGCTCTTCCCTGTGGTGGTGGTGGTGGTGAAGAAGAAGCCTGACCCCACTAAAGCAAGGCCGCCACAGGAGCTTATCCCAGTCACATTGAAAAGGAATTCTGTCCCCACCAAAGCAAGGCCACAACTGGAGCTCATCCCCATGGCAGCAAAGAAGAAGGCCCGCCAGAGTAAAGCCACGGCAGAAGCCCATCCCTGTGGTGGAGGAAGAAGAGGTTTGGCGGTGAGGCTCAATGCGTGCATATGAGAATGGGAGCCTGAGTGAGGTGGTTTGTGGGTGAAAGAATGCTTGTGTGTGGTAGAATGGGAGCCTGAGTGAGGTGGTTTGTGGGTGAAAGAATGCTTGTGTGTGGTAGAATGGGAGCCTGAGTGAGGTGGTTTGTGGGTGAAAGAATGCTTGTGTGTGGTAGAATGGGAGCCTGAGTGAGGTGGTTTGTGGGTGAAAGAATGCTTGTGTGTGGTAGAATGGGAGCCTGAGTGAGGTGGTTTGTGGGTGAAAGAATGCTTGTGTGTGGTAGAATGGGAGCCTGAGTGAGGTGGTTTGTGGGTGAAAGAATGCTTGTGTGTGGTAGAATGGGAGCCTGAGTGCATGAGTGAGAGCTTGTGTGTGTAAGGGAGTCTGTGAGAGAAAGCATGAGCCTGTGTGTGTGTGTGTGTGTGTGAGAGAGGAAGGGAAGAAGATAGGTGAGAGAGAAGAAACGGAAAGAGAAGAGTGACCCTGGTGAAAGAATTAGGAAAAGACTGACAAGGGGAAAGTGGGGAAAAAAGAGACTGGGACCAACTTATTAGAAAAATGGAGAAATTACTTACCTGATAACTTTGTTTTCCTTAGTATAGACAGATGGACTCAGGACCAGTGGAATTATGGGATACATAAGCCTGCAGTAATTCCAGCCTGCCAGTATTCTCTTCAAAAGCAACTATGGACAGACTAGCAAAAAACTTGATTAAAAACAGGCAACCAGAACTGTACTCAACCAACCATGAACTCACATAAGATTCTAAGTACCCCAAGCTAAAGGCTGGATGAACACTTACCAGTAATCCCTTGGGACCCAGAGTTCCACAGAAGGACCATTGACACACTACGTGGCAGCCAAGGGCAGGAGGCTGAGTCCATCTGTCTACACTAAGGAAAACAAAATTATCAGGTAAGTAATTTCTCCATTTCTTAGCATGTAGACAGATGGTCTCAGGGCCAGTGGGATGTACCAAAGCTACTCCCCAACAGGGTGAGAGGCTGCCCGCGGTCCAGTCAATACTGCACATGCAAAGGCTGCATCCTCCCGGGCCTGCACATCCAGACAATAAAACCTAGAAAAAGTGTGTAAAGACCACATCGCAGCTCAGCAGATATCAATGGGAAAATAGACTAACCTCTGTCCATGACTCTGCCTGAGCCCTAGTGGAATAAGCCCTAACCTGAGTAGGCAATGGCTTTCCAAGAACCACATATGTAGCCATAACCACCTCCTTAATCCAATGAGCTATGGTAGCCTGCAAAGCCAGAGCACCCTCCTTACTCCCTCCATGAAGAACAAAAAGGTGATCCATCTTTCAAAAAGACTCAGAGACCTCCAGATATTGCACAACAAGATGTTGGCAAGGAGTTGGAATGATTCAAATGAAAGTCCAAGACTACCTTGGACAAGAAGGATGGAATAGTATGCAGCTGTAATGCTCCCAGAGTCACCCGAAGTAATGGCTCCTGGCAAGACAATGCCTGCAGCTCAGAAATCCGACACGCAGAACATATACAATCTTGAAAGTCAACAACTGTAAGGAAAGGCTATGCAGTGACCGGAATGTAGGGTCCATCAAAAAGTACAGCACCAAATTAAGATTCCACAATGGAACTGGTAACCTCAAGGGAGGCCTAAGGTGCTTCACTCCCTTCAAAAAAACAGGCCACATCAGGATGAAAAGATAAGGAAACACCATTTACCAGGCCTCTGAAACAGACAAGAGCCACAACTTGCATCTTCATGGAATTAAAGGCCAAGCCTTTATTCAATCCATCCTGCAAAAAATCCAGAATGAGAGGGATCTTAACTGAATGAGGAAGAACACCTTGCTCCTCATACCAGGCCTCAAAAACTCTCCAAACCCACACATAAGCCAAGGAAGTGGAGAACTTATGAGCACAGAATAAAGTGGCAATCATCATAGAGGAATAATCATGCTTTAACAGATGAGCCTTCTCAAGGGCCAAACCATAAGACAGAATCGAGTCGGATCCTTTTGAAGAACCAGTCCCTGTTGAAGCAGATTTATGTGCGGTGGAAGACTAAGGGGACTTCCACCAGGAGTCATCGCAAATCTGCATACCACGGATGCCTGGGCCAATCTGGCACCACCAGGAGTACTAGCCCCCTGTGGCCTTTGATCTTGCAAATTATCCTGCCCAGTAAGGGCCACAGAGGAAAGGCATAAAGCAATCTGTCTTCTGACCAGACCTGTATGAGTGCATCTATTCCCAGGGACTATGGATCTCTCCTGCGATTGTAGAAGACACTCGAGACATCAATCTCTAGATCCGAACTTCCGTTGGAAAACTCTTTCCTGACCCGTGTCGAACCAGACCCCCAGATACTCCAATAACTGGGATGGTTGAAGATTGCTCTTGGTCAGATTCACCACCCAACCAAGCTACTTGTGTGTCACCAGGTGGCTCTCTTCCTGAGACTTGGCTCAAATCAGCCAGTCGTCCAAACATGGGTGCACCAGGATTCCTTCTTTTCACAAGGCAACTGCTACCACCACCATAATCTTGGAAAATGTTCTGGGAACAGTGGCAAGACCAAAAGGCAGCACCCAAAACTAATGATGACACCCTAACACTGCAAAGCGTAGAAAGCATTGGTGTTCCAATCAGATGGGAATATGAAGGAAGCCTCTGACAGATCCAAGGAGGTCAGAAATTCCCCCAATTGTAGTGTCATTGTTACAGAGCATAAGTTTTCCTTTCAAAAATTAGTCACCTTCAAGTGATGGTTGACCTCCTTGAGATCCAAAATGGGACAAAAGGAGCCCTCCTTCTTGGGCATAACAAAATTAATGGAATATCACCCCATACTTTCTTGAGATGAGGGCACCGGAACCACAGCCCTCACTCTGAGGAGCCTTTGAAGTGTGAACTCCACCGCCTGCTTCTTCTGTGGGGAGTGGCAAGGGGACACCATAAACACGTCCCGAGGAATACTGTGAAATTCCAGTGCATACCCTTCGCGTATCACCTCCAGGACCCACTGGTGCGACGTGATCTTGACTCACCTTCAATAAAAGAGAGAGACATCCCCCTATTTCCTGTTCTGGAAAGTGGGTCAGCAAACCTTCATTGGTAAGCACGGGAAGGTCCACCACTTGATCCTGTCCTCTTAGGCTGCCAGAGATGAAAGGACTGAGACCTACCAAAAGGCAGAGTCCGCTGAAAGGTCATCCCTCTGTAGGCACGAAAACGCTTGGAACCCCAGAAATAACCCCTCATACCAAAGGGGTGCTGTAACTGTTTCTTATCCTCTGGCAACCGAGGCACCGGAGACCTGCCTCACTTACAGGCCAGTTTCTCCAACTCACTCCCAAACAAGAGCAAGCTTTTAAAGGGCATCTTAGTAAGATTGGCTTTGGAAGCTGTGTCAGCTGACCAATCTTGCAACCAGAGTTGACACCTTGCCACTATCACTTAAGCCACTTCTCTGGCCGAGGTCCAGACCAAATCACACCCTGTGTCTGCTAAAAAGGAGGCAGTAGGCTCCATAACCACTCTGGAATTCCCTCCAGACTCATCAACCTCCTGAGAGAGAAGCAGACAAGATCTCGCCACTAGGGCACAAGAGGAGGCAATCTGTAAATTCATCGCCACTACCTCAAAGGCTTGCTTAAGAATAGCCTCAATCCTTCTATCATATACATCCTTCAAAGCCGTTTCTCCCTCCTTCACTTAGACACGGCACATACCAGAGCATCCACTTTGGGAAAACGCAAATGCTCTCTCAGCCGGATCCAGGGGGTACAAACCTTCCAGTGTCTCACCCCCTTTAAAATTTGCTTCTGGAGCATCCCATTCCAGATCACTCAATTCCTGGATGGCATCCATTGCCGGGACAAAACAAGAGTCTTTACGTAAAGAAACCAAAATGGGATTCTTCCTCGTCTCTGACATAGCATCTGAACCAGGAACACCCAAGTGTTTCAAGGTCTGGGAAATCAGGGCTGGCAGTTCATCTCTATGAAAGAACCGCCAAATGGTTCAATACGTTTCCAGTCCTGGAGGAATTTCCCCATCTTCCAGGGAATCGGGATCAACCTCATCATCCATGCCATCTGAACACCCACAAAGAGCCGGGCCCAGCCCTGGCTCTTAAGCCTAGGACTGGAAGAGGGAGGAGTCACTGGCTGAGGGTCCTGGACAGAAATGGGGGAAGCAGAGGGACTGCACCTGAAGACAGGCTTTTAAGCCTTGGAAAAATTCCAGCCAAGAAAAAGCAGCCAGGTCCAGACCAAGCCCAGAAGGAACTGGAGCTGGTCTCACAGAACTGCCCTCACCAGCGCGGAGGAGCCAGTCAAGGGAGAATCAAGATCTGGTATCCCCCTAGTCAAGGCCATGACCAACCCACCATCAGAATGGGAAGAGCTAGGCTTAGCAAAATCCAAGGAAGACCACTCTCCCTGAGTATCTGAGCAGCACTGACACAGATTAGAAGCCAGGTCAGGCTGAGAAGCACTAATATATGACAGGCAACACAAATAGGAAGACACTTAGGCTTCTTGTTTACCGACGCCATTACTGCAGTAAACATGCATCAGAATGGCATGCGCCCAAAAAATAAGCACCTAGAAGAAATGCGGCAAGGTGCACGCATAACCAGTGCGCCAGGTTAAGCGCATAAAAAAGCTTGTGTGAATAAAAAGCATGCCCAAAAACTGAGCACACAACACGTGCGCAGAGCTGACACACTGCGCATACCGGCCTATAGAGGGCAGCAGAACACACACAAGAGTGTGCAAAAATGGCCGCTATGGCCTACCACTCGTCATGGAAGAAATAAGCCTAAGTGTAGGGCCTAGCCCACCGGGGGCTGTTCAACCCGTCAGGCTGCCCAGTTCCCCAACCCCAATGGGAGAGGGAATGAACATTGTCACAGTGGGCCGAGAACGGAGACTGGAGGAAGTCCTGCAACCCCTCTAACTGTCTCTGATTCAGGTAAAACTTTCTCCTTTTTTTTTTTTTTTTTATTAAACCTTACCTGAGCTTAGCACTTACCAGCTGAGTACAGAGGTGGTCTCTGGCTGCAGAGGGAGAGGGCATCAACCATCACCGCCGCACTTGGCCTCCTGCACCCGCTGCCTTTCAGCTGAACTGGCAGCTAAGTCCATGCCAGGAAACACAGCTATTAGACTAAGGCATACCTCTGAGTGACCACGGAAATTACCTCAGGAATTCTCAACTGGGGGAGGGATCTTTAGGTATCACTACAGGTCAGTGGAATTTAGAATTTCAAATTTCTCTTTTCAAAAAGCTCAAAGCAATCCCCGTAGGGAGATGCATGTTCACCATCTGCTGGAGACGGACAATACGGGCAGGCTAGGGTCACCGCAGGGTTATGTATACTGTGACATCAGCTTGCTCTGTCTCCATCTGTGTTACGCTCTACTCCTCCAGAGGGGAGGAGTTAGCAATTTGTTATCGCTCACCCCGCCAGGAGGGTGGAGTTAGCAATCTGTTCTGCTTTTCTCCTGAAAGGGGGAGGAGTTAGCAATCTGTCATGATCTGCTCCTCCAGAGGGGAGGAGTAAGCTATCTGCAGTGCTTACCCCGCCAGGAGGGTGGAGTTAGTAATCTGTTAGCGAACTGCTGTTAGATGCTCCTGTAAGGAAAGGAGGTAGCAATCTGTTATGGATCAACTACCCAGGAAGAGGAGTTGGTAATCTGTTCAATGATACCAGAGGAGCTAACAATAGGTATATTGTACTTCGCTACTGAGATAGCAATCTATCATGCCTCCGCTACGGAGTAGCAATCTGTTATATATAGGCTGCTGGCAAGTCCCATAGAAAAAGAAGGTATCTATCTATATAATACTTCCGTAAGCGGTGTTAGTGGTCAGTAGTGGTTGGCTCCCACAGAGTGACAGTAGTGTAAAGAATGACCACTTGGAGGAAATGGTGATTCCCTGGGCCGATGGTAGATGACAGTGCTCCCACGAGGAGATCCTGAGAGGAACCACCGGCTAGGCTAGAATATGAAATAAACACAAATAGCTGAACCACCAGTGGTGGCAGTAGTGAGTTGATGTATCCGGTAGGGCTGAAGTCCTTCAGATACTGGCATATACTTTCTGGGTTGCTGAGCTGTAGAGAGAGACTAGAAGTAGTGAGTAGACAGGGTATACTGGTTACAAGATGGTACACTCACAATAGTAGATGTCTGCAATGGTCTCTATGACACAGAGAGTCTTCAGTATATTCAAGAACAGGAGCCGTAGGCGAGCACTTGTTCCTATAAATAGTCTGTAATAAGAACTCACAATAGTTGTATATGAAATTGCTTCTAGAGTAGAAGAGAGTCTGTAAAGGATTCTAGAAACATGGACCCTCGTGGAGC
This sequence comes from Rhinatrema bivittatum, assembly GCF_901001135.1. NCBI lineage: Eukaryota > Metazoa > Chordata > Amphibia > Gymnophiona > Rhinatrematidae > Rhinatrema > Rhinatrema bivittatum. The sequence continues at coordinate 40,303,107 of NC_042615.1, forward strand.
GAGTACCGGTTCCTATCTGCAATCTTGCCAATGTAACTCTCGATCTCCGTACCTGCGATAACGTCTTGGACGGAAGGGAGTCTTCAGAGCTATAGGAATGTAGGCCCTCGTGGAGTGCGTACCAATTCCTATCTACAATAGAACTCACTGTGTTCACGTCTGCGATCGCTTCCACGCAATGAGGAGTCTTCTGGGACGTAGGCCCTCGAGCAGCGAGTACCGGATCCCGTCTTGGCAATCTGAAATCAAGAAGTGAGAGCGGAACCCCCATGGAACGGGTACTCCTGGTAAATTTGTACAGGCCGAGCAGTGGAGAAGGATTCCCCTCGCTGACTCGGATCGTTGTTGCAAGTATCATGTTCTGCCGAAGCAAGTCCTGTTGGAGTTCCTTGCTAACTCATCAGAGGTTAGCAAACAAAGACCTTTTAAAGTGAAAATGGATGATGTCACTACGGGGGGACGCCCCCGAGGTTCGCGCCCTTGCTGGTCCAAAGTCTGGAGCGCACGAGCGCGTGCGCCCTTACGTCACCAGGAACATGGCAGATCCGTAGCGTCAAGCCAGCCTGGGGACACTGGGACCAAGAGGCAGGGAGAAGCCGCGGCTGCATCTGTCCGTCAGCGCTGAAGGGAGTCGCTCCCAAGGTAGAGAGGGTGGAGCGAGGGGCGAGAAGAGGCACAAACGCAACAATCTGCTGTCAAGGGAGCATACACACACTGGTCCTGAGTCCATCTGTCCTACATGCTAGCAAATAAAAAGATCAGACAACAAAAGGTAAAAAAAAAATATTTAGAGATTTTAGCAATTGGAATATGCCATCTTTGGGTATGTACATTTCTTATAATTTTAAATGCTGCTCTTTTGGTTCCACTGAATCTGGTTTCTCAAGCTATTTTGGTTTTGTTTGCATGTTTCTATTTCTAAATTGTAGTCCCTTATTTCTGAATTAGGTAAGGGTCAGACTATGTTCTGCCTGTGTGTGACTGAGGAGCAGTATTGCTGCTAGCGTGTACTTTTATCTTTAGGGATTGTTGCAGTCTGCCTTGTTCTATTATCCCAGTAGGTGGTGTATTAATGTTCTAGGGCCTGGTGTAGTATTTGCATTGCTTCTTTTTCATAAGGTTGCTGTTATTTGAGTCCTGAGAAGACAGTGCTGTTATATGGTATGGCAAGGTTCTAAGTGCTTTTTTTTTTTTTCTTTTGCAGGCGTTTGAGTTACTTCTAAAAATGTTTATCAATGGAAGAAGTCTTTTTTTTTTTTTTTGTTTAGGTAACTCCAAAATTTGTATATAGTTTTTTTTTCATGTTGGGTTGTAATATGAATTGTCATAGTTTTGCTCTGCAACTACTCATGATTATTGCTATTTTATTGTAGTTATGGTGATCACTGCCTTTCTGGAAAGAGGATATGTGAAAGAATATATTGCTATTTGTTTTATGACATGATTGATTGGATCTGATGTTTGTGTTCTTTTTCTCTGATATTCTTGTGTATTTATAAATTGCAATAAATATAAAATAAAATAATACAGATTAATAAGGAATTTTTAATGTTGGTAACTGCTTGAAATAAGAGTTAAAATATTCTAAAAAGTTTCACTCATGATTCATAAGGGTTGTTGTAGACTACTTAGGAACCCATTGGAGTGCAATTAGTATAGTTTAGAACTGTATGCCTACAGCTCACCCTTGTTGTTCTTGGGTCCACCCAAAAAATCAGTTCTGGGTATGCTACTGCTGCAAGGGGGATACAAACCTAAGGGTTACACACTTTTAGTGCTCAAATAGGTGAGAGATGTAACTGTAGCATATGGCTGGTGCAGTGAAAGATGTAGCTGAAGGGTGACTATAATAACTGCAGATCACTGCGACTGCAGTGACACGGTTAGCTGTAGGACCCTGCTGCTGCTTCAGTGAGAAGTTTATCTGTAACATTCTGTATTGTTATTGGTCAGGAAGATAGTGCCTTGGGCTTTCATTGGTTTTACAGTAATAGATCCAGAGTGATATAGCCATGAAGTTGCTAGAGCTCTTCAGTCTTGGCTGGGAGTGTAGAGGAACCAAATCTGTACCAAGGCCCTATCCCAGCTCTACACATTCTTGTGAGGACATCTTGATCTGAATTTTCTCAGGCATTGTATAAGTACAGTGAAACTTTCCTAGTTAATATTAAATCTATTAATCCTTGTTATTTTATCTGTTAGAATTTGCAAATTAAATTTTTCTCTGTTCAATGTTTTTGCTATTTATTAATAAACTTTTTACATTGTTCACTTTGTCCTGTGACAGATTGACGATCTCAGCATATTTTGTGTTTGGTCTGTAGGTATATTTCTAGCAACCGTGTGACCTTTGGGTTATGTAGGGACTCAGTGTCCCAAGAAATTACCAGGGGATGGCTTGTGGGCAGGTACTTGCCTAAAGGTAAGATGGGAATCCAGTTGGTGGACAGGAGGTTGCCACTGGAGGTGAGCATGTGCAGGGTATGGCAGGATCCTCCAAGTTTCCACAAGCAGAGCAAGCTCTAGGACAAATGGTGCTCTGGGCGAAAATTGTTGATGGTGCCACCCCAGCTGTGTAAGTGTATGTATGAAAGAGAAATAAGTGCCTGTGTGTCTGAGAGCTTTTGTGTCACACAGGTTCTCACTCTCTCTCTCACACACTCACACATACACACATATGCTCTCCCTCACACACACACACGCATACACATACACACACGCACACACATACAGGCTGTCTTTCAAACACACGTTCATTCTCCCACACACTTCTCTCATAGATACATCCATGCTCTTACATATACTCCCTCTCTCTCTCAAACACATACACAGGCTCTCACTCATACACATACAGTCACACAGGCTCTCACTCTCTCTCACCCCCACACACTTTCAAGGTCTCCCTCTCTCTTCAAGCTGTGGGAGGATGGGGTTCTCTATAGCTCCACTACTACTGGGCCTCACCTCCATCACCATCGGCTGGGTGATACTGGCGGTTCTGAATGTACCCCTCAGCTCACAGTACCCTGGGCGACTGCCCAGTTCACCTCCCTATAGGCAACTCTGTCCACAGGATTAATCCTGAGTGGGTGTTGGGGTAGTGCTAAGGTATTATGTGACATAAATCATTACCTTTTCAGTGAGACATAGCTGTACTACTATTGAGGTGTAGCTATTGGGCACTGCCGCTTTAAAGAGAAGACTGTAAAGGAAGTCTCTCAAGCAGCTCCTTATTACTCTGACTCAGCAGGATTGGTTAAACCTGCGGGTTTAATTTGCATATCATTGCTACTATAAAGGAAAATGAAAGTAAAACAGGATAATCGAGGAGAGGCATCAAATGGTGAGTTTTTTTATTTTTCTTCTAAGATACATGAGTGTAGTTCAGTGCTTTTTCAGGGACTGGAACCCTGCTGACAGTTTTTTAATGCCTGCTTTCCTTTCCTTCAATGGAGCCAGTGGGAAAGTTCGGAAGAAACGTGCTTGCCAATGGCATAGACTACCAGACACGCACTGCCTCTTGGCACATGATCGTGCCAGCTCCTCCAAGCTGCTTTTGAAAACTATTGAAAAAGAAGCAGCAAAAAGCTGAAAAAAAAAAGTTAGCACATGATCTAAGAATGTTTCTTAGGAAAGGGCTTTCTCTGACGTGCAGATCTGGAAGTTTGCAGAATAGAAAATCCGCTGAGGCTGAATTGCTAAATTTTGAAACCCGAGTGCTACTCAGTTCAGCTTCCCTAAGAAATTATCTTACGTGTGTACGCCTACTCTGTTTACAAAAACAAAAACCTTTAGAGCTGGAAAAGGTTAGAGTTGCCGTCACGGTTGGCACAATGATAAAGAGACATTGTGACCTGGGAAGGCAGGTCATGGTATATTGTTATCATTCTCTTTATTGACCCCTGCAATGCCCACAGCGTGCTTTATGCTTCATGCCCGAGCAATAGATACCATGTGACCGACGCTGGAGTGGGTCCATGAGCAGACCTCTCTTTTTTCTCTTCCTCCTATCTTTTTGTCCATACAACTTCACAAACTAGCGCACCTCCGCGCCAATCCCGTGTGAATGGAGGCCTTTCAGATTACTCCCCCCAGTGCAAAGAGGTGCGTAGGCTTCACTTGCGCTTTCTTAATGCTGGAAATTTAACTCCTGGTCAGAGGTGGAGGAAAGCTTCTGGGGCTAGTGTAAGTCTGTAGGGTTCGTGGTGTGGGGGTCCGGTAGGCGGGGTTTGTGCACAAATCATGTTTCATGCGCAGAGAAATGCTTTGCGCTGAAATCATCTTTTTACACAGGTACGGGTTTTCTCTTCCTAACTCATGTTTTGTACTCCTAACTTTTATGACCACAACCTTTGTGCTCCTGACTTTTATGCTCCTAAATCATGTTTGGTGTGCAAAACTTTTAGGAAGACAATTTTTAAAAGCACTAATCATGTTTTTTGCACACAATGCGCATAAACCATGTTTTGTGTATAAAATGCAAATTTGGGTGAGCACATTTTCAGGTTAGTGTATGTTTTATTTTACTCTTGATGCATTAACATTTCATCTGTTTATTGCATGGGAATTAAATCTTTTTTTTTTTTTTAGTGTAAATAAAGACATGTTTTTATGTTTAAATATTCTTTTATTAATTTTCAAAATTAGACAAACACCAAGCAACTTGTAATATAAATGAACTGGGAGCACTAGTGGTTTCTTTCCAGTGCCCCCCCCAACCATCCAAGATCAAGCCCTCCCATTCACTCTACCCTCCCTTATCCCACCCACCCCCCTGCAAGGCATCCATCATTACACTATGGAACAACCAAACGAAAGACAGGCTCATACAGGTCCTTCAAAAGTTATTCAGAATTTCACTACGAGCCCTACGCTGCAATGATTGTATATAAAGGTTCCAAGTTTGCATAAAAGGTTCTTCTTCTCTTCAGTAGCTTGGATTGTTCACCATATCTCTCGAACACGCATATGTTATGCACCAGGATCCTCCATTACAAAATAACTTTCTTGGCAAGCAACAAAATTTTCCGCAACCACAATTTTAGATATCTCTGGCCAATAGCAAAATTATCAAAGAGCAATACCTTAGAACACAAAGGTAATCGTATTTTTGTGATCCTATGAATATATTCAATAAGCTTTTCCCAAAATAAAACAATACAAGGACAATCTCAAAACTGATGTCCCAAGGTACCTGAGAAAGACGTACATGATGTTATACATACACCAGAGTTAGTAAGATGTAAACTGATTTCTGTGATATATAATACCTCAGTAAACAATTGTACTGTTTCCCCAAGTCCAACACTGTATGTAATCGAACGCACTCTCCTGAAACATTGTGCATATTGATCTTCAGAAAAATTGAATTCAAATTTCTATGCCCAGCCCTGTAGCAATTTCCCATAACCCACTGGAGTCTTGTTCCCCACTAATTTTACAGTAAAAGAAGGCGATCGTGTGCCAGACTGGGTCCTTCACATGAAATAATTCAGACAAAAACTCCCCATTGTCATGATTCCAATCCGTGATCCTCAAGGAATGTATATAGTGTCGTGCTTGAAGGTAAGAAAAAAATAATGCTTGCGATCCAACTCAAATTCTGCAAGCAACTCTTGAAAAGATTTTATATGCCCTCCACCTCTCATTCACTAACTGTGCTATCACCTTCAAACCCTTCCCTGCCCACTTAATAAAGACCTGGTTTTGAGATCTGGGCACAAATCGTGGATTGCCTCTAAAGGGCAAGAATTGAGAAATAGAAAATGTCAATTTAAGAGCAGAACGGACACACCTCCAAGTATGAACCAAAGGCGTGACTAAAATACTGTCTCGAATATCATTTACTAAAGTTGCCCAAGAGGAATGCAAAACTCATCCCAGGCTCATAGGGTAAAGATATTGAAGTGTAAAAATGAGTATCAAAAAGCTAATCAGCCACATGCCTCAAATTACAGGCAAGATTAGATACTCTCAGATCAGCTAATCCTCCCTTATCCCATTTGCCCTTCAATCTCTTGAGTGTAATCCTTGGCCTGCCATTTTTCCATTGATATCCTCTTAGTAATTTACCCACATTCTTCATAGATTTATTATTTTTTTAATTCTGCTTTTTGCAGCACTTCAAAGTGGTTTGCATTCAGGTAAATGTAACCTTATTTCCCTATCCCCAAGGGCTTACAATCTAAGTTTTTGTACCTGAGGCAATGGAGGGTAAAGTGACTTGCCCAAGGTCACAAGGAGTGACAGTGGGACTTGAACCCTGGTTTTCTGGTTCATAGTCCCCTGCTCTAACCACTAGGCTACTCTTCCACTCATTGTGCTTAGCGAGATAACTTGATAAAATTTGAAAGAAATATAACCACTTGGGTTAATATAATAATTTGGAAAAGAACAGTCCTACCTGCTAAAGTTAATGGAAAATCTTTCCAATTATTCAATAGAGTTTTGGTGGTTACCAGCACTTCATGGAAATTAACCTTGGGCCTTTATGTAATATAATTTCCAAATACACAAAGGAGTCCGCTGCCCACCTCATTGGGAAGTCACTTGCTGTGAGACTGGCAAAGCTTCTGAATTTTCATTGTTTAACTTCAGACCTTTCATCCACAAACATTCAGTCATAATATTTTAGATGATATGGAAGGTTTTCTGCGTTGGTATGAATGTGGTATTGAAGTTGTGAGAGATCTGTGAATATGAGGTGTATTTTATTATACTTTTTAGAGTTAAGATATGATGATTTATGTAATTGGTGGGTACATTTATGTGTAATAAAGATTTATTGAATTAGAGTTACATTTTTTAATATATCACTTTCTGAGGGGGATTGGTAGTTAGATGGGCAGGTGTGGAGTTGGATTTTGTGGGTTTATTTGGATTGACACTTTATTTTTTTTTTTTTAGTATTACAGGGTTGGTCTATCCTCCAGGGGGAGAGTGGGGGATGGCACTATTTTGTATTGATTATTGTATTTTTTTTCCATCATGTAAAGCACTTTGGATTTATATTTATGAAGTAAGGTGGTATAGAAGTGTAAAATGTAATATGGGGGGGGGGGAGAAGAAATTTAAATCTCCACCTGTGCTCCCACCCCCACTGTAATGTGTTCCCCACAGGTTCAAGGAAGCTGGTTTAGGCAGAAGCTGTTGCAGGCAAGGTTTTCTGCTGGTGTTTTAGGGGACTTGCTGCTATCTGCAATGCCATCCCACTGATTTTGTCCTGATTTGGACAAGACCTTAGAAGAGCATTTTTGGGCCAAGACACACAGGGGATTGCAGACCATGAAAAGGATACAGTTTTCTGAGTGCGACATGCAGCTGCTACTGTAGCAATTATAAAATGAATGCAGGTAGAACTGCAAGTTCCCATATCACCAAACTCATATCGGCAATGCATTTCTGCATTAAAAAAGGGCGTCAGAAAAAGCCTTTGATAGGGTCTCCTGGCCATATTCATTTTCTGTTCTAGAAAGATTTGGCTTTGCTGGACGCTTTCTGGCTAATATCTCTCTTCTGTATAAAAATCCCACCTCCTAGTAACTAATGGAGGCAGATCTGATCCTTTTCAAATAGGGCGTGGAATCCGACAAGAGTGCTCCCTTTCGCCTTTGTTTTATCTGCTTTCTATGGATCCCCCTTCTACGTTTCATTGCAGAGGACCAGCAAATCCCAGGTCTTGAAATTGATAAGACCTCATTTAAAATTGCGGCTTTTGCCGATGATGTTCTCATTTTCCTAATGTCCCCCCAGATCTCACTACCTCGAGTTCTTGCCCATCAAATCCAATTTGGTAAATTTGCCGGATTGAAGATAAACCAAGATAAATCAGAGGTTTTAGATGTGATGGGTAATTTTCAACGAACTTCGGAGAGACCATTCCCATTGAGATAGATACATACAGATATGAAATATTTAGGTAACCGTCATAAGAACATAAGAAATTGCCATGCTGGGTCAGACCAAGGGTCCATCAAGCCCAGCATTCTGTTTCTAACAGAGGCCAAAACCAGGCCACAAGAACTAACATTCAACCCCTTCTCAGATCTCGCAGACAAAATATCCAGAAATGGATTAATCTGCTTTTCTCTGAATCCATCTTCTGCTTTTCTCTGAATCCATCTTCTAAAGATGATTGAGTTACCTAAATGGCTGTACATTTTACAAATGGCCCCCCTGTGACTCCTTCGCAAGGATATTCAAAATATTGAGAGAGAATTCACATGTTTCATCTGGAGAGGGAAAAGGGCTAGACTCCCCTTGCGTATCCTGCAACAGCCTATATCTAAAGGTGTCCTTAATTGCCCAGATCTCCATCATTATAATATGGCCTGTATAATGCGCACCATCCAGTACTGGATTCAAGGGCCTCTGCCCCACTCTGCGGGTATGGTTAAAGGGCCTCTCCTTATCACTTTTGCAATGCCAAGCAAAAGCCCTCCCACCGTTTCCTTTCTCATTTTTGATAGTCTCATCTTGTCGAAGAGCATGGTGCTTCTTATGTCAAAAGCTGGGCTATACCACTCACATAACAGCCCTTAATGAGTGATGTAACAATCCGGAATTCCCACCTGGAATGTCTCACGGTGTATTTCAGAGATGGAGACTAGCAGGCCTTTCACAACTGCATCACCTTTATTTGCACAATTCCGGCACATTAAGAAGCTTTCTAGATCTACAACGAAAATACTCTCTTCCACGCACAGATTTCTATGCTTTCTTACAACTGCGTCATTATATCCAATCCCTTTTTCAAATAAACCAGCATTTAGGTCAGTTTAATAACTTACTTGCTCTACTCCGCTCCCCTAATAAACAAATACTATCGTGCTATTTTTACCAGACGACTCTTAAAAGTTCAAACCTCCTCCTCTATCGACATAGCTTTTCACATTGGTTGAATTGGTCAGAGATAAAGTTGTCCTCCCAAAATCTCTGCTACTGTTTCTCTATCATTCCTAAGCTCTTGGAAAATGTAGCCCTCCATGAGACCCAGTTTAGATTTTTGTGACAGCTATATATTCCTCAATCTATGGCTTTGAAATGTAAGCTAAGCCCAACTCCCATATGTGAAAAATGTACAAGTGCTGTCAATGCTTTTTTACACAGTTTTTGGCTTTCTGCTCCAATAAACAAATTCTGGAACTTAATAATTAAGCTTTGTACAGAGAAAATATACCTCCCTCATGATCCCCACTTTCGGCTGTTTGGTCTTTACTCACATACCATCCAAACTATAACCATGCACACCCAACTATTCCTGGATAGAGCCAGTCTTTCTGTTAAACAGATGATTCTTACACACTGGATTGGCCCTCTCACCCTTTCATAGGTATATGAGAAACCAAGATGTTCAAACTACTCACAATGGAATACTTACCAGCCAAATCACTGTCACTCGGAAAACAGAAAAAAATGCAAGCCATCTGGAAACCCTATTACGACTCTTTCCCCAGAGATACAAATTTGTATCCCGCAGCTACCTGTCTCCTAAAACCCTTAGAGGAAGATTTTAAAAGGGTTATGCAAACCATGCCTATTTTGCATAGGCCCGGCGACATGCGCGTCCTGGAGCTTGCGTGCATATCCCGGGGCTTTGTGAAAGGGGCGGGGGTGGGACTGAGGCCTCCGGCACAGCGGCTGTGCCAGGGGATCGTGCACCGGCACTCGGCCGGCGCGCACAACCTACGCCTGCCCAGAGGCAGGCGCAACTTCTGAAATAAAGGTTAGGGGGCGGGGTTTAGGTAGGGCTGGGGGGGGGAAGGGTTAGGTAGGGGAAGGGAGGGGAAGGTGGGGGGCGGAGGGAATGGGGAAAGCCATCAGGGTAGTGCGCACAAATGTAGGCCGCGCGCAGGTTTTAAAATCTACCCCTTAATGTTCTCACCGACTATAATAATTGGTCTCACGCACAAGTCCATTACTTAATTGAACTCCCTGTGCCAAACTAAAGAATTCTAGCTACTATGTACTATTAGAACTGTGGCGCCCTGCACCTGGAAATGATAACATCTACATAACAACTGTTGTAACTATTGTAAATACATCAGCTGTCCATGTTACTCTATTTTCAAAAGACTGGAGAGGGGAGGGGGTGGGATTGAGACTGGGTTTGGCAATGCAGAAGTGCTCTATTAGGAGCTACTTCATATATATATATATATATATATATATGTTCTTCTTGTTCACTTGTATTTTACTAATGTTTGTATACAAAACCCAATAAAAATAATATAAAAAATAAATAAAAATAATGCAGGGAACCTTTTCCCTATTGACTGTATTCTGCTCCAATTTTTCCTTATTTCTTATTCTGAGTAGTTTTTCTTTGGGTGCACTTTTGAGCCTTGCTGGACCATAATCTCTCTGTAGCGTTCTGTTTCACACATGAAGGTTGCAATAATAGAAGCACCACTATTATTTTGACATTTTAATTTCCTTCCTCCCTTCTTCCTTCCTCAAGCTGCCTAGGTCAGAGGTCATTAAGTTCCTTCTCACTTCTGACTTGCTGAGATGTGTTAATTAACGTCTCTGTTTTTCTCAAGCTTAAAGAACACTTGAAATAGAGGGGTCGATTTTAAAAGGAGCGCATATGCGTCCGTGTGAACGCGGTTCCTGGTGCGCGCACATGGATGTGCCGATTTTATAACATGCGCGCACCTTTTAACATTGGGCCAAGAGGTTTTCTGCAACTTGGCTAAGTCTGCTTATATTTTGTTCTGGCTGGATGGGGAAATAACTCAGGGAGGCTCAGTATTGTAAGACGTCTTATGGTTGCATTTCTGTGACTTAATCAGCAGGGGAAATCTATTCCAATTGTTTTCCATTTTGTCTGCTTTGTTACCTTATATTTAAAAAGAAATTCACTGTATAATCGCTTGTAATGTTTTCCTGTTTAATTTGCGGTCAGTTGTCAAGACGTTCCTTCTGACCAAGGACCATTCCGGTTGACTGTTACTGAAGACTAGAGATGTGAATCGAAACCGGAATCGGTTCTGATTCTGGTTCCGATTCACATGGTGTTTTTTTTTTTCATCCGGCCCAATCGCGGTTTTGTTTATCGGCTGCGCCCGAGCCGATAAACAAAAAACCCACCCCGATCCTTTAAAACTAATCCCTTAGCTTCCCCCACCCTCCCGACCCCCCCCCCCCAAAAAAAACATTTTACAGGTACCTGGTGGTCCAGTGGGGGTCCCGGGAGCGATCTCCTGCTCTCGGGCCATCGGCTGCCACTAATAAAAATGGCGCCAATGGCCTTTGCCCTTACCATGTGACAGGGTATCCGTGCCATTGGCCAGCCCCTGTCACATGGAGGATGCACTGGATGGCCGGTGGGAGGGCTGTCCATGAATGGGTCCTCCCCTAATTATTTCCCTAACTGCTTTGGGCTGTTGGCAAGACCTATTAGTAACCCAAAAAAAGTGGTCCGGGTTACACATGCAGATTTATTTCATGCACATTCCTGGACTGGGAACTACTGCCATAGAATATAACGAGCACTTAGCAGCATAGAGAACTATGAAGAATATCAAGCCTTTTAAGCTGTGAAATATTTTAATATTTGAAACCAAAAAAATGCAAAGTCTTGCATTTGGTGTATAGAAATCGAAAGGAGTTGAATGTGATGGGGGGAGGGGGGGGAAAGAGGCTAATGTGCACAGACTTGGACAGAAATCTCAGGCTGACAGTGTCTGGAGATCTGGAGGTAGCAAAGCAGTGTGACAAGGCGGTGACAAGGGCCAGAGGGATGCTGGCTGCACAGAGAGAGGCATAACCAGCAAGAAAAAAGGGGGTGATAATACCCCTCTATAGATCATTGATGAGGCCTCTCCTGGAGTACTGTGTTCATTTCTGGAGGCCGTATCTCAAAGAGAAAAAGGACAGGATGGAAGCTGACCAGAGAGAGGCAACCAAAATGGTGTACGGTCTGGAATGGAAGACTTATGAGATGGAGGCTGGAGGATCTAAATAATGTATACCCTGGAGGAGAGGATGGACATGAGGTATAAGATATAGACTTAAATATCTGAAAGGGATTAAAATTTGCAAGAAACAAATATTATCCAGTGGAAAAGAAGTTGTAGAACTTGTAGTCATATTACGAAGCTCCAAGGGGGAGTGCTGAGGAGCAAAGTCAGGAAATATTTTTTCATAGAAATGGTGGTGGATGCCTGGAATGTTCTCCCAGAGGAGGTGGCGAAGACAAGAACAGTGTTGGGATTCTAAAGGGCATGGAATGAAGACAAAAGATCCATAGTAGAATATCAACTTCCCCTTTTCTTGCCTCTACTTCTTCATCTTCTGGTAAAATTAATTTTAGTGTATCAGAGCAGTACAGTGTAGATTGTACCCTCGTAAGGCTGGAGAAAGAATAAGTAAGGGATGAGTGAGAGCTACCATCACATCACAGTACAGAAGTCTAGATAATGTATCTGGAGCCTTGTATGCTTTTGCTCTAGTTCACTAGTGCAGGGTCTAAAATTTGTTTCAGTTCATTAATACATTTTATAGGTCACAATTATTGGTCTTATTTGTTTGAATCTAAAAAAAAAAAAAAGGTGTTTTTTTTTTTGCATTGAAATCAATGGGGAAAGGCCCCATTGACTTGGGGTCTGGCATGAGGCTGGGCCTGTTGCCAAGGCCCAGGCCTTTACCTACGCCTAGGCCCATCGCTGGGGCCTGGCTCAAAGCCAGGTGCCATTGCTGAGGCCCGAGCCTGGCCCTAAGATCTAAGACTGGGTCTAACACCAAAGCCCAGCTGAAGCCAGTTTTCATTGCTAAGGTATGGGCCAGTCCCAGTTGCCAGGCTTAGGGCAAGGCCTGGTGCCAAGGCTGGGTCCCATCGCTGAGGCCTGGAATTGGGTCTAAGTCTAGGTACAAAGCCAGGGCCGGTTCTTGTTTGCTGACACAGAAACCTAGGCCCAAGTCCAATGTCAGGACCTGACCAAAGCAGGGTCCTATGTCCAAGGTCTGGGCTTGGACCTAGGCCTAGGCCCAAGGCCAGGGTTCGGCCCAAGGATGAGATCCATCACCAAGGTTCAGGCTTAGGCCCTGGTCCAATGCTAGGGCCCATTCAAGGCAGGATCCTGTTGCTGAATCCCAGGCCTGGGCCTACACCTAGCCCAATGCCGGGGCCCAGCCTGAAACTGGGTCACAGTCGCTGAGGCTTAGACCTAGGTTTGATGTTGAGAATTGGTCCCATTGTCGAGGCCTGGGCCTGGGGATAGGCCAAGGCCTGAGACCTTGTCGTGTTCAACAAAACCTGATGATGGGGTCTGGCCAAAGCCAGGTCCCATCACTGAGCTCCAGGCCTGGATCTAGGTCGAAATCTGATGCTGGGCCCCACTTGAGGCTGGGTCCCAGTTGCTGATGCCTGGGCCTGGCTGAAGCTGGGTACCATCGCAAAGCCCGGGTTTAGTTCTTGGTGCCCAGGCCTAGGTTAGGCACAGGAGCAGGCCTTCTGGCATCTTCTTTCTTTCTCTGTCAACTCGAAATGACGTACTCCACTGGGAGGACATGCCACTGTGACACTTGGGTCAGGCCTTGGTGTCGGGCCTAGGCCCAGACCCTGGCTTTGGTGAAGGGACCCAGCCTTGGCCAACCCTGGCATTGGACCAAGGCCTAGGTGACCGAGATACAGTTTTGGTTGGGCTCCACCATCAGGCCTAGGTCTAGGCCTCACTTGGCCTTTAGAGCTACTAACTCAAGAGATTTGTATAGTTGAATTACAGTGGAAGAGTTTTGACTTGTTGGATCCCTCTCTTGGATATTTTTCTTGGGGATCTTTCCAGACCAGTTCATGCGGATGGACTGCTCCATCAAGATGGACATGCGGATGGACTGCTCCATCAAGCGGATGGACTGCTAGAAGAAGGAAGTTTTGGAAGATTGTGTTTGTTGACGAATGACATCTTTGCCGGGAAGGGGTGATGGTGGACAAGCCTGTCTTCAGTGGCACTGGACTTTGACAGGTGCATAGGAAAAAAAAAATCATTTTGCTTTTACTATTTTATTTAGCGCATCCTAAAACCAATTAGCAGACATTAAAGCACAGGCTAAATAGTAGCAGGGGCTAAAGCACAGAAACAAAATAAAACAAATCTGTTGGGTTTTGTGTCGTTTCAGACTGGAAACGACAAATTGTGCTTTCAGTGTCATTTTCAGTGACTGCGTATCCCCTACACTTTCACTGCAATTATAAAATGTGGCGGGGTTTCTGGACATGCAAAAGTCCCTTGTTTTCTATATGGATCGATAGCGCATTTAATTGTTTCCGTTCCTATTTTACAGGACAGTGTCCGTACCTGGAGAGTTTCCTGCCTGGAAGATGTAACCTTGAGTGCCAAACTGGGTTCGTTCTCTGGCAGCCCAATGCATTGCCGTATGCATGGCATGAAACGATGAGATGGTCCCCGGAAATGCAATATCGTGGCCACGTTTGTTCATCAAAGAGGCACAAAAAGGTCAGTCTGAAAAGTTCTCATCGGAATTATTATTATTATTTTTTTTAATTAAAGCTTTTATTAGAGACAAGAACAAGTGCGTATATCGAACCAATATACATATAATTACAGACAGAATAAACAATGTTCAAAAAACAGTCTCTGCGTATTTTCTGTTAGTTATCCCCTCTTCCCCCCCCAATCCCCCCTCCCCTCCCTGCATATTGAGCACTTACATGCATTTAGCACACAATTGAGAACTATCCAAACTTCAGTGGAGAATCAGAGGTGGTCACCCCTCTGTACAAGTATCCCTCCATATTTGGTATGCCTGCCAGACCCTCAAAAAGGTCCCTAACTTCCCTTGCCTGTACGCTGTAATTTTACATAATGAATATATCTTATCCACTCTTGCTCGAATAGCGGCCAATGTGGGCTCCTTGGCCACCTTCCATAGGCAGGCTATTTCACATCTGGTCGCAGTCACTACAAACTTTAGGGACTGTGAACTATATTTATCCCCCCGGGCTGAACCCCCATTCAGTAAGGCAGACTGAGGGGTAAATAAATACTATAGCGACGCGAAGGATCTCTGACACCCAGGTGGCAACCGCTGTCCACACCTGGGAGATTATTCTACAGTCCCACCAGAGATGAAAGAATGTCCCCATGCCCCCACATCCTTTCCAGCATCTATCAGAAAGAGATGGGTAAATACGATGTAGTCACACCGGGGTATAATACCACCGATTTAAAGCAATTTGAGACCATTTTCCACTAAAGCAGCAGAAATTAGTCCTTTCCCCAATGTGGAGTAGGTCTCAGCCCAAAAATCTTCATCTAAAGCCTCCCCAATGTCTTGTTCCCATGCACTGACATAAGCCGGGGTAGATTTAAGGTCACCATTTAGCAATTTGTAAATCTTAGACAAGAGGTGCGGAACTTTGTCTACCTCCTTGCAGTAAACTTCAAACAGTGAAACCGGGGATTGTAACTCTTGTTGCAGTCCAGTCTGCAAACCATAACTGCGGAGCCGCATATAATGGTAGATTTCCCCTGAGGCTAACCCGAAATGAGACTGTAAAGCATCGAAGGGCACCCACCCATTACGTTCCCATAATTACTCACAGGTGCGAATGCCTTTCTGGAGCCACCCTTTGAGCCCGGCCCGCCAAGAAGTCACGGTGAAAAAAGGGGGGACGCATTAATTGAACCTACTCTTTTTGCCAATCAGCACTCTTCTCCATACTTTCCAAATCTGAAGGGCGTTATACACTGGTGGTGGAATATCTTGCTTCTTGGGCCACTCTTTCCACGGCCGCCGCACTAAGAGCCGAAAGGGGACATCTCCCCACCACCCGCTGTTCTAATTCTATCCACTGTTTTCCCTTCCCCTTACTGTGCCAATCCGCCACCCCTCGTAGCTGCGCCGCTGTATAGTACCATACCAAATTAGGTACAGCCAGGCCTCTGTGAGTTTTTGGGCGAAATAACACTTTACGCGCAACCCTAGGTTGTTTACCCTGCCAAATGTATTTCATAAATCGACGCTGCCACTTCTCCAAGGTAGGTAAAGGGATAGGAACTGGGAGGGTCTGAAACAAATAACAAAGCTTGGGGCGAACATTCATTTTAAAGATAGCTATTCTACCTAACCAGGAGATATGATAGCGACTCCACTCTTCCAGCTCTTTGTACATTTTCGCTAAAAGTGGAGGGTAGTTGAGATTAAAGATAGCTGTGCGCACCCCAATATATACTCCCAAATATTTTATCTTATGCTTAGCCCACCTAAAAGGATAGGCTGCCTTTAGTTCGCGGACTTGAGCCTCTATCACTGAGACATTGAGAATTTCAGTTTTATCCCAGTTAATAGAGTAACCAGAGACCTGGCTGTAAGAGTTTGTGATGTGTACCACTGCTGGCAGAGAGCGCATGGGATTGGTGAGCAGCAATATCACATCATCAGCAAACATAGCCAGCTTTGTCGAAAAATCTCCCACCTGGATACCAAAAACGTCTGCTGGACTCCTAATTTTCTGAGCTAGTGGTTCAATAAAAATAGCAAACAATAAAGGTGAGAGGGGACATAAGAACATAAGAAATTGCCATGCTGGGTCAGACCAAGGGTCCATCAAGCCCAGCATCCTGTTTCCAACAGAGGCCAAAAACCAGGCCACAAGAACCTGGCAATTACCCAAACACTAAGAAGAACCCATGCTACTGATGCAATTAATAGCAGTGGCTATTCCCTAAGTATAATTGATTAATAGCCATTAATGGACATCTTCTCCAAGAACTTATCCAAACCTGTCTCATCCCTCGGCCTACAGTGAAGTACGATGAGTACCCACCATTTACGTTAATGCATGCTTTAGGGGAATTATACAGTGTTTGAATTCAATTTATAAAGGATTGACCAATGCCCATTTTATCAAGAACTGAAAAAGGAATGGCCAGTATACCAAATTGAAAGCTTTCTCAGCGTCCATGGCCATCAAGAGAAATGGGGACTTGCTTCGTTTGACCCACCACAAAGAGTCCAAAATCTTCCTAACATTATCAGACGCCATGCGCCCTGGGATAAAGCCGGCTTGATCTGAATGTATTAACTGGGCAATATACTGATTAAGCCTACCAGCTAGAATTTTTTGGCAAGCAACTTAAGATCAATGTTTAATAAGGATATTGGCCGGTACGACCCACACAATGTGGGGTCCCGACCCGGCTTTGCTATGATGGTGATACCAGCAATATTTGAGTTAGGGGCCAGCTGTCTCTCTGTCCTTAGGGCATTAAACATCCTACACAGGGGAGCCGATATTTCTCCCGCAAAACTTTGATAAAATCTAGCCGTGAATCCATCCAGCCCCGGTGATTTGCTCACCTTCAGTTGTTTAATGGCATAAGAGACTTTCGCCTCCGTGATTTCTGCATCTAAACAGGCCCTTTGACCCTCCAACAAGTGTGGCAGTGAGATATCCTGCAAAAAGGCCTCAATATCTGAATTAGCAATTGTAGTGTTACCCTGATATAAAAGTTCATAAAAGCAGAGGAAACGCTGTCTGTCTTCATTAGAGGTAAGCGTTTGTCCCTGCTCGTCCTTGATTTTAGTGATAAGATTCTGCAAGCGCTTTACTCTCAACTTATTGGCAAGTAATTTCCCAGCCCTGTTTCCCCCTTCAAAGTAGGATTGTTCAGCCCGCTCTAAATCATATGCTATTTTAGCGGCGTCTAACACTGCAGTCTGGGATCGGCAGTACTCTATGTCCTCCAAACGAACCCCTGAAACATTGCGTTTATGGTGCTGTTCCAGCTTCAGCAGCCGGTCAGTAAGCGTTTTCCGCATCTGCCTCTCTGATTTCTTGACATGAGAAGCTCTAGCTATTAGGGACCCCCTGATCCCAGCTTTCAAACAATCCCAGATAATAATAGGCGAAATATCAGGTGACATGTTCAGCTGTAAATAATCAATTATACTCTGCCTACACTGGGAAAGAAATGACTTATCGTCTAACAAGCTATCATTTAACCTCCAAAATCTCTGGCCCCAATCATATGCCGGAAATGACAGTTCCACCCGCAATGGCGCATGATCGGACCAGGTGATTGGATCTACATAGGTCTTCATCACTCTGTGTAAAATGCCTTTGTCCACAAATATGTAATCTATTCTGGAATACAGATTGTGTGGTGTAGAATAAAAAGTATACTCCCTCCGCTTAGGAAATAGGAAGCGCCAGGTATCCTCCAACTGAAAATGCCGGAGGAAGCCAACAAAGCTTTTCCTATCCTTCTTTGCAGTGGACCCCCTGCCAACTGATGTGTCTATCTTAGGGTTAAGAGGGATATTGCAATCCCCAGCCATGATTAGATGCCCCTCTAAATGTGCGTGTATTATACCATGTAAAGAATCAAAAAAAGATGCTTGATGAGCATTAGGAGCATATACATTCAACAAGGTAAACTGTTCCCCTGCAACCATGATGTTGAGCCGCAAGAATCGTCCGTCAGAGTCAGCTACACATCTGCGGAGTTCGAATGCAAAATCTTTCTGGAACAGGATCCCCACTCCTGCATATCTCTGTGCCTTAGTGCTAGCAGACCAGTACTGGTGAGGATAGTGAGGTGATCTCATTAAATGTTCGAATCTCCGCTTCAAGTGAGTCTCCTGCACCAATGCTATCGCAATGTTAGCCCTCTGGAGATCGTGGAACAACAATTTACGTTTTCGAGGGGTATTTAAACCTTTAACGTTTAAGGAGAGCAGTCTGAACGTTGTCATTGCTCCGGAGTGTCTACACCTGTCCCGCATAGCAAGTCCCGAAGTAAGGATGAGCTCAAAAGGGAACGCCCCTGATGTAACACACAGAGCATGTAAAAACATAGAAACCCCAATAAACTCCCCCACCCCCCTCCATTCCCAAGCTCGAGACCATGCAAACCTCTGGTCTCACAACCCATATCAAGGGGTATGGTACAGCAGACTCCCGCTGCCCATCCCGAACGGAATCTTAAAAATATCAACCAATGAAAGAATGTAACCATCCAGGGACTATCATATGAAGATGTATTGCAGGAATGTCAGGTAGGTTCCGTCGAATTAGGCTCCGGATCCGGTGTACGCCGCAGTCTCTTTTCTCCTTTGCCTATTCGTTGCCAACGAGGTTCCTCCCGCTGGACTGTGGTGGGTGATGCCGGGGCCTGATAATCAGGCAAATTGAAGCCAGCTTCCTGAAGGCATCTGGCGGCGGCCTTCAACGATTGGGCCTTGTAGGTTTTGCCTTGAATAGTGAAACCGATCCCAAAAGGGAATGGCCACCGGTAGCGGAGGTATTTTTTAGTTAGAAGTGCCGTGACCAGTCTCAGCTCCAATCGCTTCTTAAGAGTAAGGGGAGAAATGTCCGCATAGACCTGAATCTCGTGGCCATCCAGAAGCAACTTCCCTTGTTTTCGTGCTAACATAAAAATCCGTTCCTTAACAGAATATTCATGAAAGCAGGCTATGACATCTTTGACCTTTATTAGCCTGTTTGGGCCCCCAAGTCCTGTGCGCTCTCTCAACTTTCACGGTCGGGAGTTGGATATTGTCCCCAGAGGCGCCATCACCTTGCACTTGTAGCACATTTGCACAGAGTCTAGAAATCACTTGCATGCAATCGGAATATTCCTGAGTCTCTGTTATGCCTCGAAACCGCAGATTTACCCTACGGCTTCTATTTTCTAAGACTTCCAGCTTAACCGAAAGCTGCTGCATTTCCTGAGCCAAAGCTGTATTCTCTTTTTTGAGGGTACTGAGTGATTCCGCCTGGGCTTCTGTAAGAGTTTCATATTCAAAGATGCGGCGTCCCATGTCACTCACTTCCTCAATCAAATCGCCCACACCTCCCTTATTTCGGCTTTAAAGTTTTGCAGGTCATGTCGCAGCTCTCTGAACCAAATTTTAAACTCAGCCCTAGTAGGGATTTCAGAATCTGGGCCTGCCTGCAACTCCTCAGCTTCTTCTTCGAGTTCTATGTTCGTTGCGGCCGCCATTTTGGATTTCTCGGTGCGGGCCTCCCGATCCAGTTTCTGATAGGAATACTTTTGGAAATCGGGACCTTTCTTCCGGGTCGACATGGGGCGAGCTCCAGCAGTAATACCGAGCCGTTTGCCGCTACAAACGAGTGAGATTCCGATCGGATCGGTCAGGAGCTGAGAGCTAGGCTGCCACTCGCTCCGCTGATGTCATCAGCCCCCCCCCCCCCCATCGGAATTCTGATTACTCAGTGTCAGCAAACTGGGGGGGGGGGGGGGGGGGAGAGAGTTTTCTGCAGATTAAATGTCCAAATGGCTGCTCGCCTCAAATTTGTGATTTTAGCCGGGAGCTGTTAATTTGGAAGCCTGGACTGAATTTCCTTAGCTTCTGCTGCTTACGAGGGAAAAGGCACCCGTGAGCTTTTTCTAAGTGGAACTTGCTGCGGACGTGGAAATTAGAAAAAGGAAACACATTTTCTTTAAAATATATATAGTTTTAAATTCCGTTTAAGTTCTTTGTTTGCTGGCTTAATCTCCAAAGAGGCTGGCCATGGGAGGGAGGGTGTCCATAACGAGCAATGATCTACCGCTGCAGGTGCTGTTACTAAGGGGTCGGGTCATGGTTCCCTGTAAGATCCCTGAACCGCAGGGGCGCGGCAATGCTCAGGGCTGTGTCACAAATCCATTCTGACCGGTATATGCCGGTTAGTGCTATCATTCAGGATTATCATTGCATGCATATGGCAAAAAAAAAAACAAAACAAACAAACAAAACCTGAACAGGTCCTGAACCTTGCTCCAGGGTCGGCTGTCCAAAACAAAAGCCTTCGGGAGAAATCTGGCCGGGCATCTGCCCAGTTTGTTTGCAAACGTAAGGCGAGGGTATGGATTGCCGCTTCCCATGCAATTCTTGGGTAACTTTATGGGCGGCGCGGCAGCTCCACTTTCCCTTTTCGGGGTTTAGAGCTGTCAGTCTGCTTGGTGATTTGAAACTTATTGCCGAAGAGAGAACCTGCCAGATTCTGTTTCCTAGAGCTGTGTGTGAAAGGGCCTTGACTTCTGCGACTAAACTTTTCAATTCACTTAAAAAAAAATAAAGTGAACGCAAAAGAAAAAAAGCCATGGATTTCCTGTCAGAGCAGTTTTATTTTTAGATATATTTTAGGGAAATTGAACTGCAGGAAGGGGAGGGAAGGGGGCTGCTTGCATCACTAGCATCTGTGGAGAAGTTTTCAGCCTGGCATAAGTACAACGAGCTGGCTTGGGGTTTTTGGGGGGTTTTTTCTGTTTTCATGTGCAAATCTTTTCCTATCAAGGATTTTTTTCTTCAGTGAGCATTGGTCTTCTGTCCTGGGGCACCATGAGTTGTGTACTAAGCATTTTCCCATAGATGCAAAACATGCATAAGTTTCCCCGGATTGAGCTGAGGCAACACTGGGGAGTGGAGTTTGGGGGGGGGGGGGGGGGGGGGTTTTTGGACTTTTCCATTTTTCAAAGTATGCATGGAAATTTTCCCAAAAATCGTCTCTGCGTATGCGGTAATCAACTTTTAAAAAATGATTGGGTTTGCTAAACTCAACATAAAATTACCCTTCGCTGGGCACACTGAGGGGGGTCTGCTCAAAAGTGGGGGTGCTCAACCACTTATGGCACCCACCAAGCTGGCACCTATGCATGCATATAATAGGTGCATGTGTATGTGAGATCCTGTGTGCAATGCATGTATGTTAGGGATGTGAATCGTGTGCCCAATCGTCTTAACGATCGTAATCGTCTGGCAGGAGAAGAAAATCGTGTTAGGCACGATTTTTTAGTTAAAAAATCAGTTTTTCCGATTAGTGCGCGCTAACAGGAACATAAGAAGAACATAAGAAAATGCCATACTGGGTCAGACCAAGGGTCCATCGAGCCCAGCATCCTGTTTCCAACAGAGGCCAAACCAGGCCATAAGAACCTGGCAAGTACCCAAAAACTAAGTCTATTCCATGTTACCGTTGCTAATGGCAGTGGCTATTCTCTAAGTGAACTTAATAGCAGGTAATGGACTTCTCCTCCAAGAACTTATCCAATCCTTTTTTAAACACAGCTACACTAACTGCACTAACCACATCCTCTGGCAACAAATTCCAGAGTTTAATTGTGCGTTGAGTAAAAAAGAACTTTGTCCGATTAGTTTTAAATGTGCCCCATGCTAACTTCATGGAGTGCTAACCTATTCACATCTACCCGTTCTAGACCTCTCATGATTTTAAACACCTCTATCATATCCCCCCTCAGTCGTCTCTTCTCCAAGCTGAAAAGTCCTAACCTCTTTAGTCTTTCCTCATAGGGGAGTTGTTCCATTCCCCTTATCATTTTGGTAGCCCTTCTCTGTACCTTCTCCATCGCAATTATATCTTTTTTGAGATGCGGCGACCAGAATTGTACACAGTATTCAAGGTGCGGTCTCACCATGGAGTGATACAGAGGCATTATGACGCACTAACCATTGTTAGTGCGCACTAACCGAAAATGATACAATTTGACACTTTTCAGGTCAGTTAAGGCTGCCCTCTTATTTATTCATGTTACCAAGGTTCCCACTGACAATATATGGGGGATGGGAAATGGAAACAGTTGGTAGCTTGACAAAAAAAGTAATGTGATCAATCAATGTGACTAGAACTTGTGCCCTATCCCTGATACCGGGGTGTTGTGATCTTCCTGCACACAGTGCCCTATCCCTGATACCGGGAGTGTTGTGATCTTCCTGCACACAGTGCCCTATCCCTGATACTGGGAGTGTTGTGATCTTCCTGCACACAGTGCCCTATCCCTGATACCGGGAGTGTTGTGATCTTCCTGCACACAGTGCCCTATCCCTGATACCGGGAGTGTTGTGATCTTCCTGCATGCAGTGCCGTATCTCTGCTCAGTGCAGGAAGATCACAACACCCCCGGTATCAGGGTTAGGGCACTGTGTGCAGGAAGATCAAAACACGCCCGGTATCAGAGTTAGGGCACTGTGTGCAGGAAGATCACAACACTCCCAGTATCAGGGATATGGCACTGAGTGCAGGAAGATCACAACACCCCCGGTATTAGGGATAGGGCACTGCGTGCAGGAAGATCACAACACCCCTGGTATCAGGGATAGGGCACTGCATGCAGGAAGATCACAACACTCCCAGTATCAGGGATATGGCACTGAGTGCAGGAAGATCACAACACTTCCGGTATCAGGGATAGGGCACTGTGTGCAGGAAGATCACAACACTCCCGGTATCAGGGATAGGGCACTGTGTGCAGGAAGATCACAACACTCCTGGTATCAGGGATAGGGCACTGCATGCAGGAAGATCACAACACCCCTGGTATCAGGGATAGGACACTGCATGCAGGAAGATCACAACACTCCCAGTATCAGGGATACGGCACTGCATGCAGGAAGATCACAACACTCCCGGTATCAGGGATAGGGCACAAGCCAGTGGCCGGTGGTAGGTGTCCACCTTCACAG
This sequence comes from Rhinatrema bivittatum, assembly GCF_901001135.1. Taxonomy (NCBI): domain Eukaryota; kingdom Metazoa; phylum Chordata; class Amphibia; order Gymnophiona; family Rhinatrematidae; genus Rhinatrema; species Rhinatrema bivittatum. The sequence continues at coordinate 40,326,561 of NC_042615.1, forward strand.
AGTAGAAGGATGAAGGGCATCCATCTCCCAATTAAAAAAAAAAAAAAGAAAAAAAAGAAAAAAACAGGGATGGGTTCATGGGCTATAGGTATTACCAATTATTAGGCTTTTCAATATTTGATGATAGTTAATGTGACTTTCAAGGCATGCTTCACTTTCGGTGCATGTCCGGCATGACTCCCTGCTTCAATGACAGGGGAAAAGAAAAACTGATACGTCAACATTTCCAGCATTGCCCTCTGCTTCATGGCAGAGAGCTATGCTGCCGCTTACCCAACTGATCGGGCTTGATGTTTCACTTGGAGGCAGCTCCATCACTGCTCTCTGCGTTGGTGGTGGGGGTGAAAGGGGAATTAGAACATAAGGTTACTAAGAGCCGGGAGAAACAGTTAGGTATGAAAGAGAATGAGTGTGGGGCTTGCTGAGCAGACTGGATGGACCGGTTGGTCTTCTTCTGCCGTCATTTCTATGTTTCTATGTTTCACATTACTTTTTTTGTCAAGCTACCAACCGTTTCCACTTCCCATCCCCCCAACCATCACCTCAGTGGGAACCTTGGTAACATCAATAAATAAGAGGGCAGCCAGCCAATAGGAATACATATTCATTCCTAAACTGACCTTAACTGACCTGAAAAGTGTCAATTTGTATCATTTTCTGTTAGTGCGCACTAACCATAGTTAGTGCGCACTCCCGGTTAGAGCGCACTAACTCCCGGTTAGAGCGCACTAACTCCCGTTAGTGCGCACTAACCCGATTAACAATTTTTTAACGATAAATCGTTAGAATTCCTATTGTAGCGTGTTCTTTAACGATTTAAGACGATTTTAAAATTATCGGTCGATAATTTTAATCGTTGAAAAACGATTCACATCCCTAATGTATGTATGTGTGTGTGAAAGCTTGTGTGCATGTGTGTGTTTCTATATGTTTGACAGCCTGTGAATATGTCTGTGTGAGAGGCTGTGTGTATATGTTTGTGCGAGATCCTGTATGCAATGCAAGTGTGTGTGTGCCCATGTTCATGTCTATGTGAGAATCTGTGTGCTTGTGTACGTGAGAGCCTATGTGCATGTATGTGTCTGTGTGACTGTATGAGAGCCTGTATATATGTGTGTATGCAAATCTGTGTGAAAGCTTGTGTGCATATGTCTGTGTGTATGTGTCTCTGTGAGAGCCTGTGTGCATGTGTGCCTCTGACATCCATGTGTCACACATAGGGTCCCACAGGCATGCTCACACAAATAATGTTTATGTGAGGAAGAGGAAGCCTGTGTGTGTGACAGCATTGGCATGTTCATTAGAGAGGGAATGTTTGAAAGAATAAAGGTGTTAGTATGTGTGTGTGAAAGAAAGAGAGAAGAGAGAGTGTGTGAGACCCTACCTCCCCGATCTATGATAATCTCAGGGTGAGTGGAAATTAAAAGGTGCCAGGTATGGAAAGTAGGACATTTTTTAATCCTTATTTTTAATTATTGGGTGTAATTTGATGTCTCTATTGTTTTGAAACATTTTATTGTTTTTTTGGGGGGGGGATATTAGAACATTTTTTAATTATTGGATGTTTTATTCATCAGATATTTGGAAATATTTTATTGATGTTTTGGAAATATTGGAACACATTTCTGCAAGTTTTAAATTATTGAATGTTTGTCAGCTGTGTTGTCATTTATTATCATAGTTTTAATATCATGAATGATGTTTTACTGATTTTATTGCTTGATGTTTTGCGAGGAATAACAATACAGTCAGGCTTCTGGTTTCCAATACAGTTTTGGTGGCACATTTCTATTTTGTATTTGGTGAGGGTTTGTCTATATTTTAAAGGTTCAGTTCTTGTGTAACTTGAATTTTTGCTGTGAAAATTAGGGTACTTATCATTACTGGCTTTTATGGTATTATGGTCCTCTTTCATTTCTATTTTAAACAGATGTTTGCTTGTTGTTAATTTCATTTGCATGCAGAAAAATGATTTTGAATGATCTCGCACAAAATATTTTTTTCATTCACATTTTATTGTAGATTAAGCGATTATTTTATTGTAGATTGTAGATTTTATTGTAGATTGTAGATTATTTTATTGTAGATTAAGCGATTATTTTAAGGGGTGGCTTTATCTAATTTTCCCCCTAAGGATTGGTTTGCTGTTAGCATAAAATTCATAGAGTTTTTTGCATCAAAAAAAAGTAGTGCTCATATGGTAATGTAGGAGGGTGGACTGTGTTCTAGGGCACCTGACAGCAGCAACTTTTATGGTGCACCACCAACTTCAGCAGTCACCCTACACCCCTGCATAGAGGATAAAGTTAATTGATAAAATAATTAGAGAACAGCATAGGACCTGCTGACTCTACCAGAGCAAAAAGGGAATCCACAAGGTAAAATGGTGCACTGGCTCTAAGTGCCAGAGGGACATCCCATTAACAGCCTCCACATGGAAGAACTGCAGTCTACAAGTTATCACCATTTCTCTCTCCCCACCCCCACCCCTCCAATTTGGTATATTCCCACCATTTGGTATATACTTCTACTTGACTTTAGTAGAGGACCAACAGGATCCCTATATGGGAAAATGCGGTCACCTGGACCTCAGGTACTGTTTGGGGAAGGAAAGTTACACGCCTAGGATAACCCCACCCAACTGGGACGTTATCTTTCCAAACCCTGGAGGTCTGAGGGACCCATTCATAGAGAGAGAAGCGAAGTGCGATTAAAAATCCACCAGTCTGGGTCATGCATGGATGTAACTGGGAACAACTTTGTTGGTGCAAATTGATTAAATAGAACCTACTTACAGTAAAGTTTTAATTTGGACCACCTGACCAGAGTGTCCAGCCTGCCATTTCATTACACTTATACTTAAGTATCGTCAAGTACACACAGTGAAGAGGTTTGTCCTGGAGGTTCAGCGTCACCCCCACTCAGAGAGTCCGTGCCCTGGGGTGGAGGACTGGTGACTATAACCTGAGATTTAGTGCCAGGACTAAATGCGACCCATGCACATTTCAGACAATATCATGAGGTAGGGGCTACAAATACGTTGACTGTTTTCATTTTAGTTTTCTGTATCTTCTCAACAGATCTCGGTAATTTATTATTTTCAGTAAGCCTTTGTATAGCGCGTACCAGATGACTGCAGCACTGTACAGAGACACAAAATGGACACGCCCTACACCTGTCCAGACAAAAAGACAGGATGTACAATGAGAGGCTCTGGAGATGGGATGGAGCCAGAGTGTCTAAGTAGAGGAGAGTATAGTGCTGCAGGACAGGTAAGCATGGCTGACAGGCCGATACAGTACAGTGCGCTCCAGCAGAGCGCACTGTTAACCCATGACTGGATGCGCGTTTTTGACGTGCAAGCTTTACTCCTTATTCAGTAAGGGGTAATAGCACGTCGAAAACGCGCGTCCAACCCCCTTGAACCTAATAGCACCCACAACATGCAAATGCATGTTGATGGCCCTATTAGGTATTACCACGTGATTCAGAAAACAAAATGTGCAGCCAAGCCGCACATTTTACTTTCAGAAATTAGCGCTTACCCAAAGGTAGGCGTTAATTTCTCCGGGTACCAGGAAAGTGCACAGAAAATCAGTAAAAACTGCTTTTCTGTGCACCCTCCGACTTAATATCATTGCGCTATTAAGTCAGAGGTCTCCAAAGTTAAAAAAAAAGTTTAAAAAAAATAAATTTGAAATCGGCCCGCAGCTCACAGGTTGAAAATCGGACGCTCAATTTTGCCGGTGTCCGATTTCCGAACCCGTGGCTGTCAGCAGGCTCGAGAACCGATGCCGGCAAAATTGAGCGTCTGCTGTCAAACCCGCTGACAGCCACCACTCCTGTCCAAAAAGAGGCGCTAGGGACTCGCTAGTGTCCCTAGCGCCTCTTTAATGTATCGGTCCCTAGCGAACTTTAATGTATCTGCCTGTGAGTAAGGTGGTATGTAGGGTTGCCAACTGGCTCCAGATTTTCAGGACAGGTTGATCCAGTCCTGGTTTTACTCCCCCTGCATGCAGGTGCTTATAGTCTTGCTTTTCTTAGGGAATTCAGTGGGGAAATCAGAATAAATCTTAGCATGCAATGGGGTAAAATCAGGACTTGGATCAACCTGTCCTGAAAATCTGGAGCGGGTTGGCAACCCTAGTGGTATGGAATAAAAGATGCCCTATATGACGGAGAGCTACAACTGAGGTAGAGTCTTCTGGAGGAAGCCAGGTCTGAGGTAAAACTAAAAAGCTGAAAGTAGATAGAGTGAAAGAGGAAGTCTTACTCCTATTGGTTTGTGCTGCTGCCAGTTTGGAGTTTTCACCCTTTTTAAGGTTGCATAACTAATGCTATGCAGTTTGTCTGACACATGCAGTAGATCAGTGGTTCTCAACCTTTTTTCTGTTGGGACACACCTGGAAGATAACGATTATAGGCGTGACACACTGAACACGCGACCATCTCGGGGCTAAATGAAAACCATTACTCTGCATCCACAGGAACCCGCAAACCCCCCCCCCCCCCCCACTCTCCTGTCCCCAAACAATGAATGCAGAGCAGAACCAGGATATTTCAATTACAGCTCACCATATAAAAAAGATATTCTGATTCTGGTGCCATCTCAGAATCACAAGCTCCCTTACTTCCAAGTGCATTGTAAAATACAAAACCTGAGAGAAAAAACACTCAGCACATGTCTAGCAAACCTTCCATACCATTGCAACACTAATTCCAAGAGCTCAAACAGCGATAGCCCTTCCTAAGGAAAGGCAGCAGTGCAGCACCAATGCATGTGCTACTGAGAATGAGAAAAAGCCACAAAGAAGATTGATTCAAATCCCTATTTACTAGTAAAATACCTCACCTCAATCACACATACAGATCTGACCTTCACCAAATACAGAATAAGAGACTAGAGATGTGCTTTGTTTTTATCTGCCCGGTCGGGCGACCCACGTTTTTTTTTTTTTCTCTGCAATTTTTGCCATAAACCCCTCACCCCAACCATTCAAATTTACTTAAATACAACGCCCCCACCATCCTGATTTCCCCCCCCCCCCCCCCCAAGACTTACTAAAAGCCCTGGTGGTCCAGCAGGGTCCCAGGAGCGATCTCCCCCTCTCGGGCTGTCTGCTGCCAGTAAATAAAATGGTGCCAGTGGCCCTTTTGCTCTTATCATGTGACAGGGGCTAATGGTGCCATTGCTCATCCCCTGTCACATGGAAGGAGCAATGGGTGGCCCATGGCAAGCATTTTGGTGGGGTTATCTCTAGCAGTGGACCTGATTCACCAAGGGCTTTTCCCATAGACACAAAATGAATCTGACCCAATCTTTGGAGAAAAAATATATATTAGAGGATTGTATTAGGATCGAATTAGGATCTTTTTTGTACAGAATTCTCCAGAAACGATCCTGGATCGACAAACATGTATTCTACAATATTTCACTGCTTCTGCAGTTGTGTGCAAATCCAGGCAAAAAGGGATACACCAGTATCTATTTAAACTATATGCAAAAAACTGGCTGGTGCAACAAGAAATAGTTGCTATTGTTTAGTTACAAAGTATCTATGTTAAGGATTGTTGTAACAGAGAGGAAAAGACCTCAGCACTGCTACCGACTGAGCTTGTGCCGTCGGATTTTATTGAAACCAGTTGTTGCAATCATGGGTCATAAAAACCACTCATTTTTTTATTCTAGATTCAAAAACTTTTTTTTTGTATGTTGTCAATTTTATTAAAAGATTATTCTTGAAACTGGTTCCTGTATTTTCTATTTGTGTATAGCTATATGTCTTTTCTCTCATTATAGCTCGAAAGCATAATTTATTTATTTTTAGATTTTTATATACCGGTGTTCCTATATGAAATAAAGATCACATCGGTTTACATTGAAACAGAACATGAAAATTGCCAAAAGGCATTACATAGAACAAGGTTATAACCATAACCAGATTTTAACTTTTAAATGTAACCAACAAAATCGCCCGATAGGAACACTCATCTTATTTGTATGGTTCCTGTGTTTTCTCAAGACTTTCACAACATATTTCTTCTGAAAGTCCAATAGAACTTTCAGAAGAGATTTGTCATGAAAACCTTGAGATTATATCGCCCTGATTCAGCATTGGCGAAACATTGACAACATCGGCGTCTTGAATAGCAGCTGATACTAGAGATGAGCTTCGTTTTTCTGGCTCGGGTCGGGTTTCGGTTAAGGCACTTTGTGCGTTTTCAGTTCGGGCACTTCATGGGGAAAACTCCCACGGATAATTTTTCACCAAAAACGAAATTGGAACCCGAAACCGGAAAAACGAATAAAAAAAACCCAAAACCACGAATCGGGAAAAAAAAACACGAATTGAAAAAAAAACACACCAACCCTTCACATTTACTTTCTTATAACCCCCCCCCCCCCTACCATCCCGATCCCTCCCCAAGACTTACTAAAAGTCCCTGGTTGGCCAGTGGGGTCCCGCGAGCGATCTCTCCCTCCATGCTGTCAGGCCTGCTGTAACTCAAAATGGTGCTGTAGCCTTGCCCTTACGATGGCACAGGGGCTACCAGTGTCATTGGTCAGCTCCTGTCACATGTCCTACCATGCTATGACTCAAAATGGCGCCGATAGCCTTGCCCTTACGATGTCACAGGGGCTACCGGTGCCATTGGTCAGCCCCTGTCACATGGTAGGACATGTGACAGGGGCTATCGGTGCCATTTTGAGTCATAGCAGGCCCCCGACAGCATGGAGGGAGAGATCGCTCGCGGGACCCCGCTAGACCACCAGGGACTTTTAGTAAGTCTTGGGGAGGGATCGGGATGGTGGGGGGTGTAAGAAAGTAAAATTGAAGGGTTGGGGTGGGGTTTGTTTTTTTTAAAATAAATACGCCCCTCCCCCCGCACTAACCCGAAAAATGAATTTTACCCGAAGCTCGGGGAAAATCCATTTCGTGGTTCAGGTCCCCCCAAACCACAACAAATGCACATTTCTAGCTGATACAGCACTGATTAAGTGTTACAAATAGGGTTTTCTGAAACTTTGGTGAAAAATTCTATCAAGAAATCATACAAATAAGATAAGTGTTCCTATCGGGCGATTTTGTTGGTTACATTTGAAAGTTAAAATCTGGTTTTGTTTTCGAGCTATAACAAGAGAAAAGACATATAACCATACACAAATAGAAAATACAGGAACCAGTTTCAAGAATAATCTTTTAATAAAATTGAAAACATTAAAAAAAAAAACAACTTTTGAAGCTAGAATAAAAAAATGAGGTTTTTATGACCCATGATTGCAACGACTGGTTTCAATAAAATCCAACAGCACAAGCTCAGTCGGTAGCAGTGCTGAGGTCCTTTCCTCTTTGTTACAAAGTATCTATGTTAAGGATCGTTGTAACTAAACAATAGCAACTATTTCTTGTTGCACCAGCCAGTTTTCTGCAATTGTGTGCTACATTATAAGGATGTGCATTCATTTAAAATGAAAGTGCAAAATGCAATGAATAAGGACAATTTGTTTCATTCAGGGGGATCAAACCCGAATTGGGGCCCTCCAAATGAAACAAACCTCATTCGTTCAATTCATTGTAAACTAATGCATCGGGCCTAGGCTTAGGCCTGAATCCAGGGCCACACCTAGGGCACAGGACAAGACCCAAAGCGCAAGGGCTGAGGTCTACACTGAGTGTGATGCTGGTCCCTCGGCCTGGGTCCAAAGCCAGGACCTCGCCAAGGGCATAGGCTGAGAGTCAAAGCAGGGGCCATGGCCTAGGCCCAAGTGCGATACAAGGGTCTCGATGGAGGCCTGGGGCCTTAGCTGAGACCACCGAAAATTAAAAAAAAAAAAAAAAAAAAGAAAAACTTAACTGATCCATCAGGAATTCAATGAAGGCCAGCTCCCAATGCCTGGGCCTCAGCCCCGACCTCAAAGCCCGGCCTGGAGACCAGGTCCTGATGCTGAGACCTTAAGAACATAAGAAATTGCCATGCTGGGTCAGACCAAGGGTCCATCAAGCCCAGCATCCTGTTTCCAACAGAGGCCAAACCAGGCCACAAGAACCTGGCAAGTACCCAAATACCAAGAAGATCTCATGCTACTGATGCTATTAATAGGAGTGGCTATTACCTAAGTAAACTTGATTAATAGCAATTGATGGACTTCTGCACCAAAAACTTATCCAAACCTTTTTGAACCCAACTACACTAACTGCACTAACCATATCTTCTGGCAACAAATTTTACATGTAACAATTTTCTCCGATTAGTCTTAAATGTGCTACTTGCTAACTTCATGGAATGCCCCCTAGTCCTTCTATTATTAAAAAATGTAAATAACCGATTCACATCTACTCATTCAAGACCTCTCATGATCTTAAAGACCTCTATCATATCCCCCCTCCAAGCTGAACAGCCCTTGACTCAGACCTAGGACCAACAGCGGGAACTGGCTCAGGGGCCAGGTCCCAATGCTGGGGCCTCAACCTAGGCCAGGGCCTGGGCCCAAGCCCAACACCATGACCCAGTCTGGAGACCAGTGCCTGAAGCCTGGGCCTCAGCCTAGATTGGGGCCCGCGTACAGGCCCAACATTACGACCCAACCCGGAGGCATACAATGCTGTACATCAAAATGGCGCCATCTGCTGGGGTGAATGCCCTGGAGTTAATTAACTCTAGCACAACCCCGGTGGACAGTGTCAATTGGTTTTCAAGCACTGAAGAAAGAAATCCAAGAAAAGCAGCTCCAAGGCCTGGATTACGAGGCCTAGGCCTGACCCTGGGCCAAGGCTTAGGCATCAAGACTTGGCCTGGGTCCAAACTGAGGCCTCAAACTCAGGACCTGGCCTCCAGGTTGGGTTGTGGCATTAGGCCCAGGCATCGGAAACTGACCTATGTGTCCAGGCTGAGGACCCGCATCATAACATGGCCTTTGGCTTGAGTCATGGAGTCGGGCTTGGGCACGAGCCTAGGCCAAAGCCCAGGCATTGGGACCCGGCCTCTGGGTTGGGTCATACCATCGGGCCTAGGTCCAGGCTGAGGCATTGGGACTCAGCTTCTGGATCGAGCTTCAGGGTTGGGCCAGGGTCTGGGTCCTGGTGTGGGCCAAGGCCCCAATGTTGGGACCCAGCCTCCAGGTAGGGCTGTTGCATTGGGCCTGGGTCTGGGCCTGTGCCCTGGCCTATGCCAAGGCCCAAGCATCGGTACTTAGACTCTGGGCCAGGCTGCGATGTCAGGCCTGGGCTCTGGGCTAGGCCAAAGCCTCTGCTTAGGGTAGGCCAAGGCTGAGGTTGCAGTGAGCTACCACATCCTCAGCCTACGCAAGGCTGAGGCTTTGGCCTGGGCTTAAGGCCTCACTGGCAGATCCCCACCAGACTGGGAAGTGAGGGCCGGGGGGAATCCTTCCCAGGCATTTTTCTGGGTGGTTGGGTGGCCCCTTTTGGCTCAGTTTTTGTTTTTTAATGTTTGATTCATTTTTTTCACATGAATAAAACAAATTGAACATTCCATGAACTGAAACTTGTGGGAAAATTCCCTCCCGAAAACAAAAACAATTTTTTCCCCTGTATACCCCTATTACATTATTAAGAAATATTGGTCAGTATTGTGAACTGAAATTCATATGTACTGGGGCCAAAAATATGGTTATATGGGAAAACATTTTACCTGCTAGAAGGGAAGCACCCTCTGCCCCGATTGGTATTGCTGATGAGAGCAGGAACAACTGGAGGTTGTGGGCCTGCTGGTTAAACCAGTGATCCAGAGCTGGTGGCTGAGAGAGAGAAGTAGTGTTGTGCTGCTGAAATTGGGAGCCAGCAGAAACGGGAGTGCTCTTCATTCTCTCCCATAGCCCACTGGAGAGAGAGGGTGGAGATAGCGTGAATGAGCCATGGCTGCTGCTACTCGGCGCAGGCCACTCTGGACAGGAGGGTTGAGTGAGTTGGAAGGATTGTGGTCACTGCTGTTGCCTTGTGACATCCTGCAGCACAGGAGGGATTACACTGCAGCTGTTTCACTCAGGATGACTGGTGGAAGTGTCAGGGGTCCTTAGGAAAGCCCCCGGTGCAGAAATAAGGGACAGGTCAGGTCAGTGGTGATCTTATGATGATGTCATGAAAGTGCACTGGGTTGTGGCACTGTCACGAGGAAAGAAATATATTAAAATAAATTAAAAATAAAATTAAAGAGTCAAGATGGCCACATAAGTGGGCATACTCACTGCTGCTCTAAGGGGTTTTTTTGTTTCCATTTATGCCTCCCAAGAGGAAAGGATAAGTTTGAGCTTACCCTTCTGAGCTCCCTCTTCCATGAGGCAGCGTACCATCTATGAGTATGTGTCTCCCATTCCTTCGAATGAGCTGAGCCTGAGCCCCAGTGTCACTGCGGGAGGATAAGAATCTTCTGTGACCAGAGACAAGGAATCCTTAAGTCCACGTGACAGTTGCTTGCCACCGGCTGAACATGAGTGGGACCCCGATGATGTGGCCGAGGTGCAAAGTGATGGGGTCACAGGAGGTGCCCTGGAGGAAGGAGCGGTTGGCGGGTTGTATTCGCTAGTGGCTGAAGCTAACCATGGATCTGAATTCTGTTTGCCAAGTCCTTTGGAGTGGAAGTTTCTTCTTCCTCCATCTTTGCCATCAGAGTGGATGCTGGAAGGGACGGAGCAGCATTCCATTGGTTCCTCTTTTGCGGGTGAGTCTCCGGCAGTGAGGCAGTTCCTTTTACCATGAAGTAATAGTTGATTCATTATGGGACATTGTTGCCAGTCTCTGTTTCCTTTTTGGAATGTCACTCTCGAGCAGACACTCTTTCTACTAGAATTAATGCCTTTTCTCAGGATCATCAGAGAATATTGAGTGAACAGGCTAATCGAATTCAATCTCTTTGAGTCTGCTGTCAAAAAGGTGGAATCTGTGAATGCCTCCATTATCCAGGAACAGAGCTATTTGACCCAGAGTCTAGAGTTTGTGGAGAATCGTCTTAGATGTTTGAATCACCATTTCACTAAATTTCCAAAACATTTGGGTGATCTTCCTCAATTAACTTTGAGAAAATATTTGATGGACATTCTACATTTTACCCTAGAGCAGATTACGCCAATTAATAAGGCATACTTTCTTCCATTTAAGTCCAGTTCTGCTCAACGAGCTGTTTCTGAAGTTTTCTCTGAAGCTGTGGACTTGTCTTCTTTCTTGGAATCTCCATCGTTGGCGATTTATATTGAGGAGTACATTATTAGTTTCCTTTTTTAATGAATATGATGTAATTACTATCATGAAATCATATTTTTTGCAATTTGAATGTGAGTTTCCAGGGCCAGCTGGTCAGGATTTTCCTTAACTTGAACAAGAGGTACAGGTTTTAGAGAGCCTCCTTCTTACTAAGATATACTTACAAATGTGTTGTTAGACTGATGACAGATTGTTGTGTATTTCCTTGAAGAGTTTCTTGGATAGGAGAAAACTCATTGTTTCCCTACATAATCAAGTGCGGGCTGTGTTTTGGTGGAATTTGGAGTGGGATTTCACCTTATGGTCTTTTTTTTTTCTTTTTGTTGCTTTTCATCAAGTCTCCTCATGTTTTTCTCCTCCCCCTTTGGTTGGAAGGGCTTAATAAGGACAGCAAGCTTTTTCTTTGAACTGTTGTTATTGATTTTATTACCTTTTGATCTCTCCACTGTTTTCTGTGCAAAGATTCTTTGTGTGTTATATGAAATTGAAAAAAACAAACAAATAAATGCATAAAATTAAAATGGGAGGATTGTGAATGTGGCTGGGGAAGCCTCCAGCAAGCCCTGCCACAGTGATAAACTTAGGTGACAGACACGAAAATGGTCCCAGCGACACCGAGGCAGTGGCATAGCGAGGGTCCCCGATGCATTTGTGCACCTCCTTCACGTGCACCCCCCCCCCAACCTCTGACCTTGTACTAATGCTTAAAGTTACAGAAAGTCACACGAATACAAATCCCTAAAAAGAAATTAACGGAGTGACTGTGAACAGTCTGTGGGGCGAAAGCTTCTCTGTGCCAGCATTAGTAGTCTGCGGGCCTGGTCAAAATGCTGAAGATCTTCAGCAGCTAGAAAACTTGGTGGAGCCAAGTCCCGGGTGGCTCACCCCATTCTGAATCCTATGGCCCTCCCTTCTCCCCCCCCAGGCTAAGCCTAACAGGACTGCACTCCCCACCCTCCTAGTAAACAAGCCAAGGCCAGAACATTCACCTGAGGCACAGAAAGACACAGACAGTCTCTCCTCGCTTCTTTTGAACTCAAGCGCATGTGCAGTAACCCCCACTGGCAGAAGGCTGCTATACAGTGGCGTAGCCAGAACCAAATTTTTTTTGTATGGGGGCCTCCCCAAGTTTAACATGGATGGGCAATAGGCAGACAGCTGTGTTCTTATTGATTACATAATGTCTTAGAGTGCCCCTGACAATGCATTTCTAAGAAGCGTGCAACCACCATCATGCATCCTGAGTAATGCTTTAAAATATTTTAAATAAATTATTTCAGGCACTTACCAAGATTAGAAATGTCTTATTAATCTGTCCTAATTTATTATAGTTTATAAATACACAATATCCATGGTGAAACATAAACAAAGAACACTTAACAGAAACATCGGATCCAATCACGTAATAAAACAAATATGAATGTATTCTTTTATGAATTCTCTTTCCCAAAATGCAGAGAATATATCTACAATAAAACAGCAATAATAATCAAGGGAACTTAAGATGTGCAATGGGTGCAGAACAGAACTAGGACATGCAAAAAATATATATTCAAAGTCTGGTGTCACCTCAGTAACAGCAAAACAAACTCCTTCCATTGCCAAATACTTTATGAACGAACACAAACCTCCTACGAAAACCTCCACACACAACTAGAACATTGCCATACCATGCCATAACAGCAGTAACTCAGGACTTATCTATGAAAAGACAGCAATGCAAATATTCACCAGGCCCTAAAATACTAATACACTGCCTAGTAGGCCAACAATAAGCTGGACTGCTACAAATCCCTACAGAGAAACTACATGCTAGTAGAAATACTGTACATAAGAACATAAGAACATGCCATGCTGGGTCAGACCAAGGCTCCATCAAGCCCAGCATCCTGTTTCCAACAGAGGCCAATCCAGGCCATAAGAACCTGGAAAGTACCCAAACACTAAGTACTTCAGTCATGCATACAGAACACAGATCAACCATTACCTAATACAGAATATGGGACTGCAAATTAGAAACAGAAACATGCAGACAAAACTGAAATGGAAAGCCTTAGAAACCAGGGACTCTGTGGACAGTGGAATACTGAAAAAAGCAAAATTCAAATATATAAGAAATGCACATTCCCATTCCCAAAGATGGCATATTCCAATAGCTGAAAGTCAAAATAATTATATTTTTTCCTTTGTCTGATCTTATTTTTCTAATCAGTTGGTCCCAGTCTCTTTTTTTCCCCTTGTCTGTTTTTTCCTAATTCTTGTCTCAGGGTTTCTTTTATTCTTTCTGTTTCTTCTCTCTCCTCCTGTCTTCTTTCCTTCTTTCCGCATACACACACACAGGTTCTCTCTCACATGCGCTCTATTACACACACACATTTTCTCTCACCCAGGCTCCCACTCTCACATGCTCTCTCTCTCTCACACACCCAGGCTCCCACTCCCACACTCTCTCTCTCTCACACAGGTTCGTGCACACACACACACACAGGCTTTCACTCCAATTCACACAGGCTCTTACACTCACATGCTCTTGCATGCAGGCTCCTATTTTCACAAACACACACATAGGCTCTCATTCTCACATGCTCTTTCACATGCAGGTTCCCACTCCCACATGCTCTCTCTCACACATACACACAACACACACTTTATTAGAGCCTTTAGGTCTCTTCAGAGCCTCCTTGCTTCCTCTTGTTGGGATGAGCTCCACGGCAGCCCTGTGGCAGAGCCTCTTTTTCTCGGGCCACCACAGGATGAGCTCTGCAGCAGTCCTGCGGCATGGCCTTTTTTCTCAGGTGCTGGATGATGCTGATTGGATGGGCCTAAGCCCAAAACAGGTGGACCAAGGCCCACCCTTGGCTATACCAGTGGCTCTCTCTCACATGCAGTCTCCCGTTCACTCACACACACACAAGTTTTACTCTCTCATGCTTTTTTTGAGAGGCTCCTATTCCCCCCCCTCCTCCACACACACACACACACACACACACACACACACACGCAATCTCACTTGAACATGCTCTCTTATACATAAGTTCACATTCCCACATTCACCCCATACACCCATGTCACGCTTCTACTCCCTTCTTCCCCTGCAGCCTCTCAATTCTCAACATCTCCTCATTCTTTATGCAGAGGTTGGGAAAACTATTTTAATAAAGCAAAATACATTTTATTCTTATTATGCAAATAATGCAAACCTATGCAAATGTGTCACACAATTATCACATAATTTCAGAAATTTTGCTGCAAATATTTCTAACGCTTGTCACAGAATCTACACCTGACCTGCTGGAGGAATCCAGGAATGGTGGTGATGATGTGAAGATCCAAGTTGGTAGACTCATTAGTAACATCAGAAAATATTTCTTCATGGAAAGGATTGTGGCTATATGGAACAGACTTTCAGTGTAGATAGTGGAGGTAAAGATATTAATGGCTTTTAAGAATGCCTGGGATATTCATAGAAGGTCCTTAACTGTGAAAAAGTGTAAGAGATCAAATAGAGTTGTCACACCGCACCAAGAATGAAATTAAGCAAACTAAGGGCCTGATTCATAAAGTCTTTTCTTACATTTTCTGTCTACTGGGGGAAAACTTAGAAAATCATATTATAAATGGACTTAATGATTCTTTTGCTTATTGTCTTAGTCTACGCTTCTATGCCACAACGTCAAATGTCATGCCTTTGGAGCTCTGAATTATGCGACAACTGTGGGGAGCACATTTACTACAGTCACCAAATAACCTTTGGTATTTGACCCCAGGTTAATTCTTTTCTTAAATCTTCTTTTGTTGGTATTATTCTACATTTGTTTTTATTATTTCCAGCACTGTAGTGTACCTTTCTCACATCTGCATTCTTCATCATGTATTCCTACACTTCTGCTTTAGTCATTCATCCCTTTATAGGGCCAAGTAATTTGCCGGATTGATTGTAGAGCCCAGTGCAGATAAGGTACTCCATTGCACATCTGCACAAATATTGCATACATTGCTGAAGAGGCAAAAAGAACAGCATTAGAAGGAACACAGCCAGAAAACTTGTGAGTGGATGCTCTGAGAAATCCAAGCAACATGGCTTCTTTCCAGCCATTGAGGCATGAAACCTGTGTGAAAGTGTTCTTACACATGAAATGCATACATGCAAAAGCTCTATCTGTAGAGGTCAGGAGAAGGATTTTAGCACCAACAAAGTTTAATTGCAAATGTTGTGCATAATTGCATTTCAGAATTTTTGCACACATTGTTTGCCAGTTTTGCACAAGTAATTATTGTGATAGCAAATGCAAAACGTCTGCAAAATTGCTAACGAACTGAAAAAATCATGAAAATCAGCTCTTTAGCAATTTTTGCAAAGTTACATTTTATGCAGGAAACGGCCCAAATCAGTTCAGTTAGGTTTAAAGACAGGCATTCCCAGGGAGCATGTACAAAGGCCAGGGGAGTCAAACGGCACATATACAGAAGATGTTAAAAAATACGCAAATTATTTCACTCTCCCCTCTTCCCATGGCTGCCCGCACGAAAAAAAAAGTAGTTGCAAAGTGCACAGGCACTTATAGGCTGCGAACTTAATGCTAACTAATTTTCAAAGAGAAACAACTCAGCTAGTTTCTGTCTGAAAATGAGCTATAATATACGTGTGATAGAAGTTCCAGTACAACTGTACACAGGGCTGGTGCTAGGGGATTTGGCACCCTAGGCGAGCCTTCTTCCTTGCGCCCCCCCCCCTCCGGTCTCGGCCCAGACTCCTACCTCATTCTCAATCACGCCCGCTGACTGGGGTTTTCTGGGTCGCGAGCAGATTGGGCACTGCTTGCGGCCCGCCAAATCTCCACTCCTCTTTGCCACCACTTGCGGCCCCATATGGCTCGCACCCAGTGGCGCACCAAGGGTCTCCAGCGCCCAGGGGCCAATGCATTTGTGTGCCACAGAAAATCAGTGGCATCTCTAGACAGAAGAATTTGTTTTGGGTGGGGGGGAGCCAAAATGACATTTCTTCATCACACCCTGCTTTAAAATTGGTTATAAAAAAAAGTGTTGTTAAAAAAAGTCCAAAGGGTCCTCTGCATTATTTTAAAAAGCTGGCCAGTTTCACACTTCTAGTAAAACTACTATAAAATTATTTGATAGCCTCATTCAACTAATTCTATATGGATTATGAGAGTGAAGTCTGGAATATATAGGAAGGGACAGAATGTCAATACAAATCCTGCACCTCCAGTTCTGTATCTCTGTGCATCCACTGAAATTCCCCCAAACAATGGAGCTTGGATGTTTCCCTTACAGCTCATCATACTAAAAGATATTTTCAAATTCTGGTGTCACCTCACAGCAACAGCAGCACAAACACCTTCCACTGCCAGACACATTGTGAACTAACACAAAGCACCGCAAAAAAGACACCCAAAATCTATACTGCAATCCCATCATAACATAACAGTAATAACACCAAGGACTCAAACAACAATAACCCTACCTGTGAATAAGCAAGGGTAAATATTACACTGGGTCCTAGAATACCAATACACCACCTACTGAGGAAACAAAACAAACCCAATTGCTATAGATCTCTATACAGACACTATATGATAGCAGAATCTCTCATCATGGTCACACACACAGAGCAGAGACAGACCCTCACCAAATACAGAATACAAAATAAAGGAGCACAAATTAGAAAAAACTGAAATGGAAACCCCAAGAAGCCAGAATCTGTGTATTAGCAATGGAAAAACAGAACAACCATTCCTCATAAAACAAATAAAATCAAGAAACAAAGCATCAGTTATAATAGTAAAACCATACTAATAAAATATTTTAAAACTACTGATAAATAGAATTTCTATTAATTAAAATCATATACATTTTTTACAATTTCCCAAACACCAATAAAAAAGTTCAAAACAGTACATATATCAAATAACACACAATAATTAAAACTAATAAGGATTTTAAAAAGCCCCTGCTGTCCATACATGGGAGCTCTTGATTTCCAGTCACCCTGATATTGCCGAGGATTAGGAGGTTATCCTCTCTCTCTCACACATACTCACATGTCCATTCTCTCTCACACATACACTGTCACATACATACACAGTCATGCTCTTATACCCAACCATAACCTCTCGTTCTCACAGACACTGACACACTCAGGCTCTAAGGCACTCTCTCCCCCTCCACACACACCCCCACACAAACTCTTACTCCCCTGGATTTTCTCATACACACTCATGCTCTCACTCTCACTGGCTCCCTCACAAACACACAAACACACACTGCCAGGCAAGCTCCCACTCATTCTCACACAGACACACACACACACACACACACACACACACACACACAGGCAAGCTCCTAGTCATTCTCACACTGAACCCCAGGCAGGCTCCCATTCATTTTCACACCACTCCCTCCCCATCCCCCAGGCATGCACACATTCATTCTCACACACACAGACCCCCAGGCAGGCACCAATTTATTCTCACACACACACATACACCACAAACAGGCAGGCACCTATTCTCACACATACAAACCCCAGGAAGACACCCATACATTCTCATTCACAGACACACCCTCAGGCAAGCACCCATGCATTCACACACATACACCGCCAGGCAGACTCCCATTCATACACATGCACACACTAAAGGCAGAGACCCCCTCTCTTTCTTTTGCCAGCAACCTCAGAGCCTCTCTCATTCTTCTGCTGCCACTGTCACTGCCGCTGTATGGCTATTGCGGAGGTGCTGATTGCTGCTATTGGCACTGAAGCCCATTCTGCTGCCTCCTCTGTGCAGGCCCCATGGGCTTCCAGTTCCTCTATGCTGATCTCGTACATTGTGAGATCCGCAAGGAGAAAGTGCTACTCTTGCACATTCCCAAAGATTACATGTGCCAATCAGTAAAAAGTAATTTATTTCTTTTTACATTTGCTGTCTGATCTTAGTTTTCTAATCGGTTGGTCACAGGCTTTTTTTTTTCCACCTTCCCTTTCTTATTTTTTTGCCAATTCCTTTTATAACATATTTATTTTCTCTCCATCTGTCTGCTTCCCTCAAACACACAGTCAGGTTCTCATTCTCACATGCTTTCTCTCTCTCACATACACAGGCACTCATTCTCACATGCTGTCCCTCATACAATCATTTATACACAGTCTCTCTCTTGCACATGCTGTCTAACTCTCACTCCCACATGCTGTCTTGCTCAAGCACAGGTTCTCACTGTCACATGCTCTCTCTCATACAATCATTCCTACACACAGGCTCTCACTGTCACATGCTGACTCACACACACAGGCTCTCTCTCACTCCCACATGCTGTCCTGCTCAAGCACAGGCTCTCACTGTCACATGCTCTCTCTCATACAATCATTCCTACACACAGGCTCTCACTGTCACATGCTGACTCACACACACAGGCTCTCTCTCACTCCCACATGCTGTCCTGCTCAAGCACAGGCTCTCTCTGTCACATGCTCTCTCTCATACAATCATTCCTACACACAGGCTCTCACTGTCACATGCTGACTCACACACACACACACACACACACACACACAGGCTCTCTCTCACTCCTACATGCTGTCTTGCTCAAGCACAGGCTCTCACTATCACATGCTGTCTCTCTCTCACACACAGAGGCTCTCCCATGCTGTCTCTGCAAACATTCAGGTCTTCACTCCCACACACACACACACAGTCTCTCAACTCATCTCATACACGCACACATGCACACTGTACAAACCCTCAGTCTCTCTCTCACCTCTGGGCCTCCTCTTCACGGGCCACTGCAGGATGGGCTCTGCAGCGGCCCCGGTCTTCTCGAGCCGCGCTGATCCTCTTCTGCACGTGGCTGATGCTCCTCCTCTTTCCTGCCCGCGCGGCTCCGGCAACATTTTTCTTCCGGGGCCGCGCGGGCAGGAAGGAGGAGAAGTTCCTGCATTGGCTGATGCTCCTCCTCCTCCTTCCTGCCCGCGCGGCCCCGGAAGAAAAATGTTGCCGGAGCCGCGCGGGCAGGAAGGAGGAGAAGTTCCTGCATTGGCTGATGCTCCTCCTCCTTCCTGCCCGCGCGGCCCCGGAAGAAAAATGTTGCCGGAGCCGCGCGGGCAGGAAGGAGGAGGAGCACCAGCATGTTTAGCCGCGACTGTACCACGGTCCTGCCGATCTTCTTGCTGTGTGTATCCGGCACACAGCATAGCAGTAGTTCACCGCTCAGCCGCTATTGGGATGACGTCCACCGGCGGCCATTGGCCATCAGCGGCTCGGCGCCCCCTAATGCTCAGCGCCCTAGGCGATCGCCTAGTTCGCCTAGTGCTTCCGCCGGCCCTGACTGTACAGGTTACTCAAAACTGCTTCGTCAAAGTCCTACTTCCCAATCTGACCTCTGTGCAGCCCACTCTCATGGGTCAAAATTGGTGTTCAATTAACTCTCTGAAGAGGAATAACCAGGAAAGCAGGGGAGGAGGGAACATATTAGAACAACTGAGATGTCTCTTTAGCTTTGATATTTGTTGCTTTTTGTAATGCCATTTTTCTGCTATAATTTTAGCTAGAGTGAACAAGCAATAGCAAGTAACAGTGTTGCATAAGTAACTGGTTTTTTTTGTTGGGTTTTATCTTGCAGAAAAACCATCTAAACAGGAATTGTGTCCGGCCTTCTCTGTATCTTGCTCTGAAGTGCTTTGCTGTCAGTTTTTTAAACATTGATGCTGGAATTAACTTCTTCACTCTTTGGTAACTATGTCTTTTCAAATATTCTTTTGTGTTAAAGTAAGTGAGGCTTTAATCAAAAGTAGAAATAAGTTTCGAGCAAATACCAAGTGCAGCATACAGCTGCCAGCAATAATAGATATTTTTACTTGGAACCAAATTCTCAGACTTTATTATTCCTACATAAATGTTTACTTACAAATATCCCCATGTGGACGGCAAATGATCTTTTCATCACAAAATGTGCAGAAAAGTAGTTTTATTAGCATCATTTTGAAGTTGTAATGAGCACCAATGCTGTCCTGACCCTTTTAAAGCATATCAGTGGTCTTACTGCTTATTTGTCCAGAATGTACTGTAAACTTTTCTGTTTAAATAAGAGATCCTTTACAAATTGTGGTACTTGTTTATTAGATCACTATATGAAGAATCAAAAAAATATCAACCATGAACTTATGACGTAACATCTAAAGAAGGGCTCTATGTATTCCAGAAAAGTCATGTATATTTCATCTTTAGATAATTTTTATATCGATTCAATAAAACATCCCAACCTGCAAAGGATTTAGTTTTGTCCAGGACTAATAAAGCTATTAGAACTCTGCACTCTATAGAAACAGCAGAACTGCACCTCACTGGCATAGATTTTCTTGAAGGAATTCCTCAGATTGCTTAACCGCATATGTTTTATGCTGTTCAGAATGCTAGCTCTGGAGCAAGGGTAATTATTGTGCAGGAAACTGTATTCAATGGTGATGATTCAGAAGAAACAAAACAAATCAAGGTGAAGTTAGAAGTTGTAATAACTCAGATTGACAAATTAAAGAGTAGCAAATCTCCTGGAGCAGATGGTATGCACTCCAGAGTTTTGAATGAACTAAAAACAGAACATGTAGTTCTATTACTAGTATTTTGTAACCTATCATTAAAATCATCCAGTGTACCCAAAGATTGAAAGTTAGCCAATGTAACCCCAATCTTTAAAAAGGGCTCCAGGAGTGAACAGGGAAACTATAGACCAGTGAGTCTAACTTCAGTGACAGGAAAAATTGTAGAAACTATTCTAAACAACAAAATCACAGAATATATAAAAAGACATGGTTTATTTGGCCACAGTCAGCATGGATTTAAACAAGGGAAATTCTGCCTCATTAATCTGCTATATTTTATGAAGGGGTTAATCATTTTATTTATTTAAAAACAATTTTTATTCTGCCTATAACAGCTTCCTGTGCTAGATGAATTACAACAATTAAAATATAAAACAACATATCATCAATAATATACAAAGTTAATAGAAATAATCCATAAAATAAATAAATATACATGACACAAAATCTTCATTGTTTAAAGAATAAAAATGCTTTCAGCTGCATGCAAAATTTAAGTTCATCATCAATATTTTTCAGTACTTCTGCTAAAGTATTCCACAAATATGACCCAATAACATAAAAATCTCATTTATGAGTTTCCGTTAAATGTGCCTGTTTAATAGAAGGCTCTTGCAATACTAATTTTCCATAAATTCCAAATGATGTTAGATAAGATGGACTTTTAGACTTCAAGGCTTTAAAAACAAGCATCAAAACTTTGAACTCAACACATTAACTGGTAGCCAATGGAGATCAGTTAGCAATGGGAATATATGATCCCATCTATGACAACCAAAAATTAAGCGAGCAGCCGAATTTTGTAGCACTTGCAGAGGGCAAATAGAAGAGGCAGGAAGACCAATGTACAAAGAATTACAATAGTCAATCATACTAAGAACAAAAGATTGAACAATATGAAAATCATTCTTCTCTAATATGTATTGCAAATGCTTCAAATATCGCAGTTTATAATAACCCACTCTTAAAATCTGAAGAATGTGAGGGTAAAAGGTTAACTGGGAGTCAAATAAGAAACCCAATTTACAAACTATAGATTTAAAATTTATATCCTTTCCTAATACAGTGAGAGAGTTAACATTATATTTTGCAACTAATTTGGATCCCTTGAAAAACATATAATCTCAGTTTTTTCAGCATTCTGCATCAAATGGTTTTCATACATCCAAACAATCATAATTTTAAGAGTGTCAGAGATCAGGATTGAAGTTGCTTGAAATAAAGTATCCACTGGAAAGTATGGTTGTATGTCATCTGCATACATTCTAACCATAGCGTGGATATTGTTCATCCGGTGCATACAGTGTATTTAGATTTTCAGAAGATGTTTGGCAAAGTTCCTCATGATAGACTCATAAGAAAATTAAAAAGTTGGAATAAAACGAAGAATGTCATAATGCCTCTGTATCACTCTATGATGAGACCATACTTGGAGTACCGTGTACAGTTCTAGTCGCCTGCTGCATCTCAAAAAATATATATAGTTGCATTGGAAAAGTTGTAGAGAATGGTGACTAAAATGAATAAGGGGATGGAATGGCTCCATTATGAGAAAAGGCTAAAGAGGTTAAGGCTCTTCAGTTTGGATAAAAGATGGCTAAGAGGGGATATGATAGAGGTCTTTACTCGATATAAAATCATATATAGAATGTACATTTCTCAACATCAAGCATACAGAGCGGGTTTTTCTAATTCTGACATATGTATCAAATGTAGGGGAGAGTCAGCGCATTTGGGTCACTCCCTTTGGAGTTGTCCGATAATTCAAATTTTTTGGAAAAAGGTTTATCATTCTGCTAATATGATTGTGGGATTTAAAATTCCTTTTTCATCGTTGGAGGCACTTTTTGGAATCTTTCCTAACTCTTTCAAAAGGAATAAGAGCTCGATTCTCTGGATTACAAAAGTCTTTTTGTTGGCTTGTAAAGCTATATTAACAACCTGGATTTTTCTCTATGCACTTTGACTAAATTGAACAAATGGAACTATCCCCTATCAATTGGGAGGGAGATTAATAAACTGCCCTGACATTCATTGGACAGAAAAAGAAATTGGACTTAACTTTGGAAATAATTGAACCATTCAAATAAATTTACTCAAAAGAAGGAAGGTCACAAATCTACTTACAAACTTACATTTGTAACATCACATATTGAAACAACTAAAACTGTAAAGAACTTCCACTCCTCAAACCTATCCTTACCCAACAAACAACAGTACTACAGCCGACAACCTCACCATATAACAAAGAATACTGCCTATCATCGTTCGAAACTCCTTCTTCGTTGGAAATCGAACTTATTCTCAAGAAGCTCAAACCATCTTCCCATCCTCTGGATACCATACCCTCCAATCTTCTCCTAGCGACCCCTAACACCATTTCTAAACCCATATCAGACATCATCAACTGCTCCTTAATACAAGGAAAGGTCCCAGACCAACTCAAAATAGCAGTTTTGAAACCGTTACTAAAAAAACCAAACCTTTCAACGGATGACCCTGCAAATTTCCGCCCTATCGCTAACCTTCCCCTTATCTCAAGAGTGATGGAAAGATTCGTCAACAAACAACTGTCGGAATACCTGGAGGATAACAACATTCTCTCCCCTTTCCAATTCGGCTTCAGGAAATCTCAAAAAACGGAAGCACTCCTAACATCGTTATCCGACACCATACTTCTTAATCTCGAAAAAAAACAACCCTACCTCCTCGCTCTTCTTGACCTATCCGCCGCATTTGACACAGTCAACCATACCATACTACTCGAGCGGCTATCCGACATAGGAATTCAAGGAGAAGCACATAGCTGGTTCCAATCGTTCCTGGAGAACAGATTCTACAAAGTAAAAATCAACAATGAAGAATCGCATCCTATCAAATCAACTCGAGGAGTACCACAAGGATCATCTCTCTCTCCTACGCTATTTAATATTTACTTGCTTCCACTCTGCCACTTACTCTCTAACCTCAAGCTAAAACATTATATTTTCGCTGATGACATTCAGATTCTCATGCCCATCACAGAATCACTACAAAAAACTTGGGCGCATTGGAATATCTGCTTACAAACCATCAACTCTCTCCTATCCAGCTTGAACCTCATACTTAATCCAAACAAGACAGAAATCCTCATCATCTCACCAGACAAAAATCACATCCCCACCAACTTTCAAAGCGTAACTCAATTCTCATATCCAAACACTAACCTATCCACCTCAGTCAGAGACCTGGGGGTGCGTCTCGACAACAAATTTAACCTAAAATCCTTCATAACCAACACAACTAAAGAATGCTATTTCAAACTCCAAGTGCTGAAAATCTCAAACCTCTTCTTCACTTCAGTGACTTCCGGCTAGTAGTCCAGTCTTTAATTCTGTCTAAGCTGGACTACTGCAACTCACTACTGCTAGGTCTCCCAGCTTTATCCACCAGACCATTACAGATGGTGCAGAATGCAGCAGCAAGGCTACTCACCAACACTAATAAAAGAGCCCACATAACACCTATTCTTCACAGCCTACACTGGCTTCCTATAAAAGCTAGAATCACCTACAAGACACTATCAATGATCCACAAGGATATAATGGGCATCGCCCACCTAAATCTAAATTCGCATCTCCGCCTCCACACATCTCAAAGACCCATCAGGCACAACTACAAAGGTTCCTTATATGCTCCCCCGATCAAAACCTCATTAACAAAACGAGCACTCTCAACAGCCGGACCCACACTCTGGAACTCACTACCGCCAGATCTACGCCAAGAGACCTGCCATCTAACTTTTAAGAAAAATCTAAAAACGTGGCTTTTCAGGCAAACATATACAGAATCACAAGTTTACTTAGACACCGGCCAAAAAGAAAAATAGCCCAAACACCAGATCCTAGTTTCACCTATACCCCCTTCAAGACCCAACCACGTCAGATCTGAACTTCTCACCTGTTTAAGACTTCTTCTCTGGTTCATCAGTCTCCCTTAACTCATGCACTTCTCGCATATTTTGCACATCAACATGGTCTATGTACCCTCATATCACAATTTAGTCTACCCTTTAATTTTTTCTAGACATTTATTCTCGCTATAAACATGCCGAACATTTACCTACGTCCTGTTGACGAGTTATTATTATTATCTATGTAATATTTAATTTGTTATTAATATCTATATGTTATAGGTTATATGCTATATGTTATACGTTATATGTTAAGAAACGCTGTTCCATGTAACGCCTTTTGTGCGAAAGTTTTGTTATATGTAAACCGACCTGATTCGATACTTGTATTGAGAATGTCGGTATATAAAAATCCGAAATAAATAAATAAATAAATCAGTTTCATCATTCATCAGTAAAGTTATGTTGGAAACCATCTAATGTTTCTAGCGTGATTATTGCTGCTGCGATTGGTAGAACTGTTTACAATTGATATTAAAGTGGGATTTGATTTAAAGCAATGTGCAGGGCCTAGAAGAGACTTCTTCCTTCCACTCAGGGAATCATGGACCCTCAGAGAACATAGCAGCTTGGGAGGATGTGCACTTTGAGAGACTGTGTTTGAGGTGTGGATCCCGGGGCCTTCTCCAGTTCTATCAGCCTAGAGGTTACACTTTCATTGGCTCCCAACACTCTGCTGCACCATATTCAAGCTCCTAACCCTTGTCTACATTTCCAGAATACTCAAGGGCCTAGCACCATCCTATCTTAACTCATTTCTAACTCCATACATACCCGCTGTCTCCCTACGCTCCCTGGCACAGGCTCACCTAGTAGTGCCATCCCCAAATAATGCCTCTTATCAACATAAGGAAGAGAACACTCACAGGACTGATTCCAACTCTGTAGGATTCTCTCCCACAGCACATCAGACCTGCCCCAGATCTACTATCCTTCAGAAGACGTATGAAAACCTAGCTTTTTAAGGCAGCTTTTGGTAAGAAACGTTTGATAAGAAACTGCGCCCGCCATCCATTGCTTCTACCATGTGATGGGGCTGACCAATGGCACAGTTAGCCCCGTGACATAGTAAGGGCAAAGGCTATCGGCGCCATTTTGAATACCAGCAGCCGACGGCCCGAGTGCAGGAGATCACTCCAGGACCCCCGCTGGACCACCAGGGACCTTTGGCAAGTCTTGGGGGGATCAGGAGGGTGGGGGTTTTATTTGTTAATGATATGTTGCATTCGTGGGGGTTTGCCATATGTTTCGTGGACCCACGAATGCAACGAATAGGGACCTATACGTTGCGGATTGCGCATTCGTTCAAAATGAATGCACATCCCTAGTGTACTCTGTTATGTTGAATTCTATTATCTGTATTGTACTCAATCAACTAATAAAAACATAAGAACATATGATATGCCATACTGGGTCAGACCAAGGGTCCATCAAGCCCAGTATCCTGTTTCCAGCAGTGGCCAATCCAAGTCACAAGTAGCTGGCAAATATCCAAACATTAAATAGATCTCAAGCAACTATTGTGTATTAATTAATGTGTACTACCCCTACTGTTCTAGCTAGCTGGAACTATTGTATAGTACCATATTCAAAAGTTCTATCTGTAACTCATATCTATTTATTACTTCTATAGCATTAGCCTGTATAATCTACTGCGTTGCAATGTATAGAAGAGTTCTATCTGTAACACACTTTGAACTCCCTCGCTAGAATAGGGCATGTCATAAATAAACAATGATGAGGATGATGCAGTGTTTCCCAATCAGTGTGCCTTCAGACCTAATCAAGTGGGCCACAAAAAAAGTCAACACTGCCTGATGCTCAGATCCAGACCAACATCTGGGCTTTGCTCTCAGAACCTTGCAACAAGAAGAGACACCAGCTGTGGTTCTTAATTGTGTAGGAGCATCTTTCTGAGAACCTGTGCCTCTTCCTAGTTACAGCATGAGCCAAGGGTATCTTTAGCACTGGGTACACGGGGCTCATGCCCTGAATCTCTTCCTTGGTGCCCCGTCTCCAGCTGCAGGTGAAGAAGAAGCCCTGCAGGGCTGCTGGCATTTCCTTGCAGCTGGCAGCTGAAGAAGAGGTCCTGGGGCTACTGGCATTTCCCTGCAGCCAGGGGCCAAAGAATAGGCCCTGTGGGGCTGCCGTTTCCCTGTAAACTGAAAACTGAAACCCACTATCAGAATAATGAATTGCAGTATCCAAAAACTGAACATATGAACTACTGCTACTTAAGGAAAACTGTAAATTGGGATCCTGCCAATTCAACCAATCTAGAAAAGACTCCAGAACATCCCTTTCTCCTGACCATAGCAAAATAGTATCGTCAATGTATCATTTCCACAATCAGTATTACTTTTAAAGGGACAATCAGTCAAAACCTGCTCCTCAAAAACAGCTACATACAAGTTGGCAATATTGGGGGCCTTAGAGGCCCTACTCACACAAAGGAGTCAGTGGTTAACCACAATGCAAAATCAAATATCCAAAAATGTGGAACCCAAAACAACAACTTCAATGATAGCCTATGAAGGTGTCAGCAAGCCTTGACGTTATGTGTCACTTTCAAGTAGACACTAACCGGTCTTATCAATCATTCACCTTCCTCATTTATTTAATGCAACAAACTATTTTTTCTTTCTTTTCTTTTTTCATTTTTCAATAAATTAAAACAGTCCTCCGTTCCTATTAACCAGAATGACTCTTTCATAATTAGTTGACAGCATTGCCCTACTGGCCGGTGTTTTGCTGGGTAAGCTTCCTCAGGGGCATGTAGAAATAATTATAACGAGAGCCATATATCTTCTTAGACGGGACCAGACGTCTCAACCATCTTGCATCTGAGGAAGCTTACCCAGCGAAACACCGGCCAGTAGGGCAATGCTGTCAACTAATTATGAAAGAGTCATTCTGGTTAATAGGAACGGAGGACTGTTTTAATTTATTGAAAAATGAAAAAAGAAAAGAAAGAAAAAATAGTTTGTTGCATTAAATAAATGAGGAAGGTGAATGATTGATAAGACCGGTTAGTGTCTACTTGAAAGTGACACATAACGTCAAGGCTTGCTGACACCTTCATAGGCTATTATTGAAGTTGTTGTTTTGGGTTCCACATTTTTGGATATTTGGGCCTTAGAGGCCCCCATCACGACACCCTTAATCTGCTGAAAAAAAGTACAGTCAAAACAAAATTGTTTTTCTTCATGGTGATGGTAATTGTGGGGTAGATTTTATAAAACTACGCTCGCATGAACAAGAGTATGCCGGATTTTAATAGATAGCCGTGTGTATCCTTTAAAATCCGGGGTCAGCGTGCGCAAGGCTGCCCAAAATTGGCAGCCTGTGCACGCCGAGTCGCACAGCCTGCCTCCGTTCCCTCCGAGGCCGCTCAGAGCGGCTTCGGAGGGAACTTTCCTTCCACCCCCCCCCCCCCGCACCTTCTCCTCCCTCCCCCTCCCTACCCCCCCCCCCCCACCTTTGTTAGAAAAGTTACGCCTGCCTGAGGTAGGCATAACTCGTGTGTGCCGGCCGCCTGGCCGGCACGCGATTCCCCAGCCCGGGAGCGGTTTCGGAGGCCTCGGCCATGCCCCCAAAATGCCCCCGGGCCGGAACTATGCCTGCGGCCCTGCCCCCGGATGATGCACCGCTCTGACACGCCCCCGACACGCCCCCCAGGAAAGCCCCGGGACTTGCGCGCGTCCCGGGGCTTGCGAGCGCCACCAAGCCTATTCAACATAGGCTCAGGGCGCGCAGGGGGAGCTTGGGAGCTGGTTTTCGGAGGGTACACACGTACCCCTTTGAAAATCTGCCCCTGTGGCTACTAAAATATTAGTGGGCACACAGACCGGTTCAGTTCTCTTGTCTAAGTAAAAACGTGCAAACTCAATCTCTGTATCTTGAGGAATGTTAGTGTAGAGAGAGGCTACATCAATGGTTACCATCAATAAATTTGGAATGGGAATTTCCATCTGTTCCAATAAGGTAATAACATGTCCTGAGTCTCTGATATAAGAAGGTTGTGAGTGAGAGAGAGACTGCCTGAGTCACTGTGTGTATGTATGACAGAGTCTCCCTGTGAATATGTGTGAGACAGAGGGGTAGATTTTCAAAGGGGTACGCGCGTACACCCCGAAAACCTACCCCAAACCCCCTGCGCGCTGCCGAGCCTATTTTACATAGGCTCGGCAGCGCGCGCAAGCCCCGGGAGGCGCATAAGTCCCGGGGCTTGCAAAAAGGGGCGGTCGGGGGCGTGGCCAGGGGGTGCAGTTAGGTATCGGGGCGGTCCGGGGGCGTGGCCGAGTGCCCCAACACAGTGGCCTGTGTCGGGGCCTGCTGCGCCGGCGCACGTAAGTTACTACTGCCCGGAGGCAGTAGTAACTTTTCCGATAAAGGTGGGGGGGGGGGGGGGGTCTAGATAGGGCCGGAGGGGTGGGTTAGGTAGCGGAAGGGAAGGTGCGGGGGGGTAGAAAGAAAATTCCCTCCGAGGCCACTCCAAAATCGGAGCGGCCTCGGAGGGAACAGGCAGCGTGCACAAGTTGCACAAATGTGCATTCCCTTGCGTGCGCCGACCCCGGATTTTAAAAGATATGCGCGGCTATGCACGTAGCTTATAAAATCCAGCGTACTCTCTTTTAAAATGTACCCCAGAGAGTAAGAGTCTGCCTATGTGTGCGTGTGTGAGAGAGAGAGAGAGAAGAAAGGGTAAAGTTTGTGCACTCCCCTCCAATCTATGACAATCTCATGGCGCCTGGAAATCTAAAATTTTTAAAATCCTTATTAGTTTTGATTATTGGGAGTTATTAGATGTGTCTGCTGTTACCAAATATTTTGTTGGTTGGAAAATTAACATATTTGTATGCATTTTTAATTATTGGATTATATTCTGTTCAGCTGATTTGCCATATTTGTTCTTTTTACTTGTATGGTTGATGTTTTATATTTCTTGATTGTATTTTTTTTCTATTGTTACACTGCACCCAGCATCTGGCTTGTTGTGATTTCAAGTTAAGTCTGAGTCTGTGCATTTCTATTTATACTTTATGGTCTCTTTATTCTGTATTTGGTGAGGGTCTCTTTGTGTTCTGCATGGGTGACCGAGGTGAGGTATTCTTCTAGCATGTAGTTTCTGTGTAGGGATGTATAGCAGCCAGGCTTGATCTGTTTTCCTAATAGGAGGTGTATTGGTATTTTATGACCTAGTGTAATATTTGCAGTGTTGCCTTTTCATGGGTAGGGTTGTTACTGTTTGAGTCTGGCAGTTAGTGTGTTATGGCATGGCAGGTTTGTTATAAATTCTTAGTGCATTTTTTGTAGGGTTTTGAATTATTACAAAATATTATTGAGGTATGCTGATGTGCTACTGTTACAAAGAGGTGACGCCCAAGTTTGAATAGTAATTTTCTATGGTGAATGGGAACAGGTCCGACGTGACTGGGTGTGCATACTGTGCATTTGCACGGGGCAGCATACCCTGGGGGGGGGGGGGGGGGGGTGGGGGGGGGGTTATTTGATGGACCTGGGGTAGAGACTGAATGAATCAGAAGGGCGGGGTGCAGCACAGTAATTATTCACACAGGACAGCAAAAAAGCTAGCACAGGCCCTGAATGGGAAAAGGAAGTGTCTTAGTTCTGCTCTGCACCCTTTGGTGGGGGAGTTTCTGTGATTGCAGGATACTGTAGAACTTGAGCTGCAGGGTTTATATAGGGAATCTGTCCTCTCCTGTATTAGACACCAGACTTCACTCCCAAGAGAGGAAACTTGATTGATTGCTCTTGAATAATTTTAGTGGTATTTTACTAGATGGTTGAAACTAGCCAGGGGTTCCTTTGTTGCATGGAAGGGCCTTCAGCCTAGAGATGTCACTGACGTGCATGCCCAGCACTTTACAGTATTGATGCAAAACATTTGTAGCGGTGCCTCCTGCTTTAGGAGCAGGGTTGTTCTGTCTTCATATAGCCAGAGGTAACAGGAGGGTGTGGAGAGAGCTATGGGATCCCCCACTGGCATTGAACAGGGTGGTTTCCCTGTCACAGGTTATTTAGGATATCTCCCTGTAGAATAGAGATCATTTAAAATTTAATGTTAAAAAATATGATGTCCAATTATGTGTTTTTACAGGATTGTTTTGGGGAGGAAGCTGTTGATCATGTTGAGCTAATTATCAAAATCTCGATTGGGGGGGGATGGAGGCCCTGTGCCCCAGATCTTTTAAATACCTAGCAAGGCCTCTGGCATGAGGCCTTTAGTGTGCTAAATAATGGGCAACATGCAGGACACAGATAGCTGGGCCTTACTTTGTGCGGCACAGCTCACTGCACACAGCAGCACCTCCTCCTTCTGAGTTTCCTCCTTTGAGTCCTTCCACCCTCTGTCTTATCCCCAGGCTGCATGAGAAAGGAAGAGCTTGCACTGAGCACTGAATGTGAGTCACGCTGAGGGTTGGGAGCAGCAGCAGTAAAGAAGCATTGGCAGCAATGTGCAGCAGCCAAAGTAACTAACGATCCGGCTGCCTGCAGGACACCTTTTCCCTTCTCATGCACTTGTTTGAAGAGGGAGCAGGTCCACCCCTTCTCTCCCTTTGTTTTAAAATTGGGAAGAGAGACTGGCGGGGCTTTCAGTGCATCCCTTGTTCCTCTTTTCAGCCATTTGAGTCCTCGCCATGTCTACACTGCCTGCTCTGTGGAGCTTGGTCTGCCACATAACCTTGGGGCCGATGCAATAGTTCGGCTTAGTGCAGTCGCAAACGTGCGATTGAACGCACATTTTTCAAGCGCAAAGGGAACGCGAATGCAATAACAGATTTTACTCATTCTTAACACACGCAGAAAATCTGCACGAACGGCATTTCTTGTATTTTTGTATTTTGCTCTTCAGTATTCCACCGTTCAGAGACTTTAGTTTCTCAGGCTTTCTATCTGCATGTTTCTGTTTCTAATTCGTGGTCTCTTATTTCTATATTAGGTAAGATCGGTCTCTGTTTTGCCTGTGTGTGTGACTGAAATGCAGTATTTCTGCTAGCATATAGTTTCTCTGTAGTAGTAGTTAGGGATGTGAATAGTTTTTTGACGATTTAAAACAATCGTCAGATATATTTTAAATCGTTAGAGCCGCGATACAATAACAATTCCCCCGATTTATCGTCAAAAAATCGTAAATCGGGGTAGGGGGGAGGGCGGGAAAACCGGCATACCGAAACAACCCTAAAACCCACCCCGACCCTTTAAAACAAATCCCCCACCCTCCCGAACCCCCCCAAAATGTTTTAAATTACCTGGGGTCCAGTGGGGGGGGTCCCGGCGTGATCTCCCGCTCTCTGGCCACGGCTGCGTTAAGAGAAATGGCGCCGGTGGCCCTTTGCCCTTATCATGTGACAGGGCAAAGGTAACGCCGGCGCCATTTTGGTTCCTGGCTCCCGACATCATGCGTGCAGGAGATCGCTCCCGGACCCCCGCTGGACCCCCAGGGACTTTTGGCCAGCTTGGGGGGGCCTCCTGACCCCCACAGGACTTGCCAAAAGTCCAGCGGGGGTCCGGGAGCGACCTCCTGCACGCGGGCCGAATTGCCAATATTCAAAATGGCGCCGGCGCTACCTTTGCCCTCACTATGTCATACGGGTGACCTCTCTCATACTTATCTGTTTCTCTTGGCCCTTAGTAACCTTTTGGTTCTGTTTCCCTTCCACCCCCGCCAAAATGCAGAGAGCAGTGTTGGAACTAACCTTTGTTATACAAGTTGCGCACGCCGACCAAGAGGCCCTACCGAGGCCTCTGGCCACGCCCATGCCGCGTCCCTTTTTTCAAGCCCCGGGACATATGCGCGCCGCCGGGCCTATGCAAAATAGGCTCGGCGGGTGTAACCCCCCTATGCGTGTAAATCCAGCTGGATTTACGCGCGTAGGGTTTTTAAAATCTGCCACTGAGCGCATGAGCAATGCAATATTGAATGTCCAATGCAATAATAACAATGGCACTATAGACGCTCTGTTTCAAACAACGCGCTCAGTTTTCATGCGCTTTTAAGTTCAGATTCATTTAAATACTGCATCTGCAGTGGCGGCGAACGCAATTTGTTCGTGTGTTTTTTATAGCATTGGCCCCCTTATTTTTAACTTAGATGTGCCTTGGGTGGAAAAGGTTGGGAAACTGTGATAATGGATTGTGCTATGTTCATACAGTAGAGGACAGTTACAATTTACGGAGAGCAATTATGTTATTCAAATTCAGCAATATTGATAGGAAGGCAGGCGGGGCATGGGGGACGTGTTGCCCTCCACGGTGTTCAGTCTGCTGAGTAAACAGCAATGTTTTTGGTTGGCATGGGAAATCCATGTACCCATTGAATCCTTGCAGGTAGGGGGAAGCAGGTTCCACGTTTCTAATGCTGCTTATGTGAAGGTTCTGGTCCTGTTTAGTTTTAATCTGAGAGTTTTGAAGGGTAGAGCAGCTAGTTCATTTTTTAAGGCTTGAACCGAGATTATTTTATGGATGATATTCGTTAACCTTTTTCGGTGTGGCCAATGTAATTAAGTGTCCTGAATGTGAAGGTTAGAACCTGGAATTTGATCGGTAGAGATATGGGCAGCCAATGCAGAGAATAAGCTGGAAGAGGCCCGTGATAATTGTTGTCTTTTGGGCCGATGCAGTAAAGTGCGCTCAGGCTGAGCGCACTGTTAGCCCACGTTTGGCCGCACGTTTTCGACACGCTATTTTTTACCCCTTATACAGTAAGGGGATATTGCACATGGAAAACGTGCGGGCAACCCCCCGAAACTAATAGCGCCCGCTACATGCAAATGCATGTTGATGGGCCTATTAGTCATTCCCGCACGATACAGAAAGTAACGCCTGCCAAAGGCAGGAGTTAATTTCGGCCGGTACTGGGAAAGTGTACAGAAAAGCAGAAAAAACTACTTTTCTATACACCCTCCGACTTAATATCATAGCGATATTAAGTTGGAGGCCCCAAAAATTAAAAAAAAAAAAAAAAGTTTTAAATCTGCCCACGGGTTGGAAGACGGATGCTCAATTTTGCCGGGGTCTGTTTTCTGAACCCGTGGCTTTCAGCGGGTTCGAGAACCGACGCCGGTAAAATTGAGCATCGGCTGTCTAAGGCGCTGACAGCCACCACTCCTGTCAAAAAGGAAGCGCTAGGGACGCGCTAGCGTCTTCTTTTACCGTGGGCCCTAATTTGCATATGGGCCGATACTGAATCGCCCGCCCAGAACATTGGCCTGTGCGCACGTTGGGAGAGCGGGCGCTCGCCGGCTCTCCCGCAACTTTTACTGTATCGGCCCGTTCGTAAGTAGTCCTGTAAAGATGGCATTACAATAGTTTGTGTGCGAGCAGCACTTTAAGGTCATCTGGTTGTACAAAGGAACAGAGTTGTTTCAGAATTGTTGTTGCTATTTGGTTTTCCATTGTCAGTGTAGAATCTAGTATTATTCCTAGGCTCTTTACTTTATTTATTTAATTTATTTATTTTATTTAAAACTTTTCTATACCGTCGTTTAGTAGTGTACCATCACAACGGTTTACAGTTAGGCACAAATATGTGGTTTCTCAATAATCCATAGGGTGCCATTATTATACGGTTACATAGTTCAATAATATACTCTAAATGGGGAATGGGTGTGGTTACCATTTACGATTAACTGTCTTTCTAATTTAATACTTAATTGTGAGAAAATAATAAAAAAATAAACAATTCTGCTTTTTCTTGGTGACTTCCTGCTTTGTGTATGTGTTGTTATTCCGCTACCTCACTATGAAATGCTTTTTTGAAGAGCCATGTTTTTAAGCCTTTTTTGAAGAGTTTTAATTCCTTCATTAGTCTTAATTCCAGTGGTAATGTGTTCCATAATAATGGTCCTGCCAAAGATAGTGCTCTCTCTCTAACTTGGGTCAACTTTGCTGTTTTGACTGAGGGTATGGTTAGCAGAGCTTTATTGGCCGATCTGAGATTTCTTTGAGGGACATGTAATCGTAATGCGGTGTTTAGCCAGTCAGCGTTTTCATCATTTATTAGCTTATGAACTGTGCATAGTGTTTTAAATTGAACTCTCTGTTCTATTGGGAGCCAGTGTAAATCTGCAAGTGTTTGGGTGATATGATCTCTTCTGCCTTTACCAGTAAGTATTCTGGCAGCCGAGTTCTGTAGTATTTGCTGATAGTGGTGTATGGTAATCCTAGGAAAAGTGTGTTACAGTAGTCCGTGCTGGCCAATATTAATGCTTGTAGTACTGTACGAAAGTGTTCCTGATTTAATAAGGGTTTTAGTCTTCTAAGGACCATTAGTTTGGCGTAGCCTTCTCTTGCTTTTATTGATATGTGTTGCTTAAGGCTCAGTTCCGTGTCTATAATTACTCCTAGGTTTCTAGCTTTATCAGTTAACTCTACTGATTTGTCATTTTTAAGTCGAATGGGATTTTGAATTCTTTCGATGTTTTTTCGTTCAAGATGTATAAATTCTGTTTTTTCAATGTTGATTACTAGTTCCATTTGGTTTAATAGTTGTTTAATTATGTCTAGGTATAACATTGCAAAGTTTAGTGTTTTTTCAATTGATTCTTCAACTGGTAGAATTAATTGAATGTCTTCAGCATATATGTAGTGTATGATCCCTAGCCCAGCCAGTAGGTGGCAGAGGGGGAGCATGTAAATGTTAAATAGAGTTGCTGAGAGTGCTGAACCCTGGGGGACTTTTGTCTTTAG
This sequence comes from Rhinatrema bivittatum, assembly GCF_901001135.1. Classification (NCBI taxonomy): domain Eukaryota; kingdom Metazoa; phylum Chordata; class Amphibia; order Gymnophiona; family Rhinatrematidae; genus Rhinatrema; species Rhinatrema bivittatum. Next base: position 40,362,052 of record NC_042615.1, read on the forward strand.
TGTGATTTTGTCTGATATTGAGTTTTTTTATCTGTACCTGATAAGATCTATTGTTAAGGTAGGATGTGAACCATTTAATTGTTTTGTTTTGTAATCCATTTTCTTCCAGTCTTTTCAATAGTATGTCATGGTTTACTGTGTCAAATGCTGCGGACAGATCTAGCAGTATCATGATGTAGTGTTTTGTGTTGTGGATGCAAAATGATGTCTTCTAGGATAAACGTGGGAGGAGAGCCATTATCAGGTTTCTGTGGGTTACTCACTATAGGATTTCTGTTTTATCTCTTTATAAGAAGATAGTTGTTGGTCATGCAGATTATTTCCTTAAGACATTTCTCCAGGGCTGCTGGTTTATCCTAGGTATCATCAATGCAGATATATGCTTTCCCTTGGTATGAACATCCATATGTGGTAGCACTGTCAGTGTCAAAATGTAGGTTTCTTCTGGAGGGGGTTAACACAGGAGATAGCTAACATCTTAGGGCATGCGGTCTTTATTGGGCCTGAGTTGGGGTTGCTAGGTAAATGATTGGGGTCAGGAATTCCTTTGAAAAGTAGATCCTTGGTTGGTCATCTTTTGGTGGCTGCCAGATTTACCATAGCCACATTTTTGAAGGCTAGTCCTTCACTGACACACTAGAGGCAGCAGGTGAGGGATCCTGCAGACATAGAATTGTTGCGCATTACAAATACATCCAGATGTGGGGTCCCTTTTTGGACTACTGTAAGGATAATCCCATGTCCTAAGGGTTTTTGTTTGTCGTTTCTTTTTAATCTGTATTTGCCCATTTTTCTTGTCCAACATTCCATGCTGCTTTATGTGTTCCCTATATTTTCTTATTTGATGTACTTGAAAAGCTGTTAAAGAGTTTAAAAAACAATATAGATATATACTTTGAGGCCATGTCATCTTATGATAGCTGCGAGGAGTATGAGCTATATATATTGAATTGGATGGGTAATAGTGAGGCCCCTTGAAATACACCCCATTTTAGGGGGCAAAATTTGGAGGTATTTATGTCCCAGTTTATTTTATGGGTTCTGCCGGTGAGAAAGGATTTGAAACTGTTTTTTAATTTTCTCTTGATACTTATGTTGGTTAGTCTGGTCAGTATGATTTTATGGTCAATCAATCATGTCAAATGCAGCGGGTCAAGGAAGATCAAAAGAAGTGGGTTACTGTGGTCCATCAGTAGTCACATGTCATCTAATAGGGATCCTGATACAGTTTCTGTGCTGCATTCTGTACAGAATCCTTTTTAGGCTGGGTCTAGTTTGTTGGTCTGTTCTAGGTAGTCCTTCAGTTGTTTGGTAACCATGGATTCCACGAGTTTGGCCACTGTGTATGTATGGGATTGATACTGGATGGTAATTGGTACATTTTGAGGTGTCTAATGAGGATTTTTTTTTTTAACATGGGACTTACATGGGTTGATTTTTTTTTTTTTTTTTTTGAATTCTTTATTTCTCATTTTCAATCCAATTTACAAGCAAAAATTAACTAATATCACAATTAACTTTAACAATTCAATCCATCTATAGATGTAGAAATAAAGGAAAATAAGACATTCAGATATTCAGTACAACATACTAAATACTAAATTACCTTATGAAACAAAAAAGGAAACTACATTTTATTCCTATATCATAGATTTTAAAAAGCATTAAATCTGTAATCAAGTCCTATAAGAGCAATATATAATTAAAGAAACATAGGAGGTTTGTATTTAAGAATGAAAACTCAGGAGATTAAAGTATTGAAAATATAATTTCCAATTTCTATACTTCAAATTTTCTATTATTTATGCCCATCATTGCCATAACTTGATCTATGTGACACTTGTAGGAGAGGATTCTGCTATAGGAATATCCATTACCGTTATGTTGATTTTCTGTGCATCAACAAACTGTTGCAATTGATCAACTTGATAAAATATATAAATTTGCTCTCCTTTCTTTAACTCACACCTGCATGGAAAACGTAATAGAAATTCAAAACCCATTGAGACAATTTGCTGACGTAAAGCTAGAAATTCCTTACGCCTACTCCTGGTAATTGGAGCCAAATCAGGGTATAACTTGACCACCTGGCCGTGAAAACTGGTTGGAAATTTTTTAAAGTATCTTATCATAACATTACTTACATCCTGAGATGTAAGAAAGGATACTATTAAGGTGTTCCTATTAACGACATCTAACGTAGAGTCTTCCAGGAAATTGGTCAGATTTACAGGAACCTGTGTCTTTTGAGTAAGAAAATAACAAGTATTAATTTGAGGAGTATTCTCCTCAGTAAAGGATAATATTTCTTTCAGAAATCTTTTTAAGGATAAATAAGGTATTTCTGCCAAAACCTGTGGAAAGTTGGTTATTCTTACGTTTAGATGTCTCATCCTATTTTCTAATGTTTCTAACCGTCTAGCACTAGCCATCTGGTCTTTTATCAAACAAACATTAACTTGTTGTAAACATTTCAGATCTTTCTCATTTTCTGTTAATCTACGAATTGTCTCTATGTTTTGAGTCTGTACATTCAACAGTTTTCCCTGAAATTCTGTTGTAACATTGTCCATTTTATTCTCCATTCGAGTCATAGCGCAGCTTAATCCATTAACAGCCTCTAAAATCCTTTCAAGTGTTACCTGACCAAATCCAGAAGTTGTCTGCAGCAGTTGTCCACCATTGGGGGACAATGGTTCCCCCTGCTCTGTTTCCCCTTCAAGGGGTATTTGCAGAGCTTCACCATTGTCCTCGCTGCGTTGAGCTGGAGGTAAACGGCTATCCGGGCTGAGGGAAGCTTCTTCCTGGGGAGTAACCAGGTCTCCATTTCCTGTACCCCCAACGGAGTCCTCAGCTCCTCGTTGTTCCAATTGAATCAAAAATTTGTTAATCTCCAGCTGAGTAGAGGCAGAAGATGGGGGCGTCGAGGGATACACCCGAATCTTGCCTTTCCTCTTAGCTGGCATAACGAAATTACTTAATCTCTTAAAAACAAACAGTGAGGCTGTAATAAATTCTCCTTAGAGAATAATTCAAGTTGTTATTTGATTCCATGAACTGCTCAAATCAAAAAGGAAACAAATGACTGCTCTAACTTGTCAAACTTGTCAAACGAAGTCGAACAAAGTCGCGCGCGCCCCTTGGGCGCGCGCGGCTTAGGCGACGCGCCGGCGGCAGTGACGCACCGCAGGAGTGGGCCTTTTAGAGTGTCATTGGCACCTCCCCCCTCTGACGTCAGGCTCGGCGTTCTCAGCTGGTGCCGGGGCGGAAATGCAAAAAGCAAATTGAGCAGTCAAATGAAATGGAAAACTCCTCACCGGTATCCTCCGCTGTAAAGCCGCAGGAGTGGGCCTTTTAGAGTGTCGTTGGCACCTCCCCCCTCTGACGTCAGGCTCGGCGTTCTCAGCTGGTGCCGGGGCGGAAATGCAAAAAGCAAATTGAGCAGTCAAATGAAATGGAAAACTCCTCACCGGTATCCTCCGCTGTAACGCCGCAGGAGTGGGCCTTTTAGAGTGTCGTTGGCACCTCCCCCCTCTGACGTCAGGCTCGGCGTTCTCAGCTGGTGCCGGGGCGGAAATGCAAAAAGCAAATTGAGCAGTCAAATGAAATGGAAAACTCCTCACCGGTATCCTCCGCTGTAACGCCGCAGGAGTGGGCCTTTTAGAGTGTCGTTGGCACCTCCCCCCTCTGACGTCAGGCTCGGCGTTCTCAGCTGGTGCCGGGGCGGAAATGCAAAAAGCAAATTGAGCAGTCAAATGAAATGGAAAACTCCTCACCGGTATCCTCCGCTGTAACGCCGCAGGAGTGGGCCTTTTAGAGTGTCGTTGGCACCTCCCCCCTCTGACGTCAGGCTCGGCGTTCTCAGCTGGTGCCGGGGCGGAAATGCAAAAAGCAAATTGAGCAGTCAAATGAAATGGAAAACTCCTCACCGGTATCCTCCCACATGGGTTGATTTTAATGGGTCTGGGTAAAATGTTTGCTGTAGGAAGACAATTTTTTAGCAGGTAGAATATGACTGAGTGTGGCAAACCTTTGAGGAAGTGCAAGGGGCATGGGTCTGATGAGGATTGTCCATTTCCTTATCAGTCAATGACCTTTTTTGTACTTTTAAGGTGTATATTGTAGAATTCCTTGAGGGTGGCTGTATCTGCTACTTCTGTTTTTGATATTGCAGTGTAGTTGTAAACCGTTGTGATCGACGGTATATAAAATGTTCAAATAGATAAATAAATAAAAGTAAATTTCTTTCTCTTTTTTTGCAATAGCTGTTTCAGTTGTGATGATGTGATTTATTTATTTAATGTATTTACTTATTTAAAGGCGTGTATTACCCACCCTTCCTATGTTCAAGGTGGGGTACAATGTGGAACGTATACAGACAATAGAGAGGAGGGAAGGTAATGTAAAATCTTAGTGGGGGGAAAGGACAGGCATCAGGGATTGAGTTCACATGTAACAAGACATCATCAGAGAGGGGAGTAGAAGGCTAGGTAGCATCCCCTGCTGAGGGACTGGTTAAGGGTAGTCCATTGTCTTGTTGGTTTGGGAATGCTCTCTTGAAGAGGAAAGTTTTTAGAGCTTTTTTGAAGAGTGTTCTTTTTTGGAGAGATCTTATTGTCTTTGGTAGGCTGTTCCATAGGAGCGGTCCAGAGAGATTTGCAAGTGGAGCATCTAATAGCATCTGGTTAGATGATCTTAGCTTTCTGGTGGAGGTGTGGAATTGTATTGTTGAGGACAGCCATGGGGAGTTTAATTTGTGGATTGAGGAGTGGATAATCATTGCCAGCTTATATTGAATAGAGATATGATTCGGCCGAACCTTTTGGTTCGGCCTTCGTTATCCCGCAGTTTGGGCCAATTTTATTTCAGCTGCCCCCCGAAACAAAAAATGGAACCCACCCCAACCCTTCAAATTTAATTAATTACACCCCCCACTCTCCTGATGCCCCAAAATGTGCCGAAAGTCCCTGGTGGTCCAGCGGGGGTCCCGGGACCGATCTCCCACTCTCGGGCTGTCGGCTGCCAGTAATCAAAATGACGCCGATGGCCCTTTGCCCTTACGATGTAACAGGGGCTATCAGGGCCATTGGCCGGCCTCTGTCACATGGTAGGAGCAATGGACAGCTGGGGTTTTTTTTGGGGGGGGGGGTTATGCCCCTTTCTTCCCCCCCCCCCCCCCCACCAAAAATGATAAAAAAACGATAAGAAAACCATACAAAATTTCTTGGGTTTTCCTATCGTTTCGTCGGCCCCCTGAAACGCAACGAAATAGGAAATATCGTCTTTATTTCCTATTTCGTTGCAAACGAATGCACATCCCAAATATTGAATTTGGAAGGAGAGAGGGAGCCAGTGTAGAGATTGTAAAATAGGAGAGATGTGCTCTCATATGTGAGTGCCAATAAGGAGTCTTGCTGCTGCGTTTTGATTGATCTGTAGTGGACAGGTTGCATATAGGAGTAGGGCTGTCAAGAGAGAGTTGTAGTAATCAATCCCTGAGAATAGTAAGGACTGGAGGATGAACCTGAAATCTGAGTATTCGAGGAGAGGTTTAAGATGGCGTAGTAAGCACAGTTTGTAGAAGGAGGAGTTAGTGATATTTCTTACATGGTTATGCATGGAGAGGGAGGGATCAATAGTGACTCCTAAGTACCATACACTTTCAGCAATGGGGATGGGATGGGTATCCAAAGTTATATAGCTGGGAATATTGAGGACTGGATGGTGTAATAGAATGATGATTTCTGTTTTAGATGTATTGAGTGCTAATTTATTACAGTGTAGCCATTTTTGGATTGCTGTGAGGCAGTTGAGGAAAGGTTCAGTCATGGCCCATGTTTCCTTGAATGGGAAAAACAATTGAATATTGACAGCATAGGTTTTATAGTGCACTCCAAGGTCATCGAGGGTGCAGCATAGTGGAGTTAGGTAAAGATTAAAGAGAGCAGCAGATAGAGCAGATCCTTGGGGTACTCCAGAGCTCAGAGGCATCAATGAGGAGGTGGAAGAGTTGATTTGGACTAGATGTGTCCTGTTGCTAAGGTAAGATGAAAACCAGTTCAGCACAGTACCAATTATTCTGAAGGTGTGTAAACTTGAGAGTAAGATGGAGTGATTAACTGTGTCAAATGCAGCGGAGATGTCAAGTAGACATAGGAGGAACGAGGAGCCACGGTGAAATCCGCATCTAACTGTATCAAAGCTAGATAGCAGTAGGAGTTCAGTGCTGTGGTGCTTCCTGAAAGTGAACTGGTATTGGTTGAGGAAGTTATTTGAATCAATGGTCACAGATTTGATGGAGAACTGCAATTTCTAGTCCTTTAGCCATGAAGGATAGGGTGGATTTTGTACAGTAGTTAGAGGTGATAATTGGATCCTCTGTCAGTTTTTTGATTGTGGGTCAGACTGAGGCTTGTTTTAGGGTATTTGGGACAGTGCCATGTTGTAGTGATGAGTTTATAAATTTAGCGACAAATAGAGCAATATCTGGTCTGATCAGTTTGAGTAAGGGTGAATGCATGGATTAAGGGGGTTGGATGAGGGTTTCAGGTTGTTGATGATCTTGGTGGTTTCCACTATAGTGATGTCTTCAAAGTGTTCCCAGGTTGGGCCTTGAAGTTTGGATTGCTGTCGGCTTCACCAGGGGTGGAATTATTGAAAGTGCTGATGACAGATGCAGTTTTGTTAGAAAAATGGGTGCCAAATGTCTCAGCGATATTCATCCCCAGGGTGGTGGGAGGAAGAGTGGAGGAGGTTGAGTTTGGGTTGACCAGATTCTTGACAGAGGTAAATACTTCTCTGGAGTTGTTCCGCGAGGCTGATAGTTTTTTGCAGATGTAGGATTTATTTGCAGCGGTGATGGCCTCTTGATATGATGTCAGTTTTTAATTGTAGAGAGTTTTGTTTGTCTGAGATGGGTCTTTCATCCATTTTCTTTCATATTTTCTTAGCACACATTTTTGGGTATGGAGTGTAGTGTTGTATCATTGTGCGGATTTTGTTCTTTTCATTGCGTGTAGTTTCAGAGGAGCAAGTTTGTCGAGTGTAGATGTAAGGGTGGAGTTCCATGTTCTGATGAATAAAACATCCAATAATATTAAAATGGTCTAATATTTCCCCTGAAAAAAATATTTCAAAGCAATAGAAACATCAAATTACACCAAATAATGAAAACTAATAAGAATTTAAAAATCTCCTGCTCTTCATACCTGGGATCGTTTGATTTCCAATCATCCTTAGACTAACATGGATTGGGGATGGTAGGGTAGCACAGACTTTATCTTCTCTCTCTCTCACACACACTAACATATTCATTCTCTCTCACACTCATTCTCTCATATACATTTCCATGCTCTCACACACACTCCCTCTCTCTAACATACACAGGCTCTCTCTCCCTCACACACACATTATTTGTGTGTGCATACCTGTGGGATCCTATGTGTGACACACAGGATCACACATGCACACAGGCTCTCATAGAGACATACCCCCCCCCCACACACACACACAAGCTTTCACACAGATATGCACACACGCATATATACAGGCTCTCATATAGACACACAGACACATACATGCACATAGGCTCCCACACAGATATACACACACACACACACACAGGTTTTCTCATACACAGGCACCCAGGCTCTCACACAGATACGAACACAGGCACACACATGCATTGCATACAGGATCTCACATAAACATATACACACAGCCTCTCACACAGACATATACAAAGGCTATCAAACATTTACAAACACACACATGCACACAAGCTTTCTCACACACATACATACATGCATTGCACGCAGGATCTCACACAGACCTACACAGGTAAGTTCTCATACAGACACATGCACACAAGCTTTCACACAGGATCTCACACAGACACACACACACAGGCTCTCACACAGATAAATACACACACACACATGCACATAGGTTCTCCCAAATAAATGCACACATTCTCTCCCACAGACACCCACACATACATGGCCTCTTCACTTCGGACTGTGGTGTAATAAACTCTACTGTTGCCCAGTTGGCCTCTTTTCTGCTTCGGGCCGCAATGGGATGAGCTCTATTGTGGCCCCACTGGTCTTCCTGCATGGGGGAGGGGGTGGAAAAAGCTGTGTGCGGCCATGAGAAAAGTTGTACAGGGCCATGCACGCGTGCAGCTTAGAGGGAACATTGAAGGGGGAGTGGAGGAGAAGGATAAACCTCCAAGGCCCAGGGTGTTAAGTGTATTTTTGTCTTCAGTAAAGAAACTGAACACTGTCGTGATGTTCCAGCAAAATACCTTACTGAAGAATAGCTTGAACTTGGTATACATTTCTCTGATAATGCCCATAAAGCAACTTAAAAGCAGTGAATCTGTGATCCCTTAATCTCTGTCTCAGGGTCCCTTCTTTCTGTGGGTCTGGAATGTGAATCTGCCTCAGGTACATGAGGTCCTCACTTCCTGATTTGGTTTCCCCTTCACAATACCTGGGATCCATTGCTTATTTATTTATTATTTTTATATACCGAAATTCAATCTGAGATATCACATTGGTTTACATTCAGGTACTGTAGGTATTTCCCTATCCCAGAGGGCTTACAATCTAAGTTTTTGTACCTGAGGCAATGGAGGGTAAAGTGACTTGCCCAAGGTCAGAAGGAGCAACAGTGGGACTCGAACCTTGGTCTCCTGGTTCGTAGCCCACTTCTCTAACCACTAAGCTATCTCTCCAATTTTCTCCACTCCTTCTCTCATGTGCCCTGTGGGCACATCCTTGGCTGTTTGTGGTTTGTGAGTCCCACTGTGGTGACTCAGTTCTTCCTCTTTCTTCCTGGGTATGGTACTCGCTGAGTAGCAACTCCTTTCACTAAATTGCCAGATTGGCCCCTTGGACTAACGGACAAAAAGATGACCAAGAAAAACTTTTTTTTTTTACTCTTCACTCCTCTCTGTAGGGGATAGGAAAGATGGCTAAAAACTTCCTCCCAACAACAATCTCACAGTGAGTACACAACTCACAAAATAAAAATAGTGATTATTTACCAGCCACTGCATATAAGTTGGAATTAAATCTCTTAACTTTCCAAGACTCCTCAGCCAGGGTCTTGGGTCTTTAGTTTACAAATTTAAGGGAGCTGAAAGAATAGGTCTTACTCTCTCAAATGCAAAATAAAAAAAAATCCACACAGACACTAGGAGGTCACTTGCCTATATGCAAGTAGGAACTGATCATTTCTCAGGTTCCAGTGGGGGTGCTGTGGCAAAGATGGTACATTTGTCCAGAGTAGGGATGTGAATCGGGCTTCGGACGATTGAAAATATCGTTGATATTTTCAAAATTGTCAGAAATCGGGGGCTCCCCCGAAACGATAGGAAAATCCCACGATATTGTTCGTGGGGGTTCTCTTATCATTTTGGGGGAGGGCGGGAAAAACGGCACACAAAAATAACCCCTAAACCCACCCCGACCCTTTAAAACTAATCCCTTTGCTTCCCCCACCCTCCTAACCCCCCCCCCCAAAAAAAACATTTTACAGGTACCTGGTGGTCCAGTGGGGGTCCCGGGAGCGATCTCCCACTCTCGGGCCGTCGGCTGCCACTAATAAAAATGGCGCCGATGGCCTTTGCCCTTACCATGTGACAGGGTATCAGTGCCATTGGCCAGCCCCTGTCACATGGAGGGAGCACTGGATGGTCGGCGCCATCTTTAAAAAGTCCCTAGCTTGAGGGACTCTCTACCTGGGTAACATCAAGCTAGGTTGAGAGAACATTGCCCAAATCTCATCTTGGAGTGAGTTTTCTCTCTCCAAAGGCCAGCAAATCTTCACAAGAGACCACTGTTCTGTTCGTAGGTGTCACGTAGAATGTCAAAGTGGCCCCTAACCCCGTACACTCTTACCTAAACCCCACCTCAAGTTACTAGGTGGGCCTACCGTAGGGATACAAATATCTACCTATGGACCATGACATTATGGCCAGTCTCTCTCTCTCTCTCTCCCCCCCGGACCAGTCAATTCACCTGAAATAGGACTTACGGGAGACATCGCAAATGGCAATGAAACCTTACCGCACGGTCACAGCAGCTATTGCACAGCCTAACGCAATCCAAAGAGGTGTAGTTAAAATCGGTGTTACGGCTGTGCGATAGCTCTTCGCAGACAGGCTAACCCAGCCCACTCTCCACCCCTAACTCTTCCTATTTTCTGAATTTGCATCGCACCATAAGATATGGTGCGATCGCATGTGAAAACGCCTTATCGCAGTTTGATAAATGACCCCCTTAGTAATGAAGAAATACAGCTTTTTAAATGGCAATGCAATACTCACTGCTGGCAAATTGGATGTAGAGAACCTCTCCAAACTCACTTATATAAGAACATAAGATATTGCCATGCTGGGTCAGACCAAGGGTCCATCAAGCCCAGCATCCTGTTTCCAACAGAGGCCAAACTAGGCCACAAGAACCTGGCAATTACCCAAACACTAAGAAGATCCCATGCCACTGACGCAAATAATAGCAGTGGCTATTCCCTAAGTAAATTTGATTAATAGCCGTTAAAGGACTTCTCCTCCATGAAACATTGCACTTTTTTTTTTCTCATACTTATCTGTTTCTCTTGGCTCTTAGTAACCTTTTGGTTCTATTTCCCTTCCACCCCCACCATTAATGTAGAGAGCAGTGTTGGAACTGCATCTAAGTGAAAGATCTAGCTTAATTAGTTAAGAGTAGTAGCCACCGCAATAAGCAAGCTACACCCATGCTTATTTGTTTACCCAGACTATGTAATTCAGTCTTTGTTGGTTGTTGTCTGTATATAGATCCACTTTTCTTCATTCCCCCTCCCGATGAAGCAGAGAGCTATGCTGGATATGCGTGAAGTATCGGTCTTTCTCCCCTGCCGTTGAAGCAGAGAGCTATGCTGGATATGCGTGAACTTATCCAAACCTTTTTTGAACCCAGCTACACTAACTGCACTAACCACATCCTCTGGCAACAAATTCCAGAGCTTTATTGTGCAATGAGTGAAAAAGAATTTTCTCCGATTAGTCTTAAATGTGCTACTTGCTAACTTCATGGAATGCCCCCTAGTCCTTCTATTATTCGAAAGTGTAAATAACCGATTCACATCTACTCGTTCAAGATCTCTTATAATCTTAAAGACCTCTATCATATCCCCCCTTAGCTGTCTGTTCTCCAAACTGAACAGCCCTAACCTCTTCAGCCTTTCCTCATAGGGGAGCTGTTCCATCCCCTTTATCATTTTGGTTGCCCTTCTCCATCGCAACTATATCTTTTTTGAGATGCAGCGACCAGAATTGTACACAGTATTCAAGGTGCGGTCTCACCATGAAGCGATACAGAGGCATTATGACATTTTCCGTTTTATTCACCATTCCCTTTCTAATAATTCCCAACATTCTGTTTGCTTTTTTGACTGCCGCAGCACACTGAACCACCGATTTCAATGTGTTATCCACTATGACACCTAGATCTCTTTCTTGGGTTGTAGCACCTAATATGGAATCTAGCATTGTGTAACTATAGCATGGGTTATTTTTCCCTATATGCAACACCTTGCACTTGTCCACATTAAATTTCATCTGCCATTTGGATGCCCAATTTTCCAGTCTTGCAAGGTCCTGTTGTAATGTATCACAATCTGCTTGTGATTTAACTACTCTGAATAATTTTGTATCATCCGCAAATTTGATAACCTCACTCGTCGTATTCCTTTCCAGATCATTTATATGTATATTGAAAAGCACTGGTCCAAGTACAGATCCCTGAGGCACTCCCACTGTTTACCCTTTTCCACTGAGAATATTGACCATTTAATCCTACTCTCTGTTTCCTGTCTTTTAACCAGTTTGTAATCCACGAGAGGACATCACCTCCTATCCCATGACTTTTTAGTTTTCTTAGAAGCTTCTCATAAGGGACTTTGTCAAACACCTTCTGAAAATCCAAATACATTACATCTACCGGTTCACCATTATCCACATGTTTATTAACCCCTTCAAAAAAATGAAACAGATTTGTTAGGCAAGACTTCCCTTCGGTAAATCCATGTTGACTGTGTTCCATTAAACCATGTCTTTCTATATGCTCTACGATTTTGATTTTGAGAATAGTTTCCACTATTTTTCCCAGCGCTGAAGTCAGGCTCACTGGTCTATAATTACCCGGATCGCCCCTGGAGCCTTTTTTAAATATTGGGGTTATATTGGCCACCCTCCAGTCTGCAGGTACAATGGATGATTTTAATGATAGGTTACAAATTTTAACTAATAGATCAGAAATTTCATTTTTTAGTTCCTTCAGTACCCTAGGATGCATACCATCCGGTCCAGGTGATTTGCTACTGTTTAGTTTGTCATTCTGGCCTACTACATCTTCCAGGTTCACAGTGATTTCATACAGTTCATCTGACTCATCACCCCTGAAAACCATCTCCGGAACTGGTAATTTCCCAACATCCTCATTAGTAAACATGGAAGCAAAGAATTCATTTAGTCTTTCTGCAATGGCCTTATCTTCCCTAAGAGCCCCTTTAACCCCTCTGTCATCTCTCTCTCTCCCCCTCCCCATATATATACCTGCCCATGCAGCCAAATTCTCTCACGGAAATTCCATCTAGTTTGAAATATTTTTTTTTTAATTAAAATAACATGTCAAAAATATAGAGCGGCATGTATTGATACACATACGCAAATTAATTTCTCTAATGTCTGCATGTCTCTAGGACCCTGTGTTCATGTATGGCTACCAGTAATACAGAAGTGGGAATAAGGGCAGCAGCAGCAGCAAAGGTTTGGAGAACTTTGAGCTTCCTGGTGCCCATGAATTTCCAAAAGCAATGATTTTCAGTCTGAGTAATTTTCTCCAGTTGTTCACGGTAAAGCTCGGCGATGGATGTTGCATTTTGGGCAGGACACTCCCCAGCCCCTCCCCCTCTGAAATGGGATGTCCCTGGCAGGGAGCTGCAGTCACGTCAGGATTATCTTCGGGGGTGGGTGTTCCATCAGGTCTGGTGTTAAGATCGGCCTGGGTTGCAAGCAAGGGCATTTTCAGTCCTAGTACCGGATTTACGGAATGGTCTCCTGTTAGAGGCAAGGCAGAAATCTAATATCTTGATTTTTTTTTTTTTTTTAGGAAGAAGGTGGTCAAGTCACTTCTGTTCCCGGAAAGTGATTCTCGTTTAGTGCGAGGTGATCTGGTGAATGATCTTAATATGGGACAGGGAGGAGGAGTATGAGGAGATCAGTGGGGAAGGCAGAGCTGATAGCTTGTAATGTAATGTTTTTTGTTTTTTTTTAATAGTGCTGCTGCTGTTTTAGGATGCAGTAAACTACTTTGGGTGAGCCTTGTGGTTTGGGGAGACAGGGCATACATTTTATTAAATAAATACTTGTAAGAATTAAAGCACTTCACAGAGCAGTTATTAGTAATTTTGAGCAGTGTGTATATTACTTGGAGATGATTTACCATCATTTGTACTTCAGTGCCACAGACAAAAAAAATATGCTCTCTGACCTTTGATATTTTCCATGATTTGATTCTGTTCTTCTCATTTCCTCGGCTTTTTCATTCTCTGCCATCTGCACTCTGTGAACTGCTCCTCTCTTCCCTTTGCTCTTCCATGCCACTGCATTTGTCTGTTTTTCTTCATTTCTCCCTCTTCCCTATGCTTCTTTTTGTTTTCCTGTGCAATATTTACTCTTTTTACATTTCTCAGGGGTACTGTACTTTTTTTTTCTTTTGGCTCTACTTTTCTTTTGTTTATTTGCGGCTCTGTTTTCTTCATCTTCTGTTTTACCTCCCAGTTAGCTTCCCAATTCATTGTCTCCAGACTTTCTTCCTGGACTTTTGTCTTTCATTTTCCATTTCTCGGTCGTCTCGTGTCTTTCCTCTTCTCAGTATCATCCCTATAATGCTGTCCTATTTAAGTTCCAGCCCCTTTCTCCTCTTATCTCCAGTGTTACCCCCATATCATCCAACCCCTAGCCTTCCCCAAGCTTCCGTGCAGCCCAAACTATTACTTTTAAACCTCTCAGGACAAGTTCGGTTTTCCCGTTCTCTCTACTTCTAAACCTCTTTCTGTACAGCCAAGCTACCCCCATTCTGTACATTCAGCCCTTTTTTAATTCATACTGCACCCTTAATCCAACACCCACACCTCCTTGGCACGTCTACATTTTTTACAAGGACTTTTAACCTCCCCTACGCATCCAGTACCTCAATTCCCCCTCTTCTGTTGGCATGGCGGTGGCCAGGATAGTGGTGCTCCATCCTTGGCAATGCCCAGACTGTTCTATGCTCATCCCCTACCCTAGCTCCAACTGGATCATTGCTTATTCTTTTTCCCTTTCCTGGATGTCCCAGACTCAGTCATAGTAACATAAAAATCAATCAAGCTGTTGCTTCTCTTTCTGCCTGCTCCACAGTAGCCGCATACAACAGCTCACGGTAAAATCAATAGGACTTTCCCTGCCTTTCCGATTTGCCAGGGCCCAAGAAATTTCTGTATGGAAGCAAAAAGGGGACCACGTGGTTTGTTTTTTTTTCTTTGTTTCTCTATCTGATGGTTAGGAAGAAGGGAGCTGAGCGCTTCGGTTTCATTTGGTGGTCTGAGTATGTTCACGCTGTTTCCCGGTGATTTCAGACTTTCTAGTAAATGAAAACTCATGTGATCCTGCTGGGAAACCATGCAAGTGGTAGCTATGCTCATGAATCAGTACAAAAACATGCATCAGAAAAAGAAATGATTTGAATGGTTGCAAACAGCTTTTTATGAACAAAGTGTTACATTGGGCTGTGCTAAACAATGTGCCACAATGGATAGAGCGTAGACTTTTGTCTGCTGCATTCTGCAGAGGTGAACCAGGAAAGGAAAGGTAAAATTGTGCTAAGTGATAAGATCCAGAGTCTTGAAACAGGTAACAAAGATGAAGTGATTAATCAGATGCTAAAGGCCATGCTATGATTAACAAACTGGGTCATGACTGATATTTAACTGGGCTAAGAAATGTTTTAAGATGCACACTGTAAGGCTTGTTACTTTGGTTGACTATTTGTGATCCTGAAATAAGTAATGTTTCAAATATTTTAAAAATTGTAGCTTTTCCAAGCTGACTTGGATATACTGCTGGTGGGTATGCAAGTCAGTAAATGAAATGCTATATTAGAAATAAGCTATAAATGCTAAATAAATGATTAGTAGTTCTGAGTGATAACTGTGTGAAGAGATTTGGGAGTTAATGATTTGACAGAACAATTTAGCAGGCATTGCATTGAAAAAAAAAGTCAAACCTTGTTAGAGCATTAGTAACTGTCTTCTTGGCACCATCTACTGGTAGGAAATGACTGCTGCCTAGTGGATCCCATATTTAAGGGTTGGGTTAGCAGGTGACGCCAGAGGAAGAAAAAGGTGCAGTAAAGTATTTTCACTTTTTTTTTTTTAAATCTATTTTATGTGACTGTATGCTGTTGATTAATGGACATGGGCTTGTATGATTTTTTTTTTTATGATTTTCATGAGGATTTTGATGTTGGATTTTAGTAATTTGCATTGGGCTTCATTGTAGTGCGTTGTATTCTGTTATTTTTAATGTTTTACTTGTAATTTGTCTTGGATATTTTAAAATGGCATGTTTGTATTTTGATGTAGTTTTAAAAAAAAAAAATTTTTTATCTGTAACCTATTTTGGGTTGGTGTTTTTGTTTTTTTGTTTGGTTTTTTTTTTTCAGAAAGATGGGCTAGAAATTGAAATAAGTAAATAATAAACACAATTTCCAAACCAATGACTATTGCTCCAGTTTCTTCCATTACTCTTTCTTTTTTTTTTTTTTCTACCCCTCCAGATGCCACTGTTCTACCTGTTACAGATTTTTATATCATCTGCAAGCAGGCAAATATGCTCCCCCTGTTTTATTGTAATTTTTTTTGCTTCTCTCCACCTGTTTAATGTTCAAGGTTATCACTCCCCTTGTTACTTGTACACCAGCATGATGTGATTTTATCATGAATGCCGGTATAAAAAAGCTTTAAATAAATAAAAATAAAATAAAATATTCTCTCTCAGGACTTAGCATTGACTAGTATCCCACTAGTAGGGATTTATTTATTTATTTATTTATTAACTTTTATTTACCGACATTCGTGAAGCACATCATGCCGGTTTACAATGAACTCAGGTGGGAGATACAGTATAACAATATGACATTAAAACAATATGATATTACTAACGCAAGAGCAAAAAAACGAAACAAAAAACAAAATACAACAAAATAAACAATAATAATGAAACCAAGGAATAGAGATTTGAGGGAGGGTAGGGGAGGGAGAGGGGGGGGGGAGGGTAGGCTAAGGGGCAGGGTGAGGGGAGGGAGGGAGGGAAAGGGGTAGGAGGGGGGTGTGAAAGGGGGATAAGGAGGGGAAGGGGAGAGAGGTATAGTTAAATGAGGTAAAGGGAGAGAATAAAGCAGAAAAGAGGGATACTATGTACAGATGACTAATGTACAGGAATCACTTAACTAAGTAGAATTATGGAACAGTTGAAACAGGAGGGATACTTTTATCAGAATGAACTCTGACTACTGCTCCCTTCTTTTGTTGCTCAATCAGTTGCTAACAACTGCCTGTGTTAGTCCTGTATGGCTAGTTTGGTTACCAGTCTTTTACGCAGAACAGTATCAGAAGCTTTACTGAAGTTCAGATCGGCCTTATCCACCAGTTCCGTCACTTCGACAAAGAACTCAATCGAAAGTTGTTGGACAAGATTTCCCTCTTGTTAACCCATGTTGTTCCTGGTCTCTAATTTGTTCTCCTTGAAGTGAGTATAACACAGGACTTTGAGGCAACGTGGATTCACAAGAGGGGAAATCTTGGCAAACAACCAAGAGCATTGATTTACCGGGGACAGTCAGAGCTACAAGCCCCCGTAGGCAATAGGGTAAAACCAGGACTGGTTTAGCCTGCTTCTTATGAAGTAGAGCCAGGAGGCATCCCTATGCAGACCTGCAACATGTGCAGACTTATAGCAAGAGAAAAATCTTAGGCATACGTGAAAGAGGAAGACATACAATGAGTCTGATGAAATGTCAAGTAAAAGCCTTGCTGCGTAAAACCTGGGCTGTGTAGCAGACTTCGTTGCGAGAAAGCTAGCCTTGTGAAAATATAAATTTAGATCTCATAAAGTGCCTGAGCTGACTGCTGATATATGAAAGGTTTTCTGAGACAGTAAATTCCAAATAAAACAATTTGGTTGGTCAGTTTTGAGCCTTTCTAGTATGTTAGGCTATGCCTACATTTGAAAAGGCTGAACCGCACCTGAATGATTATTCTTATTGCCCTAGAATGAGAGAGAATGTGTGCTAAGCAGGGCCCAGACAGAACAGGAATTGATAAGTTTAGGCATTCAAATAGCTGCCCATTTGACCATGAAATTGGCAGCACCACTACATCTGTTGAGTGGCCAAGAAAGTAGACTGTCTGAGGAGTCATTTATTCAAGGAACTGCTTGGAGACAAGAAGAAAACCAAAGCAAACAAAATAAACCAGGACTATAAGGAGCTTGTTCACGTCACTATGCTGGATTAATCTTAATTCTATGCACATCTTTCATCTTTTTTTTTTTAATGCATTTTCTTTTAGCTGCATTAGTGCATGTTTACCGAGGACTGAAGCAGAAACTCCATACTGGAAAGAAATTTACGATGATTTACTGAATATAGAAGAGTTGAATAAAGTAAGCATATATCATATCTATATGTACCTGTCTGTTTTCTTTATCACCTATTTGCATTTTAACTTTTCTCGCTCAGTTCCTGTACTGTATTTCTTGCTGTTGTAAGGATTTTAATGGACTGAACAAATGTTCAGTGTTATCTGCTTACCTCTCTTTATTAAATTTCCAATTGTGTTTTCCTTTAGGGTATCGATGCCAAGTTATATACCGCCAGATCTGATCCCGTAAGTGCAATTACTGTGGTCTATTCAAGCTAATGCAATATATTCTGTGGGCCAACTGTAAAAGCCGCATCTTCAGTCATCTTTTCTCCTAATTGATGCAGTTTGCAATACCTGGATTCATTATTTCTGCTTGCCTGTAGGTCTCACGGCGAGTAATACATAAAAGCATTCTGCTGGGATGAATTAGGAAAGCAAAGGTAGACTTTTGAATTTGCCCAAAGAAGTAAAATTGTGCTACGTGATAAGATCCAGAGTCTTGTTGCATGCAACAAAGATGAAGTGGTTAATTGTATCCTAGAGGACATGCTATGACTCTGTTAGGTGGAATGATGCAACAGATGTTGAAAGTGCATTAAAGAGTGTGTGACAGAGTATGTAAATCCTGCACTGGAAAGACTAGCAGAAAGAATAGGTCCATGGAAGCAGAATCCAACTGTTTTGCCTTGTTGGGTCAGTCAGGTCGGGGAAAGAGTACAAGTTCAGAGCACTATCTCGCATTAGCCAAGTGTGGGACAGCCAGGCCTGGATTTATGCCCAGGTCTACTAAGCCTGAGACTAGGGTGGCAACATTTTGGGGGATGGCAAATGTCCTGGCTCCGCAGACCACCAGTCCTGCTCTAGACCTCCAAAAGCTGCCACTGCACGCCCCTTCATTCCAGTGACACGATCCTCTGATGCAGTGAGCATGGGGGCGAAGCCTGTTCAGGCTCCGCCCTCTTTGAACTCCTATATGGGGGGCGGGGCCCATGAGCACAGACGTAGTCCTTGCACTCAGAACGTCAGATCATGTCACTGATCCATAAAGGGGAGAGGGGTGCTGTGCATGAGGGCTCAGAGGTTTGCTGGGTGAGGGTGGTAGCATGGCACAGGTACTAACAGTGCCTGGGGTGGCATCTGCCCAAACCCATCACAGGAGACTGCACCATAAGTGATGTGTAACCCCTGGGTGTGGGATGGCTCCTTTAACTCGCACCCAGGGGCACATGGAAAGAAATAGAAACAGCCCCTTTTTGCTCCACCACTCCAATGTCTCTATGACACTCCTTTCCTCCCTCTGGATAGCTTTACTTTCTGAGGTCCTCGCTCCTAAGTGTGGGGACGAACAATAGTTCTTATACCCTGCTTCTTTGCATTTCAAGTCCTTTTTTTCCATCCTCAGTACACAAAACTAAGCTTTACACTGTCTCTGCATCCAAATAACACATGGGATAAGAATGGTGGCTTCCAACTTCTTTAATGATAGCTGCTTAGATGATTATATACTATTTACAATTTAAATTATCTTCATAGTTCAAGTAAATAAATGATAAGATAGCAAGAAAATATAATAAACTTGTGACTCCAATTCTTCATCAAAGTCTCTATTCTTAACTGGAAGTTCTCAAATTTACACTAAATTCCTTTTGTTTTCTAATTTCTTTCTCCAATAACCTAGTAGATTTAATGTGGTCCAATCCTTCTTTAACTCCTAATTTAACTCTTTCATCTCACAGAAAGTGGTCAGATAGTATACAGTCCCAATATTTAATCAGAACTTAGTCCCATATTTAATCTCTTCCAAGACATCCTTTAGACGTCCTTTAATTCCTCAGACGGGACCAGAAGAATACTTCCCTCCCTTCCTTGATTCTGTTAACTCCTTAGTCAATACCAGGTGGGCACTAGGAGTGTGCAGAGAAAAAAAATGTGTTTTCATTTTCAGTTCATTTTTGCAAGGTTTTTCCCCCACGAATTTGAGTGTGTGGAATGTTTGATTCATTTCATTTGTGTGAAAAAAACATATCAAAGATTACAAAAAAAAAAAAAGACAAAAAAACCAAAATGTGGCTTCCCACCCATCTTAAAAATGCCAGGGCCAGGATCACCTTGGCCCCCAATTACCCGGTCCAGTGGGGATCAACTGCTAACAAGGCTGCGATAGGTCACTGTGACCACGGCCTCACCTACATAGGGCCGAGGCTTCGGCCGAGACCAATGTCGTAGCCAAGGCTGAAGCCTTGGCCTTGCGTAGGCCAATGTCGAGGTAGGTCGCCACAATCTTGACCTCAGCCTACTCAAGGCCAGAACCCAGGCCCAGACCTGATGCTGTGGCCCGGAGGTGGGGTCATGATGCCAGGGCTTCGACCCAAACCCAGGACCAATGCCAGGGCCCGGCCCAGAAGTCAGGTTACGATGCCTGGGCCTAGGCCATGGTGCCGGCTGCCTGAGCCACAGAATCAGTTTATGAAGAGAGAAGACAGAAGAGGACTTCTTCATCAGCACTCTGAGGCCTGAGTTCTGGACCTGGCCCTCGGCTTAGATTCAGGCCCATGTGTCGCTCGGGTACATCATTATAATTTTAGTAATTTATTTGTATTTATTAAAATATATTAATCGCTTTCCTGGTTTAAATGAAATTGCTCAAAGCGAGGGATACACAATTCAGTATGTCGTACAAACAAATTACAAAATTCACATTGTTATATACTGCACATAATTAAATGAGAAATTATTTTACCGGCCTGAATATCACGTGCCAGTTCTCTATGAATTAGCCATTTTGTGTGGGTGATGTCATCCAACAGTGCCAACAAGGACCCAGTTCTTGGAGCTCAGTACAGACTTCACTGAGCATGTGCAGAAGCTCCCACATGCACACACTGCCTCGAGAGCTCCTCAGTCTTTCTTCGTCTGAGCCACTGCAAGGACATGTTCCAATCTCTCTTAGAATATTTTCTACATTTTGGGGCCCAGTGTCCCTATCTGTCTCATTGCTTTCTAATGTTGCTGCCACTGTATCAATAAATAAAAGAAAATCAGAAGATGTTGAAGAACACGGAGAAGCCCAAGGCCAAGAAGCTTGTGACAAGTGGGTTCAATGCCTGCATCTAAAGGCACAGGATGCCTATCATGAATATACACTCCAGTCTGCTACCATTATTTCGGCCCAGACCATGACTTCTGCAGCTGGTACAGTTGCGGTTGGATGTCCCTAAGGGTGCAGCAGTACCACACCTGTAAGATGAAGGCCCTAACAAAAGGCTATAAAATCTTCCATTGGAGGTCTAATGAAACCCCCACTGAGCTCCCCTACTGCCTATTGAGGGAGTGCAGGTCCAAAAAGTAAACAAAAATAAATCGGTGGTGTGTAGTGATGCCTCACCTCTTCCAAACTCCCCCCCCCCCCTTTGTAGAAAATATCTTGGCCCCAACCAAATACCCCCATTAAATCCCCCAGCATCAGACATCCACCTGACCCTCCCATTCCCCTCCCCAAAATATATCAACCCTGGGGTCTAGTGATTCTCCCCATGCCTTCTCACTGACCCCATACATCTAGGGGGCATTCCATGAAGTTAGCAAGTAGCACATTTAAGACTAATCGGAGAAAATGTTTTTTCACTCAATGCACATTAAAGCTCTGGAATTTGTTGCCAGAGGATGTTGTTAGTGCAGTTAGTGTAGCTGGGTTCAAAAAAGGTTTGGATAAGTTCTTGGAGAAGTCCATTAACTGCTATTAATCAAGTTTACTTAGGGAATAGCCACTGCTATTAATTGCATCAGTAGCATGGGATCTTCTTAGTGTTTGGGTAATTGCCAGGTTTTTGTGGCCTGGTTTGGCCTCTGTTGGAAACAGGGTGCTGCATCTCAGCAGCCTGAGACCGTATATGTACTCAGCTGGGACACACTGAGCTCAGGTAATGTTTTTAAAATTGGGTTAAGAAGAGAAGGGGAATTGATTGGAGATTTCTCCCTTTCCCCCTTCTGGTCTCCTTGCTCAGCAAACTATCTGACGGCCGTTTCCACTTCCGTAGTTGTTTGGGATCAGGGGGGGTATCCTGGAGCAGCCCTTGTGACTAGGCCCTGCTCTGAGGTTCAGCTGGTTCTCTGTATGATAGTCCACGGCGGCACATTTCCGGGCTTTTCGTGCACCCTATACTGCCCTCTACAGTTGTGACGTGTGTGCCCATCTGTGCGGCCTTGTGCATTGAGTTGTGCGCCTAGTTGAATGCTTAGTTGGGCGCCTACTTTGACACCTAGTTAAGAGCATAGGAGCGTCTATATGGTGCACCAGTTGTATGCACATGTACATGCCTTTTTTGATGCTTATACACATAGACGTGCTTGTTTTTATGCACATTCCCTGAGCATCCTGTTGGAGCTCAGGTGGGCGCTTATTTCGGCACAGTTTTGTGAATGGCACATGTAGGAAAAAAACCACTAAGCGCCTTGCTCTGTGTGTGGTGTGCCATATTTGCGCATCTCAGCCTGGTGCTGTTAGCACGTTCAGGGGGGAATTACTTCCCTCTGATTTTACTAAGCCCATTTCTTCCCGGCCTGGTGTGGGAATGGTGAAAGAGCTATAAGACAGGTCGCCTGATCTTGGGGCTTCCCTAACTGGTTCGTCAGCAGAGGAAGGTAGTTCAGTGGGCTCAGGACTGAAAGATCCATGTCCAGGCCTTGACATGGATCTTTCTGTCCTTTCTTCAGGCACAGTCCTCAGCCCTGACTAATCTTGCCAGGCCAGAGTAGCATGTGGTGACCTCCTTCTTGCCAGGTACTAGGTTAAGTGCCGAAGTACGCCTTGATTTGCAGCAGGTCTCCCCAATAGAGATCCGGATGGTATGGATGATGAGGCTGATCCTGCCTCTAGAGGATTGGGAAAATTCTCCAGTTCTAGAACTGTATAGGACCATGTTGCGGTTCCTTCATAGAGATGAGTTCACGACCTGATTTACCAGACATTAAAGATGCTGGGAGTACCTGGGGCTGATTCCATGTCTGTGCCAAACAAACAAAAAGAAAAAAAAAAGATCCCATTTTTTTTCTTTGCATAAGGCCATTCAGGAATTGATCTTGAGTGTGGTGCCCCGGAATCTAATTTTAAAAAGGAGTCGGGTTTTCAAAGGCCTGTACCATGGATCCAGTTGTGAAAGAGCACTTGCATTTTCCAAAAGTGGATGCCCTTCTCTGTGCTATCTCTCAGCAGACGATTATCCCTGTGGAGGGAGGAGCATCCTTGAAGGATGTGCATGATAGAAGGATTGAGGCCATCCTTAAGAAAGCATTTGAAGCAGTGGCAATGACCTTGCTGATAGCTTCTTGTTGTTTCCTGGTGGCACGCTCTTGTTTTCTTCTCTCTCAGAAAATCAATGAATCTGGAGTGAATTCAAGGGCAGTTATGGGGCCAGCAGCTGCCTTTTTGGCAGATGTGGGCTGCGTTTTAGTCTGCAACTCAGCTAGAGGGGTGGCTTCAGTAATAGCGGTAAGGGTTCAATTATGGATGATACATTGGTCGGATGATACAACTTCCAAGGCTAACCTTATGAAACTGCCCTTTTAAGGCTTGCTCTTGTTTGGGAGTGAGTTGGAGAAACTAGCCAGTAAGTAGGGCGAATCCCGGTTTCTTGGTTGCCAGAGGATAGGAAGCAGATGCCACTTTTTTTGGCATGAGAGGTCGTGCCAGGGGATCCAAGCATTTTTGATCCTACAGAGGATCGACCTTTCAGAGGACTTGGCCTTTCATAGGTCTTTTTCATTCCCAGACACACCAGATAGGGTGCAGGCTCGGGTAATGGAACCTCCCAAGCCTCCCAGTGAAGGTTTACTGACTCAGCCCTGGCAAACAGGAGAAAGGACAGTGCCTCTCACTCTTTTATCAGAGGTGGGTCGAAATCACATCAGATCAGTGGATCCTGGAGGTGATATGAGAGGGACATGCGCTGGAATTTTGCAGTATTCTCCAGGATGTGTTCATGGTGTCTTCCTGCCACTCCCCGCAGAAGAAGCAAGCAGTGGAGTGTACGTCGTCAAGGCTCCTCAGCCTGAAGGCAGTGGTTCCAGTGCCCACATCTCAAGAAAATATGGGTCGATATTCCATTTATTTCATTGTGCCCAAGAAGGAGGGCTCCTTTCGTTCCACCCTGGACCTCAAATGAGTTACCCTCATTTGCAGGTGGCTCATTTTCAAATGGAAAATTGCGCTCAGTGATAATGACCGTGCAGTCAGGGAAATTTCTGACCTCTTTGGATTTTCCAAAGCGTACCTACATATTTCCATCCGACTAGAGCCCCAAAGTTTTTTGCGATTTGCAGTTTTGTGACGCCATTATCAGTTTTGTGTACTGCCTTTTGGCCTGGCCACCGCTCCCAGAATTTTTTTTCCAAGTTTATGTTGGTGGTGGTGGTGGTGGCAGAGTTGAGAGAGGATGGGATCCTGGTACACCTGTAATTGGACGATTGGCTGATTCGGGCCAAGTCTCTGGAAGAGAGTCGCCTGCTGTCCCTGTTGTAGGAGCTCAGCTGGGTGGTGAACTTGGCCAAGAGCAGTCTTTAGCCATCTACATGTTTGGTTCGCCACACAGCAGGGTAGGGCTTTCCTGTCAGAAGCTCATATTCAGAAGTTGATGGCGCAGGTGCATCTGTTGATGAACACAATAAGCCCAACAATGTGGTCCTATCTTCAGGTGCTCGGTTTGATGGCGACAACCCTGGAAGTGGTGCCATGGGCAAGGGTGCATATGTGTCCTCTTCAGCGCTCCATACTGTCTCGTTGGAGCCCACAGTCTTAGGAATATTTGATTCAGTTCCACCTGCCAGTGGAGGTCTGCTCTCAACTACAGTGGTGGTTACAAGTGGATCATCTAAGAGAAGGAGGCTCCCTAAAATCACTGGACTGGTTAGTACTCATGACTGATGCAAGCCTCCAGGGTTGGGGAGCTTGTCAGGAACTGACAGTGCAAGGGCACAGGAGAACAGAAGAATCTCTCTGGAATACCAATCGGCTGAAAGCCCAGACAGTCCAGTTGGCATGCTTGCAGTTCAATGGCAGGTTGTAGGGTCGAGCAGTCCAGATAATGTCGGACAATGCAATGACAGTGGCTTACATCAATTGGCAGGGAGGAATCAAGAGACCAACTTATGTTATGGGCGGAAGTGCATCTTCAGGAGATTTCAGCCTCGCACATTGTAGGAGAGAGTCTGGACCCAGGAGAATGGGTATTGTCAGAGAGGCATTTCAGCTGATAGTGGATCGCTGGGGCCTTCCATTCCTAGTCCTGCTGGCAACTTCTCAGTTGCAGGAGAGGTCTGAAGTCCTTGGGTATTGATGTTCTCATGCAGAAATGGCTGGAGGACAAGCTGCTGTATGCCTATTCCCTGTGGCCCAGGTTAGGCAGAATGGTTCGGATGGTTGAGGGTCACAGAAGGATGGTGCTTCTGGTGGCACCAGATTGGCCCAGGAGACCATGGTTTGAGGATCTGCTAATGGTGGACTCCACCCTCCGGATTATGGGGCATAGGAATATGTTGTGGTAGGGACCTGTTCTTCATGAAGATCTGACTCAATTTTGTCTTACGGTAGGGCCCTTAAGAGGGCTGTCTTGCTGCAGTGTGGATTTCTACTGTGGTGATTGCCACCTTGCTACAAGCAAGAAAGTTCTCTACTTCCTTAGCCTATGTATAGGTTGGCAAGTGTTTGAGGCTTGGTGTGCAGATTGAGGTGTTCTTTATTGTTCGGTTAAGATCCACTTATTTGGAATTTTTGAAACTGGATTGAATAAAAGGTTGGCCCTTAATTTCTTAAAGATGCATTAGCGGCTCTTGCCTGTTTCAAAGGTCAGGTAAATTGTGGGCCTTTGTCAGCTCAACCAGATGTGGCCCTTTTCTTGAAGGGAGTGAAACATCTTCATCCTTCCTTGCGGTTACTGGTGCCCTTGTGGAGTCTCAATCTGGTTTTGGATTTCTTAGCAGACCCTATGTTTAGACTGATGCATGCATATATCCTTTCTTATGGTACTGACTTTGCAAGAGATGTTTCCTGTGGTGATTTTTGATATGATACAGACTTTCAGACACTTGAAAGGTTTTAATGATCAATGGTCAACAACAAACCTTTTACGTTGGGAAAAAAATCAGTAGAACTAGGGGACACGATTTGAAGCTCCAGGGAGGAAGACTCAGAACCAATTTCAGGAAGTATTTCTTCACGGAGAGGGTGGTGGATTTCAAAGGGGCATGGGATAAACACTGTGGATCCATAAAGGCTAGAGGATGGGAATGAAGAGAAGAGCCATGGGGTGGATTAATGGAGTGGAGGCTACTACCTGGTGATTACTACGCTTACTCAATAAGCCTTCGCACGGTTAATGCAACTCCAACATTGCTCTCTGCTTCAACGGCAAGGGGAAATTTATTTTATTTAGATTTATATTCCACTTTTCACACTTTTGTCAGCGCTTCAAAGGGGAAATGTGGAAAAGAAGATTTGCATTCAGATAACAACCAACAAGGACTGAACTTCACAATCTGGGTAAATAAATAAGCGTAGGGGTAGCTTGCTTATTACGGCGGTTACTACCCTAAACCAATTAAGCCTGCTACATCACTTTGAATGCATATACAGCGTTGCTCTCTGCTTCAACGGCAGGGAGAAATGTGGAAAACAGGATTTACATTCAGACAACATCCAACAAGGAATTGATCTGTGCAGTCTGGGTAAACAAGCATCAGGGTAACTTGCTTGATGCGGCAGTTACTACCCTTAACCATTAAGCCTTATGCTCACCTTTGATGCAACTCCAACATTACTCTCTGCATCAATGGCAGGGGATAGCAGGAAACTTGAATCAAACAGTTACCAACCAGGGCCTTGAAATTGGTGGTTGGTGAAACAGATACGTATGGGAAAATAAGAGTCGTAGCTTGCTGGGCAGACTGGATGGGCCAATTCTATGTTTCTATTTTTCTGCATGTAGAATTTCCGAGCTGCAGGCTATGTTTTACTGGGAACCATTCCTCCAAATGAATCCAGGGACGATACAGCTGTGTACTGTTCCTTCCTTTTTGCCCAAAATGCTCTCAGATTTTCACTTGAATCAGTCCATTTCCCTGCCGTATCTGGATAGGGAAAGAGATGTGGAGGAATATCACCTGATTCGACCCTTGGATGTCAAGTGATATATCATAAGGTATCTGGAGGTTTCTAAACCTTTCCAGAAGACGGATTGCCTGATTGTCCTCCACAATGGTAGCAAACAGGGTGAGCCAGCTTCACAGGCTTCAATAGCTCATGGATTAAGGAAGTGGTCACAGCACATACATGAATGCTGATCAGCCGTTACCTAGTTATCAGGCCGATACAGTACAGTGCGCTCCAACAGAGCACACTGTTAACCTGCTATTGGACGCGCGTTTTTCCTTACCCCTTATTCAGTAAGAGGAGGAAAATGCGCGTCCAACCCGCGGCACCTAATAGGGCCCTCAACATGCAAATGCATGTTGAGGGCCCTATTAGGTATGCGCGCGGGATACAGAAAGTAAAATGTGCAGCCAAGCCGCACATTTTACTTTCAGAATTTCTTCCGGCACCGGGAAAGTGCACAGAAAAGCAGTAAAAACTGCTTTTCTGTGCACCCTCTGACTTAATATCATAGCGATATTAAGTCGGAGGTCCCGAAGAGTAAAAAAAGTAAAAAAAAAAAATTTTGAATTCGGCCCGGACGCTCAATTTTGCCGGCGTCCGGTTTCCGAGCCTGTGGTTGTCAGCGGGCTCGAGAACTGACGCCGGCAAAATTGAGCGTCAGCTGTCAAACCCGCTGACAGCCGTCGCTCCTTTTACCCGGATCTACCGCCGGACCTAATTTAAATACTGCATCGCGCGCGCCGGGAGAGCGGCCATTCGCCCGCTCTCCCGCAGACTTTACTGTATCGGCCCATATGTTAGGGCTCATTCCTCTAGGACTCAGGCGAAAGTTGGATTGTCTCTCCTGTCAACATTTGCCGAGCTACGATGTGGTCCTCCTTACACACCTTTTCCAGGTTTTATTGTCTGGATGTGCAGGCCCAGGAGGACGCAGCCTTTGCACGTGCAGTGTTGACTGGACCGCATGCAACCTCCTGCCCTGTTTAGGAGTAGCTCGAGTACATCCCACTGGTCCTGAATCCATCTGTCTGGGTGCTAAGAAATAAGAAATTACTACATATGATGATTTCCTTTTCCTTAATCCAGACAGATGGCTTCAGCTTCCCGCCCTTGGCTATCGAATGATTGTGTTATGGTCCTCCTGAGTGGCTATGTGCTCCAGGTGTTACTGGCAAGTGTTAGTCCAGTCCCTAGTCTAGTTTTAATGCATTCCTTGTCTGAGCTCAGAGTTTTCCTGTTGGTTGAATATTGAAATGTTTATCTATTATTAATCAAGTATTTGCTAGTCTGTCCACAGTTTGCTCTTGAAGAGAATACTGGCAGGCTGATGTAATTGCAGGAGTATATATTTACTGTGATGTCAGTTTGCTCCATCTCCATCTGCATAATCTACTGGTCCCGAATCCATCTGTCTGGTGTAAGTTGCACGCGCCAGCAGGCTGCCGGCACGCGATCCCCCGGCGCAGCGGCAAACGGCCACTGTACCGGCCGCCTCCAGCTCCGCCCCTCCCCACCCCCCGGGCGCGGCCCTTTAGTGAAGCCCGGCTCTTGTGCGCGTAATGGAGGTTACTCGTGGGGCCGGGCCCCTTCTAAAATGTGCACAGCGCGCGCAAGGTCCGGCCTCACACGTAACCCCCGGATTTTACGCGTGGGGGGCGAGCGGGGGTGTTTGAAAATTTGGCCCATGGCTTTTTTTTTCCCTCGATAGACACAGAATTAGGAGAAAAGCTTTCGTGAATCAGACTCTTAATGCTGGCTACTTAAAAGTAAATCATGTAATCTTTCTAAGCATCTACTAAGGCCCAATTTGAATGCTATTGCAAGGCAGTACGTACCAGGTGGATCTCATTCCATGGCAAGGAATTCGTGACACCTTTCCTGAACAGACATTTGGTGATATTTTCCTGGAACAGCTTAAAAGAATGTCTAAAATAATTTCAGAGCAATAACATTTTTTGTGATGCCTGTAGATTACTTCCTGTGCTTTTGTCTTTTGAAAATTGCACAGTATTTAGAGTATATGGCTTTCTTCCAAAGTTAAAAGAAAAAAAAAAGAATGCGTAGAATTTCAAGTACCTGAATAATTTGAACAGCTAATAATTTGCTGGTTTTCCGTAATGCTTTAAACATTTATCCGGACTGCTTGCTGTTTTTCTTTTAAGTCTGCTTGCGATGAAGCCGTGCTGCGCTGCTTTCTGGAGGAGCTGAAGGTAATTGTTCATGAGTGCGGCCCCCTGGAGAAGGAGAATACAACCCGAAAGGTGAAGTTTGTGAATGAAAACGCAATGCTAAAGAACACATCGCATGACGTAAGTTTCCTTCTGGCTGGGCTTATGGGGCCGATGCAATATTTATGCACCGGAAAGCGGGCGCTGAACAGTCGGCACCCGCTTCCTTAACGCGCCCCCAGGCGCCCCTCCCGGGGGCACCATGCAATATTTAAATTAGGGGGTGGCGTTAGCAAGGAGGTGCTAGGGGGTTGCTTGCACGCCCTTAGCGCCTCCTTGCTATCGAGAGCCCGAGAGCGTCGGCCGTCCGTCGGTTAGGAAAAAAAGACGATGAGATTATCCTAAACGCCGCACAGCCAGGGGGTTCAGGAAATGGACGCTTGTCGATTGAGCCCTGTTTCCTGCACCTGACTTCCGGCGCTTTTTTTTTGTGTTAATTTACTTTAGTTTTTCCTCTTACTTAATATCGCAGTTTTTTTCTGCTTTTCTGTACTAGTTTTAGGAGCGCTCAGCTATTAACGCCTGCTCCGGGCAGGTGTTAATTTCTGATCGCTAAAATGTGCGTCCTAGATGCACATTTTGGTTGGGTTTTTTTTTTGCATTGCGAGTGAATACCTAATAGCCTCCTTCACATGCTCGGCTGAGCGCACTATATTGCATCGGCCCCATAGAGGGCAGTTTTCAAAAGCCGTTTACCCTGGCAATTAGAGCTGTCAGGAAACTGCCCACCCTTGCATGTCCGTGCGGGTAAAAGTACAGATGGAAATCACTAGCGCGCATCCGTTTTTTTGCCCGCGTGAAAAGCAGGTGGGTGTGGAGGCCAGGGGCGGCGGGAAGCGATAATGTTGCATGGCTACGGGTTTTCAGAACGACCCGGGTTTTGCGGGGGGGCGGGTACTTTCCCCATTGCGAACTGGTACAAAATCCCTGGGTACAACTAACCACAGGCTTTGCAACTACTTCCATGCAGTGCTTCTGAACGTTTCCACCAATTATTATACTCTGGGCACGGGAAATTGATTCTCCAAGGCTGCAGTCTGATCGAATGGGTTGTTCTCGTGACCTCATTCCCATGTAGTATCCAGAGGAAAAGCATGGTTATGAGATAGCAAAATGTTAAAACAAAAACCAGACCTAGACAAAGCAATCCCTGCACCTTAATGTTATTAGAAGGATATTTAATCATTCTGCCTCCTCCTAGTGTGCTTGAATCACTTAGGGCCTGATTTACTAAGCTCTGAGCACATAATCACAAACACAGTATAGGAGAGAAGTCTTAGCTGAATCAGGCCCTTCGTCTTGGCCTTCTGCTTTTAAAGTTCACCCAAGTCATGTTGCAACTGCAGTTAAATATTTCCTGTCATGTGCTGCATTATTTTTCAAACCATTTTATCACTATTATGTTCTTGAGGATATTTGTGCTGTGAAGTTTTAATATTTCTGCCTCTATGTTGTTGAATTAGCTGTGAAAGCAGAAAGCTAAAGAATCTCGGTGCTGTATTATTTATTACACACACATATATATATATGTATACACACATATATATATACACACATACCAATAGAATATTTCCTGGCGTGTAGCCAGATGGACTCAGAACAAATGGGATAGTATCCGCGTGCTAGCAGTTGGAGACGGATCTGACGTCAGCACGGGGGCGTATATATCCCCACAGGAAGCGTAGCTATTCAGTAATTTCCGTCTCCAAAGCAGTTTGGAGTGCCTGCACGCTAGTTGAGCGTGCTTTCCAAGACTACTTTAATTTTTCCCTCACTTTGGAGATGGTATTCTTGCTGGCGGTATGTTTAGCCCGCCGCATCTCAGAACTACAAGCATTGTCCTGCCGTGATCCCTTTCTCAGAATCACTCCAGAGGCTATCCATCTTCGTACGGTTTCCTCCTTTCTACCTAAGGTGGTTTCACAGTTTCATCTTAATCAAACCATATCCTTGCCTACCACGGCGGGTCTGCAGAAATCTGAAGAAGGGCGTTTGTTACGCCATCTCGACATTGGCAGATTGCTGCCCAGATATTTGGAACTTACACAAGACCTACGAAAGACGGACCATCTGTTCGTCCTGTACAGCGGGAAGAAGCTAGGTGAAGCGGCCTCGCGGCCCACCATCGCCCGCTGGATTAAAGAAGTTGTCAGAGCAGCGTACGTAGAGGCCGGGAAGTCTCCGCCTCTACAGGTCAAGGCTCATTCTACCAGAGCACAAGCAGCATCTTGGGCAGAATCCAGGATGCTATCGCCTGCGGAAATCTGTAAAGCGGCGACTTGGTCTTCCCTCCATACCTTCTCCAGGTTCTATCGTCTGGATGTTCAGGCCGGGGAGGACTCGGCATTTGCGAGGGCGATACTACATGGGCCTCAGGCAGCCTCCCGCCCAGGCTGGGAGTAAAGCTTTTGTACATCCCATTCGTTCTGAGTCCATCTGGCTACACGCCAGGAAATGTTGAGATTACTTACCTGATAATCCCCTTTTCCTTAGTGTAGACAGATGGACTCAGCATCCCGCCCAGCTGCCTGCGTACATGGGTGTCACCGATTCAACGTACGCCATGTCATCTGTTTCCATAAGAGCGTACACTCTACCAGGTGTCAACGCCTTCCGCTTGGGAATGCTGGCGGTCTCCAGCTACTGTCAGTCGGTCAGGGTAATCCTGTTTCACTTTTTAACTGAGCGTCAGTACACACATCTATAACAGCTTTTGCAAGGAAGATTACTGAATAGCTACGCTTCCTGTGGGGATATATACGCCCCCGTGCTGACGTCAGATCCGTCTCCAACTGCTAGCACGCGGATACTATCCCATTTGTTCTGAGTCCATCTGTCTACACTAAGGAAAAGGGGATTATCAGGTAGTAATCCCAACATTTACTGACGAAGGTACATTAATGAGGGTGTATAGCATATAGTCTGCTAGTGACTGAACAATTTTTCAGTGTATTAAAAAAGTATACTTTTTAGTCTTAAAGAGTGTAAAAATATATGAAATACAATGGGGTAGATTTTAAAAAGGTGCGCGCGGGCGTACATGTACACGCACTATGCGGCGTGCGCACATGTACACCCGAATTTATAACTTGCACGTGTGCTAGGGGGTGCACAATTGTGCCCCTTGCGCGCGCCGAGCCACGCTGCCTTCCCCCGTTCCCTCCCCCCTAACCTGACCTTCCTACCCCTTCCCCTAACCTTTCCTCCACCTAGCCCTACTCTAACCCCCCCAAAATTTTAATTTTACCTTTTGCGCGCGCCAGCAAACTGCCGGCATGCGAGCCTTCGACACATCGGCAATGGCTGCTGTGTCTGAGGCCTCTGGCCCCGCCCCCAGACCCCGCCCCTTTAAGTAAAGCCCCGGGACTTACACGCGTCCCGGGGCTTTACTCGCGTCGCTGGGCCTTTTTAAAATAGGCCCGGCGCGCGTAACCTTTTTAAAATCCTGCCCAATATATTTTGGCAGGAAAGGAAGAAAGACCAGGGATTTTAATCAGAAGGGGAAGCAATATTGCCAAGAAGCAGATAATAGTGTGATTTTGAGCAATCTAACTATCACCACTGCCTTTAAAGGGGCCCTTGGATGATAAAACCCATTTTGTAAGCATTACATTTTCAGTCTGATTGTGAGATAGTGCCGTAGCCGGGGCAAAAAATTACTGAGCATCACATTACAAAGAAACGTATAAAATACTTAAGAAATATTCTCTCCTCTCCCCAACCCCCCCACTCTGTGTCACCTGCTATTGGAGAAGAGCACTTCCCTGGAATCAGCACATTTCGGGGTGGTGCCACCCTCCTGCTCCTGGATGGCAATAGATGAAAGCAAAGTCTATAGCACGGGTCAGTGGTTCCCGGAATAAAACGGAGGATATCATAATGCCTCCATATCTTGAATATTGTGGGCAGTTCTGGTCACCCCATCTCAAAAAAAGATCCAGCAGAATTTAAAAAGGTAAAGAGAAGGGCGACCAAAGCGGATGGAACGATTCCCCTATGAGGAAAGGCTAAAGAGGTTAGGGCTCTTCAGCTTGGAGAAGGGGCGGCTGAAGGGAGATATGATAGAGGCCTATAAAAAAAATGAGTGGAATGAAACGAATAAATATTAATCAGTTGTTTACTCTTTCAAAAAGTATAAAGAACAGGGGACACACAATGAAGTTACTAGATACTAATAAGTGAAAATATTTTTTTGCTAAATGTATAATTAAGCTCTGGAACTTATTGCCGGAGGATGAGGTGAAAGCTATTGGAGTAGCTGCATTTAATAAAGGTTTATGGACTTTTCCTAAAGGAAAAGTCCATAAACCATTATTAAGAGGGAGTTGCAGAAATCCACTGCTTATCCCTGGGATGAGCAGCTTGGAATCTCTCTACCCCATGGGATCCTGCCAGATCCTTGTGACCTGGATTGGCCACTGTTGGAAACAGGATACTGGGCTTGATGGACCTTTGATCGGACCCAGTGTGGCAAATCTTTTGTTCTTATGGTTCCCTCCGGTCCACAAGAGACAGGAAAAGGTTGCATGGGCCAAGAGCTGCTTCTTTCTGCAGCCTGAGAGAGGCGCAGAGACATAGCATAGGCCTTGAGAGCGCTGTGCCTCTCGGCTTGAGAGGAGGAGCAAAGAGAAGAATGTCGGTCTGGGAGCAGAATCCAGTCCACCAGGGAGGTAGAGATGTTTATGTGAGACCTGGCGATTTCTTGCCCACAACCCAAAAGGAAGAAGAGAGACAGCATGGGTCAAGAGGTAGCCTTTGCCTAGGTGAAGTGCACAGACAAAAGCATGAGCCAGGGAGATCACTGCTCTGAAGCCCAGAGGGAAATGAGAGAGCTCTGTCATTTGGCCCAAAGGGGGAAGAGAGACATTACTTGGTCCTGGTTGGAATTCTGCCCTGTGGTTCACAGGAAGAGTAGAGAGGCTGCACTGGGCAAGAATTGAGAGTAAACAAGAGTAGTGAGGGATGGAAAGATGAAACGAGGCATGTAAAGGGAAGGAGACAGATAACTAAAGAGGTTGTGGGAAGGAAGAAAAGTTGAGTGGAAATAGGTTGTGGAGGGACGGGAGAATAAAATAGATAGAGGGAGAGGAGGTCATAGAGAGGAAAGCAGAAGGGATTAGATATATAGGGAGGGAAGAGTGGAGGGATTAGGGGAGAGTATATGAAAATGTGTGGGTATGAGGAAAGCGGAGAGGGAAAGAAGGTTGAGTAGGGAAAGAAAGAGAAGTTATGGAAAGAGATGGTGCTCAGAAGAGCGGGCAAGAGAAATAGCAGTAGATATAGCAGGTTGAGGGCTGGTGGAGGCATTAGGTGGACTCGGCACCATCTAAGGCGCAGAACTCGGCAAGGCACTGTAGTCTGATATGAGGGAGGCATTTTTGAAAGCAGAGAACGAGGGTGGAGAGGCATGGAGCTGGGAAAGGGTTGGTGTGTGAACCGAGCTTTGGAGGTTTGTGGTGTGTGATCTGCGGGTTCGGGTAGGTGCAGGAAGAGAGTGAAAAAAGAGAGAGAATGAATGAGAATGCTGCAGACCCTTGCACCGGCATTGAGTAGTTTAGTTTAGGGAAGCAAAAAGGAAAGGAAGAGATGGCAATATTTAACTCAAAATTTCAAAAGTTAAATTAATCAGATTTGACTTGAACAATGGGATGCTGCTTCAGCAGTTAAGATAAGTTGGACACTATGAGGTAGATTTTCAAAACAGCCACATACGCACGTATGTGGGCCACGTGTGAGCAATGCGAATTTTAACAAGCCAGGAAGGGCATGCATACAATATTGTAACGCGCACCCAGAATAAGGAGGCAGAGGGGAGTAAGAACATAAGAACCTGCCATACTAGGTCAGACCAAGGGTCCATCAAGCCCAGCATCCTGTTTCCAACAGAGGGCAAACCAGGCCATAAGAACCTGGCAAGTACCCAAACACTAAGAAGATCCCATGTTACTGTTGCTAGTAATAGCAGTGGCTATTTTCTAAGTCAACTTAATTAATAGCAGGTAATGGACTTCACCTCCAAGAACTTATCCAAACCTTTTTTAAACCCAGCTACACTAACTGAACTAACCACTAGGGATGTGCATTCGTTTGCGACGAAATAGGAAATAGAGATGATATTTCCTATTTCGTTGTGTTTCAGGGGGGGGGGGCGATGAAACGATAAGAAAACCCACAAAATTTCGTGTGGTTTTCTTATCATTTTTGGGGAGGGGAGAAAGGGCACATTAACAAAAAAAAAAGGATGGCCCGCGCCATTTTTTAAGATGGCGCCGGCCATCCATTGTTCCTACCATGTGACAGAGGCTGGCCAATGGCACCGATAGCCCCGTCACATGGTAAGGGCAGAGGGCCATCGGCGCCATTTTGATTAGTGGCAGCTGACAGCCCGAGAGGGAGAGATCATTCCCGGGACGCCACTGGACCACCAGGGACTTTCGGTAAGTCTTGGGGGTGTCGGAAGGGTGGGGGGGTTGCAATTAATTAAATTTGAGGGGTTGGTGTGGGTTTTGTTTTGTTTTTTGTTTGTTTTTTTTTAATCTGAAGGGTTGGGGCGGGTTTCGGGCATCGTTTCGGGGGGGGGGAGGCAGACAAAATAAAATCGGCCCGAACCGCGGGAAAACAATGAAGGCCAAACTGAAAGGTTCAGCTGAATCACATCTTTACTAACCACATCCCCTGGCTACAAATTCCAGAGTTTAATTGTGTGTTGAGTGAAAAAGAACTTTCTCTGATTCGTTTGAAAGATGCCACATGCTAACTTCATGGAGTGCCCCCTAGTCTTTCTATTATCCGAAAGAGTAAATAATGGATTCACATTTACCCATTCTAGACCTCTCATGATTTTAAACACCTCAATCATATCCCCCCTCAGCCGTCTCTTCTCCAAGCTGAACAGCCCTAACCTCTTCAGCCTTTCCTCATAGGGGAGCTGTTCCATCCCCTTTATCATTTTGGTCGCCCTTCTCTGTACCTTCTCCATGACAACTATATCTTTTTCGAGATGCGGAGACCAGAATTGTACACAGTATTCAACGTGCGGTCTCACCATGGAGTGATACAGAGGTATTATGACATTTTCTGTTTTATTCACCATTCCCTTCTTAATAATTCCCAACATTCTGTTTGCTTTTTTGACTGCCGCAGCACACTGAACCAATGATTTCAATATATTATCCACTATGACGCCTAGATCTTTTTCCTGGGTGGTAGCTCCTAATATGGAACCTAACATTGTGTAACTACAGCATGGGTTATTTTTCCCTATATGCATCACCTTGCACTTATCCACATTAAATTTCATCTGCCATTTGGATGCCCAATTTTCCAGTCTCACAAGGTCTTCCTGCAATTTATCACAATCCGCTTGTGATTTAACTACTCTGAACAATTTTGTATCATCTGCAAATCTGATTACCTCACTCATTGTACTTCTTTCCAGATCATTTATAAATATATTGAAAAGTAAGGGTCCCAATACAGATCCCTGAGGCACTCCACTGCCCACTCCCTTCCACTGAGAAAATTGTCCGTTTAATACTACTCTCTGTTTCCTGTCTTTTAGCCAGTTTGTAATCCATGAAAGGACATCGCCACCTATCCCATGACTTTTTACTTTTCCTAGAAGCCTCTCATGAGAAACTGTGTCAAAAGCCTTCTGAAAATCCAAATACACTACATCTACCAGTTCACCTTTATCTACATGTTTATTAACCCCTTCAAAAAAGTGAAGCAGATTTGTGAGGCAAGACTTGCCTTGGGTAAAGTCATACTGACTTTGTTCCATTAAACCATGCATCTAGCACTGGAGTGTACAAATCAACTCCTCATGTTAGATTTTTCATCACTTAGAAAGACTAAAATTCTTTACTGATGTCAGTTTTACTATGAATACCTCTGGATGTGTCTGCTACAAATCCCCTCCCCTAACCCCATCCACTTCCCAAAAACCCACCTCGATTCATAGTGCTCCTCTAGAGTGGTACCTATATTATGGAGTGTCAGACTGACCCTACACAAAAGTGCTCTCTCTCGCTCTCTCCCCCTCCCTAGATGCACAAGATATACATGTAAAGAAGTACACATGGCAACAGTATTTTAAATGCTGTGCACGCACTTTATAAAATGAGGCATATTTTTGCTCTCTCGTTTATGGGCGCACGCACGATCCTTTTAAAATTTACCTGCGTACTTCTATATGGGACCTTGTAATCACTTTACAGCAGAATTCATGACATGGCTCCCAGCTTAAGAAGAAAAGTCTTCATTTTGAGCCGTTTATTTGACAGCGTGAACTGTCTCATTACTAAGAAGAGTGTTATTTTTGAATATTTTTGATGGTCATATTGAAAATTCACACAATTTAAAATATAAGAAAACTGAATGTTTTTATTGGTTCAAAGACTGTTTAATTACTAAGGTTTTCCCTTTCTTTTAAGAGAGAATTGTTAAAAAAAATTTCCATCTATAAATTAAGAACAAAGTATTGCGTTAGAAGTTTGGTTCAGCGTCGACAGTGACATTTCTTACTGGCTCTTCTTTTGCATTTCATTGGGAGTTGTGCTTTTCAATAGCAAAACAAGAACAAAGACAAATTTGACTTGAACGATGGGAGGCTGCTTCAGCAATTAAGAGAAGTTGGACACTTTGAGGTAGATTTTAAAACGTGCGCGTCCATGTGCACGCACTTCCCGGCATGCACACACGGACGTACCGATTTTTATAAACATGTGCGCGCCGGCATGCGCATATTATAAAATCCGTGGGCCACGCACACTTGCACACTGGATTTTATAATCTGTGCGCGAGCAAGGGGGGGGGAGAATTTATGCAAATTCCGCACGGCGACGCATTCAGGCCCTTCCCAGTTGCCTCCCACTCCGCTCCAATTAAGGAAGGAACGTTCCTACCCCTCTACCTAAACTCCTTCCCTCTTCCCCTCTCCTCCCCTACCTATCTTTTTTTTTTTTTAATTTGTTTTAGAACTTCGAGTCCCCAGGCTGAAGTAAGTTGCGCGTGCCCGAGTCTTCGGGACAG
This sequence comes from Rhinatrema bivittatum, assembly GCF_901001135.1. Taxonomy (NCBI): domain Eukaryota; kingdom Metazoa; phylum Chordata; class Amphibia; order Gymnophiona; family Rhinatrematidae; genus Rhinatrema; species Rhinatrema bivittatum. The sequence goes on from NC_042615.1 coordinate 40,400,194, forward strand.
CGTTCAATGGTGCTGACCCGGCCCGCCTCCCCCAGCTCGCCCCTTTGAAGAGGCCCAGCAGTTACTCGCGAACCGGGATTTACGTGAGTGCCTGGGCCTCTTTGAAAATTCGCACGGCGTGCACGAGTCCCGGCCACGCACGTAGACAGAGGAGAAGGAAAAAAGATTGAGAGGACAAAAATAAATTTCCTTTCTCTTAATCTCTGGCATATTACATTTGCAAAGCAGTATTGACCGCTACATAAACAAACTCTGGCTGTAAAATAGTACCTAGCAGTGAATTAATGATCATATCTATTAAAAAAAATAAAGGTCTTCATAGCCACTTAGGTCCTGCATGGTGAAAACAGAAAAAAGTTCAAGATAGGGTTTTGTTTTAATTGGAAGCTGGCCCACTTACGACCTAATCAATCTTAATGTATAGTACAGCGGACATATAACACTGCATGCAGATGTGTCTGGGAATTCAGGCTCTGAGCAACTCCACTCTCGCTTTTCTGACTCTGTATTTTTACATCTATGAAATCCTCTGACATTTTTTTGTTATTGCTTATTTTTTTTCCCTTTTTTTTTTTTTCCCCGCAGAGCATACCGAAAGAGTGCAAGCAGTGCGAACAGTTTCAAGAAGAGAATTTTACTACATTTATGGAACATTTTAAGAATCTTATCAAGAAATTCATTTCGGAAAATCAAACCTTTGCATAGAAATCTCTGTCGGGCAGCTGGTAGGTGCTCTCGCAGCAAGATGCCGAAGCCTGTTCTTCCTCAAACCAAGAAGGTGATATCTGAGAAGAGGCCACTGAACACTTTAAATTGAATTTTAACTTGTAATAGAGAGAGTTATGCAGGTAAACTCACCGAGGATGACTTTCAAACTATTTTCACTTGCCCATTTCAGCATTTTTTAATTTTATTTATTGCTTTAAATGCTTTTTATTCATGTGAAATTCCAGTTCTGTACTTGTGTAAATCAGTGTAATTTTAAAAAGTATTACAAATTTATATTTGTTTGCTGTGTGTATATATATCTATAAATATGTTGTATACTGGAGAGAAAATATATCTTTGCATGAAGAGAAACATCTTTTTTATTTTATTTTTCTGAGAAAAGACACGATGCTGATAGCGTAGTGGTAACCAGTGAAACCTTGCCTGGCAGAGTCCTGGGCAACAGATAACATCAGCCAAGAAACTCTTTCCTATAGGAAACAGAGAACTGGGCTAAGCCTTTTAAAAAGTGCCTTTGGCTTACTCTAACCACTGGAATAAAACACACATGCAGTACTATCTTATCACTGCCGCATTAGCAAGCATGAGTTACCCTCTATTCACAACAGTACATAGCAGATAACACCACCTTAAGCAGGCCTGTCAGTGTCTATAGCATGCAATACACAGTAAACATAATTCACCCACATCTCTCCCTCATGACACCCACATACCCCCTGCACATACAAATGTACACTCAACTGTTCTGATGAGTACATATCAAAACAGAAAACAGTTCATTCATACAGGTACTGATTCCACATACTAGAAATAGAAGACTAACTTCACTTATGTACAGAACAGAACATATAAATAAAGTTACATCCTGTGCTGCATTCTGACAGGCTTAGGAGATGGTAATGGAGGTAGAATGTGAAGTTATAATTACTACGTTTGTGTAGGAAGATTTTGTGTTTCATGCTTAAGCCTCTGTTAATTTCTTCAAACAGATTTGCTTTGCACATACGATGTGCTTGTTGGTCCAGGGATATGATTCTCATTTCCCAGATGATCCCTTACCGTTGTATGACTGGAATGCCGAGAGAACAGAGATTAAAATTCTATTCAGATGAATCTGATCAATTTCTTAGATTGAGTAACCAGAGAGTTGGATCAGGGGAGAACACTAGATATGGTGTACTAGACCTTTGACATGGTTCCGTATAGGTGATTTATAAATAAATTGAGCACCCTTCTTATGGCTCTAAAATGATTGACTATGTTAGAAACTAGTTGAGTGAGAGGCAACAAAGGTGGCAGTAAATCGAGTTCACTCTGAGGAGGGGTCGTCATTAGCAGTGTGCTACCAGGATCGGTTCTTGGACCAGTTCTTTTCAACATTTTGTGAACAATGTTGCGGAAGGATTGTTGTGAAAGATTTGTCTTTATGCCAATATCAAAATCTGCAACTGAGTAGAAAGCCAGGGAAGTGTGGAAAACATGAGGTGGAATCTATGAAGCTCAAGGAATGGTCTAGGGTCTGGCAGCCAAGATTTAATGCTAAAAAAAATGCAAAGCTATGCATTTAGGGATTTAGGTGTGTGATTCTTCTAAGCACAAAAGAAGAGTGAGATCGAGGGTGATGGTATCTGATGATCTTAAGGTAGCCAAACAGGTAGATAAGGCAATGGTTAAAACCAGAAAGATGCTTGGGTAATAGGGAGAGGAATGGTCAGTGGAAAATGGAAGACGATTTTGCCCCTGTGAGACCTCATTTGGAAACTATGTACAATTCTGGAGACCGTATCTTCGAAAGTGTAAAATGCTGACCAGTGACCAAGACCTAAGGTCAGGCAGTATGAATTTGTGTCCAGAGGTCCAGTGTGTGAAAATTTGTGTGTGGATGAGGGAGAGCTGCAGCATTGCAGGTAAAAGAGGAACCAGCAGCTCAGCAAGCAGCATTGAGCTTGAAGCAAATACCCCAGGTGCTGGGATAAAACAGAGCTACTAAGAGTAGGCATGTCATGTATGTGCATCAAGAAGGGGAAACAGATGCTGGAAAAAGGGGAACTAGTTACAGGTTTATAGGAACCCAGTAACTGGAAAAGTACAAGAGGTCAGATGATGCTTGAAGGAAGGGCCAAAATTGGTCAAAGAGCACTAAGCTAAAGCAGAGGGAAAAAAAATGTATATAAGAGAAGGTATGACAATTGTTCAAGTGAAGGAGCTACCAGAGGCAAGCTGACTCATTTCTTTTGAGCTACTTGCTGTCTCCTTCCTGATACTCTCTGTACTATCCAAACAAATATTTCAATAAAGTTTCAATATATTGATCTATTTGTGGTCTTGAGAATTGGTCATAGCAGGGGTAAGCACACAAAAGGACATAATTTGGTTGGAGTCGGTCAAGAGAGTGACTACTAAAATGATCACTGGTCTTCCTTCTATAGCACATGGAGACAGAATTAAAGATTTGAAGATCAACATACCCTAGAGGAAAGGCGAATAATGGAAATATGATAGGGATGTTTAAATTCCTCCAAGGTTTCCATGCTCAGGAGGCGGGTTGCTTTCAATGGACAGGAGTCTCTTGAACAAGGGGCATGGGATGAGGGTAAAAGGGGGTAGACTCAGGAGGGTAGCAGATGCATGGAACTGCCTCCCTGTGTGCAGGTGGTAGAGACAAGAACAGAACCTGAATTCAAGAAAACATGGGATAAACACAGGGGGGGTCTCTGAAGGAGGGGTAGGGATTGTAAAGCTGAGTTGGTGAGGATAGGCAGACTAGATAAGCCACATGGCTTCTTCTGCTGACACATTTCTATTCTTAAGCCAGGGTATGTGAAGTATGATCTCAGTCACTTAACTTTACTGCTTGTGCCGAAACTGTGGAACGCACCACCCGATGAATGTGAGACTACAAACTGATTTTAAGAAGTTCAAATGGGATTTAAAAACCTGGCTGTTTGAAGAAAAGGCATACACGGCTGGAAAATGAGATAGCGTCTAACTTTAACTCTCAATTTCTTTTAACCCTAGCACTTATTTATTTTTTTTTAATCTTTTTACTTATTTATTCTTTTTATCTTTAGTCACTGTTTATTCTTATTACTATTGTTACTCTAAATGCCACCTGTTTATTAACATTGTATGTTTTATCCTATGTATTTTACAATTTGTAAACCGTGGTGATGGCTCGTCTTAACGACGGTATAGAAAATGTGATAAATAAATAAATAAATAATACTTACCTTGTGCCATAAGGTGTATTTTACACAGGCAAGATATCAAGGTGCATTTTATGAGCAGAATAGTGGCACATAGGACAATTGGTATTATTTTTGTCTCTTCCTACTAAAATTTCCAGCTCTCTGATTCTATCTCCTGGTACCCTACTGTTTATTTATTTTTTATCTATATTCTGCCTTTCAGTCACTTCAAAGCAGATTACATTCAGCTACTGTGGGCTTTTTCCTATCGCCAGAGGGCTCACAGCTGGGTTTGTACCTGAGGGTAATGTGTCTTGCCCAAGGTCACAAGGAGCAGCAGTGGGATATGAGCTCTGGCTTCCCTGGTTTGTATCTCACTTCTTTAACCACTAGGTTACTCCTCCACTCCATTTAATTACATTCTCTTCATCCTTTGCAGTTCTTTTTGTCTGGTACTGATCTTTCTATACACATGTAGGCATCCTGTTAGTCCCCAAATACTGGATACAGATTATGCCATTTAGGTATGGAAGAGGCAGATTGGCGGTTTGTTGGATTTGTATCTCTCTCATGAGGCAGTTAGAAATGGTAGTGTCCTCAGTGTTTTCTAGAAAGATCACCATTTTACTCTTGTGGATCCTTTTTGTTTTGAGGAAGCCGTTCTCAACTGGTGTGTCGCCAAGCACATGCAGGAGTGTCACCTCACTCCCTGGTCCCCTGCTAGTCCAACTGCTCCCCCTGCCCCAGCGTTATGCAAACTCTTCCTCTGCCTGGGCTTGAAATGGTGATAGCCCAGGCGAAATGCGGCAGGAGAGCTGGAAGAAGCGCTCAGTCAGTAGCACTAGCGCCATGCTCTCTTCTTCCTGTCCCCGTGGCCTGGAAGAGCTAGGAGTGTGCAATGGCCGTACGCGCAGGAAGATAAGATCATGCTAAGTTACAAATGTATGCAGCACTGGCCCGAAGGAGAAGAGCAGCGTGGCCTGGAATAAAGAGGATCAACGTCCGCCCCTGCGGCCAATGAGACTCCTTTCTCGAAGCTACGAGGGCTGGAAGAGGAGGAGGCTGCTACTTCTGCCAGTTGTTTTCGGTGGGGCAAGAGAGAGAGAGAGAGAGAGTGTGTGTTTGAGATTCTGTGTGTGTGTGAGAGAGACAGCATGTATGTATATGATCAAGAGCTTGTGTGGTGAGAGAGAAAACGTGAGTGTCTAGGTGTGATTGAGATCTTTGTGTATGAGAGAGAGACATAGCATGTATATGTGAGAGAGAGCCTGTATATGTGAGAGAGAGCATGAATATGTATGATTAAGAGCCTGTGTGTATAAGTGAGAGAGAAGAAGCATGTGAGTCTGTGTGTGATTGAGAGACTGTGTAGGTAAGAGAGAACATGGGTGTGTGAGTGAGACTGAGAGTCTGTATGTGAGAGAGAGAGAGCATCTGTGTAAATGTGTGACTGAGAAAGAGGAGAAAGTTGCAAGCAAAACCCCTTCCTCTCCTCTCCTCTCGCTAATTCACAACAATTTCAATCCAGGTATGACAAGCAGAGCATTTTTTATCCTTATTTTTAATTATTGGGTCTTTGTGTCTGCTGTTTTGAAATATTTTATTGGTGTGTGGAAATTTTTTTAGTTTTTAATTATTGGCTATTCCATTCATCAGCTGTTTTGAAATAATCTGTTCTTTTTTTAGTATGGTTTTGCTGCTATTGATTTTATAGATTTGTTTTATGAGTACTGGTGATGTTTCTCTTTTTCCTTTGTTGCACTGGCTTGTGGCGGTTTCCAGTTCAGTTTTTGTCTACATGTTTCTATTTATGCTTTATTCTTTGTTAGGTGAGGGTCAGCACATGTGATTCAGGTGAGGTTTTCTGCTGGCGTGTAGTTTCTGTGTAGGGCTCTATAGCAGCCTGGCCTGTTCTGTTTTCCTAATAGAACGAGTATTGGAGTTTTAAGGCCTGGTGTAATATTTTCAGTGTTGCCTTTTCTTAGGTAAGGTACTTACTGTTTGAGTGCTGGAAGTTGGTGCTGTTCTGGTATGGGAGGTTTACTATTTCTATAAGTTCTGTGCAGAGATAAAGTACTTATCTTTCCCTTGTGTCATTCTTACCAATAAAAGCAATACTGGGCCTTTTTTTTTTCTGCCATGGTTTGTAATGAGCAGTGTGTCACACATGAGGGCACTCTCCGTCAGGTGAGTCACAACGGGAAAAAGGTTGAGAACCATTGTTCTAAGCCTTGCTCTCATTATTCTAGGTCTTAGCCTTAAGCTCCATGGAGACTTTTGTTTGGAATGAGAGTTTCTTTCCACCCTGTCATGCCATCTTTAACTTATTTGGTTTTGGAGTGCCAAATACTTTTGGACTCAGTTATGCTTATTTAATTTTACTCTTGTATTTAATGGAAGAAGTTCCCTTCCAGTAAGAGGGACCTAACGTCACCAGAATCCAAGGAGAGGATGACTTCTAGGCATCCAGTAAAAGGGAGAAGAAGAGGAGATGGACCGCCTCAATGGCCCATGAAGAGTGGGAGATGAGGAGGGAAAGGTATCATCCTTGATACTACAGGAGGAGATAGGAGATAACAGGCTATATACTTTAAAGTACATCTTGGATACTTCACCCTACCAATGGACAGAAGCACTAGAGCTCTGCCCAGAACCCATTGGGATGGAAGAAATCAAATATCTAAAAGAGCTAATTAAATTGGAATAACATCTGAACTTAAGAAAGACTTTAAGAAGTCACAAACTCACTGAAAGGATTTGTACACAGCTGTAAAGCCTTTAAATCATCATTGCACCTTGTCAGTAAAGAAAGAAATGTTGGAAACCACAAAACAACTCTCATGTGTTTCATTGAGTAGTGACCTTATTATTCTGTACTGCTGAGACTGAATTATGGGAAAAGTAAAGAGCAATGTGAGGGCTTGAATAGGCAACCTTTCCCCCATGCAGGAAACTGTGGAACATAAGGTCTTATGCTCAATGCTAGTGTCCATCTAAACTAGAAATCTGAGATCTGGCCTCTGGAGTTATCTGGGTTCAGGCCATCACGGAGGTTCCACATAGTACAGAATAGTCACTTCGTCCTGATATTTCTAATAAGCAAAGTCATTCCTACATTTTTATAATTACCCAGTATACCTGATTTGGGGGCATCAAGGGGCGCTTTTTTTCAGTAGGTATGGGAATATCCCATTTAATCACAGTTTCTTAATGCTTTGCAGTTCTTTCTGGGATGTTGAAGTGTTCACACTATTTCTAGTGGATGAGCCACGTTACCTCAATATGCCTCTCTTCTGACATCACATTGCGCCTCCTACATCATACAATACATGTCTCCAGTTCTGTCCTGCAGAATCGGTTTTCTATTCTTGCTGTAAAACATCTTGTGCTTAGTCCCCAATCCTTAGCTCTACGTTTATCTCAGTTTAGCCATTACTGTGCTAGGTCCTGATCTCAATATGTTTCTTGAAGTAGGCTCTTTGTATGTCCCGCTGTGCTTGTTCATTCGTCACTTGCGTGTCCGTGTTTGCTGGTCCAGCTCTCTCAAGAACTTTATCCTGTTTTGCAAACTCTGTTGCTTCTCCATTCAGTTTTTGAGTCTGAGGGTAATTTTTGCCTTTTATCCCTACTTGGTTAAAGAAGAGATCTTGAAAAGCTCATTTTGATAGAGCATGTGCCACGTGGTTAATGTTTGACCAGTGCCAGTTGCGCTCATGAGCAGCATTTAAGGTGTGAAGCATCCATTTGGGGGCAGCCTGTTCAGTACATTTGGATAATTTTGGAACTTTTCATGTGACACACATCTTCTCAATGTCTATAGTCCAGGAACGTTTAGGACATGTGAACATGCACCTTTGAAAGTAGCCTTGGTTTTCTTTTTGCTGGACTTTAATAGGTCTTTTGCTCTAATGCGCAGTGTGCATGTCAGTTACTGTGTGTTGCTTCATTTGCTTTCAGTTTTAGAGGCACTGCACAGGATAATTCTGTGCACCCACATATAGAGTTTGAGGAATGTTTTTTAAGGAGACTGATATGTTTTGAATAGAGGAAATTGTGGGGGAGGTAGGGAGGATAAGGCAAATAAAGAAGGGGAAATTGTATAAGTCATCTGGGTTATGGGGTGGATGGTCAGGAGATTATGGGGGGGAAAGAGGCCCCAATGCCTCAAGCACGTGATTGTTCTGTGTAAAGGGAAGGAGGCGGATTGGGGGAGGGGTGGCAGGGTGTAAACTTGGGTGGGGGAGAGACAAGGATAGGGAGGTTGTTTAAAAGTTAGGGCGGATGCTAGGTCTGATTGGGGGTTACGTATGCGCGAGCTATTTCAGGGGTATTCGGAGGGGAACTCTACGCTGGGGCAGTCCTCTTCAGGTTTTCAGAAATAATACCTCAGTAAGAAGATGGACTGGGCAACATTATGAGGAATAAAATGGATTTGCGATGAGCTGAATGTGGCTGGCCTAGGCTCCCTGGTAAAGAGACAGAAGGAAGTGCAGGCACTGATGTGGCTAAAAGTGGGTGTAGCCATATTACAGGAGACCCGCTTAAGTCATGCTGAGCATAAATTTAAAAAGCTGGTGGGCAGGAGAGGAAATGGTTTTCTCCTCGGGTAGGAAGAAAGTGGAAGCTGCTATGCTTTTGTGTGTCTCAAAAAAAATGAAAGCTGGTCCTGTGAGGGTATCTATTATTGGGAAAATGCATATGCACCTAACAAATCCGATGCAGCGGTTTTTGCTGGGGATCATCCGAAACCTGTGTAATTTGATTCGTGTCCACTGATTCTGGGTGGAGAATTGAACTGTGTCTCTGACCCCGGAATGGACAGATCTCACATTTCCTCAGATCGCAAGATGAATTGTCACAGAGGGATTCCCTTTTTGCTTGAACAATTGGACTTGCTTGGTACTTGCCAGGTTCTTGTGGCCTGGATTGGCCACTATTGGAAACAGGATGCTGGGCTTGATGGACCCTTGATCTGACCCAGTATGGCAATTTCTTATGTTCTTATGTTGCTTGATATGTGGAGACTACTTGCATGTGTCTGCTGTTCACATTTCACAATCCAGGATTGATTATTTCTTGGTCTCACGGGAGTTTTGTTTTTCTGACGTTATCACAGATTAAATAGACTTGTTGGGCATCTCAGACTAGGCCCTTATTTGAATGGATTTACACTGGAGGGATTTTTTTGTTTGGGGGTGGGGCAGGGAGGGCACAGTGACAGATTTAGGATTCTTTTTACCACTGTTGGTGCTGTTGATCCCTATTTCCACAAACTGCAGCACCCCCAGAGATTGGACAACAGGGAGCAGAAGGTCTAAAGCACAATCCCCCTAGTTTCCTGTGGCCATGCAAGGGTTCTCTGGGAAAAATGTAAAAATTCTGGAGCAAATTTGCAAACATTTCCATCTTTATATTATATTATATTACAGTATAATTATTGGTATTGCTATATAATTATTAGTGTAACGCCCCCCTTGGCCGCTTACCTCACCGGGCATCCCTGGGTCTGAGACCGACCTGGCGGGAGCCCCCCCCCCCCCAGGGCAGACTCTGTCTGTCCTCAGGTTCTTGGCACCTGTGCCTCCACCTGGGGAAGAAGGTGTTAGTGGGTGGTATTTCCCTCCCTTCACTCCAGGAAAACAAATGGGACTGTGAACAAGGCTGGCAATATGTACAAATATATACAGGTTTATTAGACTAAACAAGCATATACATTTCTACATAACTATGTACATTGCTACTAGGATGTCAAGCAGCACACTTATCTACTCATGGTTAATAGTCTCATGCCACACAACTATATACATTTCTACAAGGTAGCAAGAACATTTAATATTTGGCATTTTGGGGTTGTTGGTCCCCACAGTATACTACCCCCCTTTTTCCTAGTCTCATCCAAGTGAACTGATGCAACTGGGCTGGTGGGAAGTGTTGGCCTGGGGGGGTTTCCATCTCTTTCCGCTCCGCTGAGAGGTCCATGCCAACACTGGGGCCGGGGAGACCCGACTCTGCCTCCTGATCTGTCATTGGGGTCCACTGGGGTCCCTTTGCTCTTGGGGGACCCGACCCCACCTCCTGGTCTGCCGCTGGGGTCCACCTTGCTCAAGGGGGGAACTGCTTGATCTCTGCCACTGTCCTTCAGTTCTTCTTCCTTAGCAGGAAGGTTTTCCCCAGGCTTGGGCTTTCAGCTCTACTAGGCTGGTGGCCGACTTGCATTCAGTGGGTTTTGTCCTCTGGGCATCAGTGATTTTTAGTTCATGCCAGTCATGGGCTTTGCCCACCCTGGCTTCTGCTTCATCTATTGTCTGTACCTATATGGGTCACCTCTTGGCTACAATGGCTGAGAAACAGGCAGGCCCATGGAGAGAGGGCTATGTACTCCCCCCTCTAGCCTGCCTGGGAACTTCACACCCAACATGTCTGAATACCCCTGCTAGTCAGGGTGAAAATCTGTTGGCCTCTCAGTACTGTCTTCCAGCACATTTCTCTTACAAATCCCTCCCCTAGTCATAGTTCTGTAATTTAGAAGTTTAAATCCTCTGGATTTTTTGTTAGTGATATTTCTATAAAATTACTCAGAGGTCCAGGGGACTATGACATGCAAATCCCCTACCTGAATGTCTGACTAATCCATTCAATGGTCAGTTAAGTATCATCACAGCTGGAGGTCTGGCAACCTTTCAGTCTCCTGAGCTTGTGGCTCAGTAGTTGTATTGTATTGTTCTGTTCTCTTCTCTCCTGTAGCTCACTCAAACCTCAAGTCTCTTGGGTGGGGTTCATTAGTATTAAGTTATTTTCTTTTTATTGGGTGGAGGAAAGGTATCTCAGGTATAAGTATAGGGAGGAGATCTGAAGGAAGGGGAAAGGATTGGAGGTGGGTCTAGAATGGGGTGAGAAGGGGGGAGGAGTGCGAGAAGGAAAGAGGACTAGGTTTGGGAGAATGGGAGATGGGGAAGAGGAGGCGGAGAGAGAGGGAGGTTCTTGGATTGAGGAAGGGGAAGAGGGATTAGCAGGGGCTGGGAGGGGGTTTCAGCACCTGGGGAGAAGGGAGGTTCCAGGATGTAGGGGATAGAATCTGAGATCAAGCCAGAGAGAATCTGAACTGCAGTGGGAAGGAGGGAGGGGTCCCTACCATGCTCTGGGGTCCTGCTCTTCCTTGCATCTCTCTAATATCCCACCCAATCTGACACACACACACATGACACCAATGCCTTTTCTTTCCCATATGAACACTAACCCTCTACCGTCGTTCTCCTCTCTCTCTTTCACACACAGACATAGACCCCTTTACCTTGATTCCCCTCTCATCCCCCAGCTTCTCCAATGGCCTCCACTCAGCCTCTCCTAACCTCCTCTTTGCTCTGTGTGCTGCGGGCTTACTCCATGCCTCTCCTGGTTCCTGCCTGCTGCCTGGGAAGGGGGAGGGGGATCAGGAAGCAGAGGGCTATTCTCTTCATGTATTTATTTATTTATTTAACATTTTTTTTATATACCGACAACATCGTATCGGTTTACATTTAACTCAGAACTGATAGGCGGAGCCTTTACATGAAACGGTAACTAGAAATTAAAATTAACAGGTATTACAAGAGACAAAGTAAACTAATTAATAATAATTGTGAACTAATGTACAATATATTTACAAGATAGTCAACAGTCATATGGGCAAGTGCGTTTTATAAATCATGTGGAGGGAATGGAGGAAGGGTAGGCATTGTGAGATTCAGTACTGCTGGAAGGCAGCACATTTTTAGCCAGCTTTCTGCCTCCCCCCCACTTCTGATTTGTGCCACTCTAGGCATAGGCCAATTGACAAATCCAGGCTAGGGGGGGGAGATTTTGGAGGTTTCCAGCTTATCTATATATGGACCATGGGTTTAGAGAGAACTTCATTAAGAAGTGGGACGATTTCCCAGGAAAAAAAAACAACAAAGAATATATCTGTAACCCTGCTTAATTTTGGGAAATGGCTAAAGTTGGTGGTGAGTGCTTTTATGGCTAGAAGATGAAAGTTGTTAGTAGGCTGTTAAGATCGGAAAGCTTCTTAAATTTGGTAGTAAGTCTGGGAGAATGATGCCTGCTTTGCTTAAAGATCATGGGGGACAAAGATTTATGGCAGCAGTTAGAGATGAGATGGGGAAATTGGTCAATTCCAGGGGCAATATCAGTAGAGTGTATATTAAGTTCCATAAAAAGTTTTCTATGAAGGAGAAGCGTGGACAGTATACGGTTCATGCATATTCAGATAAAATTAAATTTTGCCCTAAGTTAGTCAAGAGCAGTTAGAGGCTCTTACTACACCAAAATCATTGCAGGAAGCTTTATTGGAAATAAAACAAGCCAAATTATATAAATCTCAAGGTCCTGATGGTGGCGAGGGAGAGGGAGAAATGAATTTATAAGATATTGCAACTTAAATTGGCTGCTCCCTTGGAAGCGATGTTTTATAAAGCAAATGAACATGTGAAATGTAGCTATGATGACATCAGTAAGCCCAGAATAAACTTTATTCCCAGAAGGTCTGGTTTTTAATCCCCTGCCCGCGGGGAAAACGAGGGTTATGCGCACGGCCGGGCCTTGCGCATGCTGCGCGCATTTTAGAAGAGGCCCGGCCGCGTGCGTAACCCCTGTTACGCGCCCAAGAGCCAGGTCTCTTCCAAGGGGTGATCCAGGGGGCGGGGCGGAGCTGGAGGCCTCCGGTACAGCAGCTATTTGCCGCTGTGCTGGGGGATCTCGCACCAGCAGCCTGCCGGCACGCGCGACTTGTGCCAGCTCAAGAGCTGGTGTACGTTCGAAAACAAAAAAAAAAAGGTAGGATCTTCAAAGGGGTCAGGGAGGGGAGGGCAAGAGGGCGGGTAGGAAAGTTCCCTCCCAGTCCGCTCCTTAATTGCAGTGGATTGGGAGGGAACTTGCGGAGCCCCGGTCTAGTCGCCACGCATAAAGTGGGCAAATCTACCCCCTGCACATGCTGGCCTGGATTTTATAACATGCACGCACTATAAAATCACACATCCATGTGCACGCGCACAAGGAAGCGTGCACCTATTTTTTTAAAATCCACCCGATAGGGAGCAAAGATCTGCAGAGCCCTGCATCCTTAAACTTTGACCTTAAATTGTTGTAAAACAATTATGGCGGCTAGGCTACCTTAGTGGCTCCAGATTTGGTATTGGACTCTCAGGTTGGCTTTGTGTGTTGCCGACATTCTGTCTCCAGTTCCAGAAGATATTAACCTCCGTGGAATTTGATAAGGCTTCTCACCTTCCCTCTTTATTGGACAGTGTTGATGCTGAAAAGGCATTTGACCAGGTCGATAGGACTTACTTGAGATTGGTTTTGTGGAAATCTAGTCTGGTTGGGAATTTTCTGAAATTGGTAGATTTACATTATGACAGCCCCAAAGCATCCGCGATGATAAATGGAAAGAGATCTGAGGAGTTTAGGTTGAGGAGGGGCACCCGGCAGGAATGTTCCCTGACCTCCTTATTGTCCTCTCTTACTATCCTCTCTTACAAACCTTTACTGAAGAGTATTCAATATTGCATAAACATAGCAGGAGTGCATATGTGACAGAATTTAAAGATACAGCCTTTGTGGATGACATTTTGGTGTATCTTACAGACCGCTATAAATCTTTAGATTGTCTGATATGGGAATTTTATTTGCTAGGATCATTTCAGAACAGAAGCTTAATTTAGATAAATCAGAGGCCTTGGCTCAACAGGAGGAAGTTAAGGGGATGTTGGGTGCTGAATTGCCTCTGAAGTGCCCACCGAGCGGAACAGATTATATAAAATTAACTTTACTCCACTGACAGACTAAGAAATAACAAATCATCAGGATCAGATGGTTTTTACTCCAGACTTCTGTAGGAACTCAAACATGAAATTGCAGACCAATTTATTCTGATTTGTAATCTATCATTTAAAACAGCCATAGTGCTGGAAGACTGGAGGGTGGCCAATGTGATGCCAATTTTTACAAGGGGCTCCGGGGTGATCCAGGAAATTATAGACCTGTGAGCCTGATGTCGGTGCTCAGTAAAATGATAGAAGTTATTCCTAAAAACAAAATTACTGACCACATAGATAAAAACAGTTTAATGGGGGAGAAACAACATGGTTTTTTCAAAGGGAAGTCTTGCCTTACCAACTGACTAAACATTTTTGAAAGTATAAATAACCATGTGGTTAAGGGTGAGCCAGTCAATATAGTATATTTGGATTTTCTGAAGACATTTAACAAAGTTCTTCTTGAGAGACTCCTCAGGAAATTGGGAGGTCATGGGATTGATAACTAGATAAAAGACAGGAAACAGACAAAAAGACTAAATAGTTTTACAAATAAAGAAAGGTCATTAGTGGAGTTCCCCGAGGGTTTGTACTGGGACCTGTGCTATTTATCATATTGAAAAATGATCTGGAGAAAAGAACAACGAGCAAGGTGGCCAAATTTGCAGATGACACAAAATTGTTTTGCGTCATTAAAACAGCACGGATTATGATGAACTGCAGAAGGGCCTTGTGTGACTCGGAGTCTGGGTATGTACATGGCAGATGCAATTTAATGTGGACAAGTGGAAAGTAATGCATGTAGGGAAAAATAATCCCAACTCCAGGTACAGGATGCTGGATTCTATATTAGGAGTCACCAGCCAGGAACAGAAACTTGGAATCCTTGTGGATACCAGCGGGTTTGAAATCTCTGGCTCAGTGTGCGGCAGTGGTTAAAAAAAAACCCAAAAAACCCCCCAAACAAATAGAACCTTAGGAATCAGATGGAAAGGAACAGAGAACAGTACTGAGACTATCATAACGTCTTGATCCATGGGGCAAGCACACATACTGGCCGATACAGAAAAAAGTGCGGGAGAACCGGCGAGCACCCGCTCTCCCGACGTGCGCACAGGCCACTCTCCTGTGCGTGCGATTTAGTATCGACCCGCATGCAAATGAGGGCCCGAGGTAAAAAGAGGCACTAGGGACACTAGCGCGTCCCTAGCGCCTCCTTTTTGACAGGAACGGTGGCTGTCAGCGGGTTTGACAGCCGACGCTCAACTTTTCCGACGTCAGTTCTCGAGCCCGCTGACAGCTACAGGTTCGGAAAACGGACGCTGGCATAATTGAGTGCCCGTCTTCCGACCCGTGGGCCAATTTAAAATTTTTTTTAACTTTTCGGGCCTCCAACTTAATATCGTGATAATATTAAGTCGGAGGGTGTACCGAAAAGCAGATTTTTCTGCTTCTCTGTACACTCCCCCGGTGCCGGCCGAAATTAACGCCTGCCTTTGGCAGGAGTTAATTTCTGAGAGTAAAATGTGCGGCTTGGCTGCACATTTTACTTTCTGAATCGAACAGGAATAACTAATAGGCCCATCAACATGCATTTGCATGTTGCGGGCGCTATTAGCTTCGGGGGGGTTGGCCGTGCGTTTTTGACACGCTATTATCCCTTACTGCATAAGGGGTCAAAATAGCTCGTCGAAAACGCACGGCCAAATGCGGGCTAACAGTGCGCCTGGTTACCCTATCTAAAAAAGATATAGCAGACATAGAAAAGGTACAGAGAACGGTGACAAAAATGATCACAAGGATGGCAAAACTCTCTTAGCAGAAAGGCTAAACAGATTAGGACTTATTAGCATGGAAGAGTCAACTGAGAGGGCATATAACTGAGATTTCTAAAATCGTGAGTGAGGTAAATAGGGAACGGTTATTTACCCTTTCAAAATAATACAAGGACTAGTAGCAGATTTAAAACAAATCGTAGGCAGTTTATTTTACTCAGTGCACAATCAAGCTATGGAATCTATTAGCAGAGAGCTTTTGGATACTTGCCAGGTACTTATGGCCTGGATTGGCCACTGTTGGAAACAGGATGCTGGGCTTGATGGACCCTTGGTCCGACCCAGTATGGCATGTTCTTATGTTCTTATGCTAGAATGTGCTGAGGTCAGCTGACACAGGGTTCTAAAGAGGGTCAGAGAGGTTCTGGAAGTAGAAGTCCATACACAGCTATTAGCCAGGTAGAACTGGTGAAGCCAAGTCTCGTATCTCACTCCCTGGGAGTAAGAAACAAGAAATAGATATACTTGTAACCCGGACTGGCCGCTGTAGGAGACAGGATGCTGGGCTTGACGGACCTTCGTCTGACTCGGCTTGGCAACTTCATATGTTCTTATGTTTTTATCTCGGATAACGAGAATGTTAAGAGCACTGGCAACGTCTTCCTCTTTCCTTGAGGATAGGGTTAATATATCTACAGTGATTATCTTGCCTAAATGGCAGTGTGCCTTGCAGGTTCTGCCTCTCTGTTTCCATAAGAGGGGCCTTAAAATTATCAGTGGGTGCATCTCAGGTAGCGATCAGTTCGAAGTACTAGACGGCAATGTGTGGTGGGAGCAGGAGGAGGAGAGCGTGGGCGGCTCTGGATATGCAAGGCTATAATCGGGGATTATATACTGAAACATCTCAAAGATTGGTTATTAGATACAGAACACTTTACTCCATTACTGTTTGAGAGGGGCTTGGTATGTCCATGGCATTTAGGAAATATACAATATACGAACAGTGAAAAGATTCCCCCCCCCCCCCCCCCCCACATAGGACTAGTGCACTGCCAGGCCCCTCACAGGCCTACGTTCCAGCAAATACCTAGAGACATCGCTTACCTCGCTATTGGGGGAATGCAGAGCTCACTTTGGGGATTCACTCTCAATCTTTTGCCACCAAGGGGATAAAAACAATTTCTCATTAAGGGGTACATATGCAGCCACTGTCCGGCGCAGCGCACTGTTAGCCGGCGTTTGGACGCGTGTTTTCGACGCGCTATTTTACCCCTTATATAGTAAGGGGTAATAGCACATTGAAAATGCGTGACCAACCCCCCCCCCCCCCCCCCCCCGAAACTAATAGCTCAAATGTGCAGCCAAGCTGCACATTTTACTTTAAGAAATTAACGCCTGCCAAAGGCTGGCGTTAATTTCGGCCGGGACCGGGAAAGAGTACAGAAAAGCAGAAAAAACTGCTTTTCTGTACACCCTCCGACTTAATATCATAGCGATATTAAGTTGGAGGCCCCAAAATTAAAAAAAAAAAGTAAAAATCTGCCTGCGACCCGCGGGTTGGAAGATGGACGTTCAATTTAGCTGGCGTCCGTTTTCCAAACCCATGGCTGTCAGCGGGATCGAGAACCCCCGTAAAATTGAGCGTTGGCTGTCAAACCCGCTGACAGCTGCCGCTTCTGTCAAAAAAGGAGGCGCTAGGGACACGCTAGTGTCCCTAGCGCCTCCTTTTACCGCGGGCCCTCATTTACATAAATTTATTTACTGGATCGCTCGCCTGCTCTCCCGCGAAGTTTTCTGTAACTTTGGAGGTATATTCATTCAATAGTACAGCTGCACAATTGAATATAGCCGGCTCTCTTGAGGTTACCTGGATAACTTTATCCAGCTCTTTGGCACAGCCAGATTAGGGAGGATAAGTTATAGGTATCTCTGAATCTTTCAGTTAGCCAGATAACTTATTCAGTTCATGTAACTCTTCCCTAAAATGCCCCCGAAACGTCCCTACATAAGTGCCCAAATCTTCATTTAGACAGATAGCTTCTGAGTTATCCAGCTAAAGGCCTCTGAATATGGACCTCTTAGTGTCTGCCGATGGGGAGACGGGTTCTTTTGATGAATTAAGGTAAGCGTTCAATCTGAGTCAGAGGGAGTTTTTTTCTCTTATATGCAAGTAAGACATTATGTTAAGTCATTGGACAGGGATAAAGTGACGTACAGGAAACGGGTAAACTATACACAGAACAAAGAGATGGCATTGAATTAGGCAGGACATGGTGTGGAGAGAGCGTTATTAGCATTCTAGTGCAGCCCACGGACAACTGAGGTAAGTATGAAAAGACAGAATGATCTGATAACAGTTAGGTTCATATATTAACGCTAACCAAACTCCCCCAGTCGATTTAAAAATAAAAGTGAGCTGCCAGGCCAAGCCCCCCCCACCCAAAGAGTCAAAGTATTCTATATGAATCAAAATTTGCAGAGTAGGCACCGGTCTTCCTGTCTACCCCCCACCTGCTCCCTGGTTCAGCATAATTTTATCCCTAATGGGCCCTCCTGCGCCTCCCTCTCTCCCACCTTCCTGGTACCTTTTCAAATGGCATTTTTCAGCTGGGATGGTGTAGGCTGCTGCTACTGTGATCCTGGCCAGCCTTCCTGCCTTGTCATATGTCCATCTAATCTTTAGAAGCCAGTTAAGTTGCTAAACTGTCCTGCTGTTTGTCTCTCTGCCTTGTACTTTTGTCCTGCCCGTTACTCCGAATCAGACACTATCCTGTGTGTTCCCTGCGGGTCTATGGCTGGGTGTTTTATTATCACTATTATTATTGTTAGCTGATGCTTGTATTGCTGCTTTTATGTTTAGGATACATATTTGCAACAGGGCTAATACTGTAGAGCACTGTAAAGAGTGAAGGCACTGATATATTGAAAAACAAAATTGCTCAAAACGTATATGTGGCTCATCACCAATAAACTATTCAGCATCAATGTTGTGTGCTGTGGATTTGTTGAGAGCCTAGATACCAATCATTGTGATCCACAACTAATAGCGCTTAAAATCATATTTTAGGATTTTAGAAGATGCAAGCAAAAGCTCAGCTGAGAGTGAGTCAGAAAGATTTTCTATCAGGAGCAGTGCAGACATATAATCTTGAAAAAAAAAAACAAAAAAGCTAGTTTTAATGATCCATTGCAGAGTGTATCCATGTCACACAACATTATTGTAATACAGCTTATTTGTGATGAGCCACATATATGTTTTGAGCAATTTTTTTCCAATTTAGGATACACACGTGCCACCGACAGACCTTCAGCAAAATCTCTTCAAGTCCTTGTGCCTTTGGAAATTAGAAAAAAAGGAACGTGCCTTAATTTGGCTTTCCTGCTCAACCGATAAAATGCCTCTTGACTGTTTTTTAAAAATTGTTATTACAGCTATGATTTTGATTTTGGGTTTGCAATTTAGCATAGAAGTTTGTTTGGTTTTTTTTTTTTTACCTCAGATTGTTCCAGGAATAAAACTTAGGGGTCAGAATTAGGAAAAAGTCCCACAGTATATTTTGCTCATATTTTTTCTGGGCAGTTTGTGGGGTTTTTTTTTTTTTGCTTTGTCTTATTCGCCCTTCCATTTCAGTAAACATGCTTTATTTCTTTTTTAGCACAGCCACGATGAGCAGATTACGAAGACACATCAATTTTAAGGAGGAACCTCTGTTAAACAGTTTAATTATAAAGAGGTGTTTCTAAGGCAATTTTACTGGAACAGATATTTTAATGAGATGCAACCTTGGCACAGGCAGCAGATTGATTTTGCTCTGTATTTGTTTTTGCATTTTATAACATAGGATGTCATTTGATACCTCAATAAGCAAAATAAGGGACTGCTCAGTTTCCTTGCATGTTTGCATCCCCATAAGAAGAAGACTAAGAACTATATGCACTTTATTATTTTTTTTTATTCATTTCAACATATTTAGCATCATTGCATGTCTGCATAAAGTATTAACATCCAGTAATTCAGACAGTGTGCGTATCAGACAGTGTGGTTACCTCGTTCCTCGAACTTATTAAACACAGCTATAAAGATGATCTATGGGACTTATCAGGATGTCTTTCTGTTTCACAACCTCTGCTCATCTCCCTTTTGTGTGCAATAAGCTTTTTAAGTGTGTATTTTGTATTTCAGATACTAGAGACAATAAACGATCTGCACATATCTGATAACTTCTCGGTTTTGTTGTTGGTCAGCACTGCCGGTTTTGTTTTCCTTAATAAACCATGCGATGTGAATGCTGACAAAAAGAAAGGAGAAGGATGAATACTTTCCCACAGCCTAGCAATTATGTGCCTTAGCATGCCCGAGTCCTTCAGATTCCTTCCTATGGATCACTGCAGAAGAATAAAAGGTACTGGAAGGCACCCCACTGAATGCAAGCTTCTGCACTAGCTAATCCAGCATGAGGTACGCACCAGCTATTGGATCGCTGCTGGCTTTTGTATAAATAACTTTCCATGCTCCATCTGATGCAGGAGGGTTCTTTATCTTGTATCATGAATACGGCTTCTTACCTTCAAAGCGACCATGAGTGTGTCCTATCACTAGTGGGTCCTAGGAGAGGTTGCATTATTTTGCCTCCAACAAAATTTGTGTATGACATTTAGAACCCCTGAACCACAAATCTCAGCGGGAAAGAAGCATGCATAATGTCATACACACACACACACACACACAACAGATAAAACACATTGTCGGCCTAAAAATCTTGCCTAATACCGCACCAGCCTAAGCCGAAGGCAATATAAAAGTTATATCAATAGGGCTTGCTGTGTAGGTTTACAAAGCAAAGGCGATCCTGTACATTTAAAAAAGTATTAAAATCTATTAAACGGGAAAAAGTAATTATTATTCTCAAAATCTTGACTCAAGTGAAAGAAGAATATCTTAGTGTCACTTTAATCTCTTTAGTATAGCATTGCTTTTTATTAACCACCTTCTCTCAGGGTTCTGTGGTGATCCAAGCATCTCAGAAAGTATTTCTTTCCTGATCAATATCGTGATTCCTTTTCTCTGAATTTAAAAGCACAATAATATTATCAACCGGCTCAGTCCTGTCATAGTCTGACACAATCCCCCTTAGCCTGGTGGGCTTCCTGCAGGGTAAGCAGTGTTGACATTTTTTGTACCTCAAAAAGGTTAGGTGTTTGTTTCTCTTCTTTTGATGGATGCGTTAATGCCTTTGCAAACATTAGTCACAGGCAGTTTTAGAGAGATATGTGTGGGAGATGATACTGGTCACTTTAATCCAAGCTCTCCCTCCGTGTCCCTTTTGAATAAGAAACATGCTGAAAAGGAATGATAATTTTTGTGCACCATAATTTTTGTGATCTGATATTGTTTGTGGCAAATAATCTCGCCTATAAAGGAACAGCAGAAGTTAAAAAAAAAAAAAATTACTCAAAGATCCATGAGGACAGAAATACAATTTGTACAGAAATTGTGGATACAACTACTGGATAATATACCCTGTGCAAAATATTTCACTATAGACGCACTTCCATAACTTGCATCATATTTAGTACAGTGGCTGGCATTTTCTTCTTATCCAATATATTATCACCCCAGAAAGATGAAAGATTCAATAAACAAACCAATTATTAAACATGTAACTGCAGCCTTTGTCATGGGCTCTGGTCTATCTGTATTATGAAAAAAATGTTTAGTGAACATTCCTAAATTATTCTGTCACTGCAGGTCCTCAGTGCAGCTTCACACAAGACACCACAGACTTTCTAAACAGGTTAAACAACTCCAAGCAACTACCACCTGCCAACTCTCATTGATACGGAATCCCTACATAGCAAAATGTGCCTGCAGATGGCATCGCTGCATGTTAACAAATTTCTAAAGACGCCCCTCTTCCGCCACCAGTATGCAACAGAAACCATTATGCAATTAACTAAACTCAGCCTAACCCACAACTACTGCAGCTTCAATAATGACACCATTTCATTTATTTACGTTTATACAACACCTCTCCAGGACCAGCTCTAGGTGATTTACAATATAAATAATCAGCACAATTCACAATTACAATATACAAACATTTGATGATTAACAATAATATAACCCTCCAAAACAATCCCACCCATCCTTTTGCTGCAGCCATCGACTACTCCAGGGAATGAGTTAATTTCTTGGATACCACAGTCAACAATGGCCACCTACAAATATCTGTGCATGGAAAACCAGTTGACAGATGCAGCTACCTTCACAGCTCCGGCTTCCATCCTTCATCTACAAAAAGTCCATTATTACACAAGCAACCTCTTTGTACTACTTTATTTGCCAGGGGTGGCCAACTTCCATACTCAAGAGCCAGAAACGGGCCAAATGTGCAAGAGACAAATGTGCAAGAGAGAGATTTGCATGCTTTGCCCCCATTGTGAGCACTTCTGTCTCATGCATATTCGTTACAGGTAGCCTAAAAACCAGGCCTGGTCTAAGTCCTGTTACCCAAAAGTCAGAGGGAAACATCTCTAAGTCTCTTTACTGGTTACCCAACAACTTATGTACTCATTTTAGGATCTATTGCTTGATCTTTTATTTGATGAGAGTTTCTGGTCCAGTGTACCTGAGAGATACATTGGAGCAGTATCCCCCATCACGATGTTTACGATCTAGTCAAAGTGCAATTTTGCATGTTCCAAATTTTAACGAGGTTGGCAGAGCTTGTCTTTTAGCCCATTCATTTTCAGTATTAACTTATTTATTTATTTCTATCACTTATATGCTGCCTCCTCAGCAGTAAGCTTCCAGAAACTGTGTGGCAAGAGCGGTCTTTCCTAGCTTTCAGAAATCATCTTAAGACATTTATCTCCTTGGTTTACTCTGGAGGAGTCTGGTTTAAGCTGGATTTCTGGCCCCTTTTGCCTGGAGATGAAGTTTTTAGCTATTATGGGTTTTTTTTTTTATATGTTTTTAACTATACAACGTCTGTAGTGATTTCTTTTTGTTGTACACAGCCTTGAACGACATTTTGAAAGCTGGAAAGTAAATTTGCTTTCCGTAAATGGTGTTTTCCATAGACGGCAGGATGAATTAGCAAGTACATGTGGGGGAATCCCAAGCAGAGGGTTGCGGCGGAGTATTTTCTTAGTAAGCACTGTGGAGAGTAGACTACAGCGAGACTACATTCTGCAATACTGCCTGCCCAAAACTCTCTCAGCTCTTGACTGGATGTCCAGACAATAGTGAGCACTGTTCCCTCTAAGCTGCATGTGTGCACGGCCTTGCAAACCTTTCCCGCGGCTGCACACAGCTTTTCCCTCCAAGCGCAGGAAAGCTGATGGGCTGTGATGGAGCTCATCACTTGGACCACTTCTGGAGTTCAGGCTGGTGAGGCCCAAGTGAAAAAATAGAGAGTTGTGGCTGTGGGCCGCCGGCGGAGCGAAGCCTAGTGAGGTCCAAGAGAAAAAAATAGAGGTGGCTGTGGGCCGTCACCGGCAGGGCTCAAGTGAAAGAATAGAGAGTTGCGGTTGCAGGCTGCTGCCGGAGCCAAAACAAAAGAGAGCGATCCAGATACGGCTGCCACAGGAGCCTAGACCAGCAGAGCCCAAGTGAAAATAAGAGACTAAGCAGCGGGCTCTTACCAGAGCCCAAGCCAGCGAGACAAAGAATGAGCAAAGGCACAATTGCATGAGAGAGATTGGGAGCCTGATTGTGTGTGTGTCTATGTGAGCAAGAGAGATTGGGAGGCTGCTTGTGTGTGTGCCTGTGTGAGAGCTTATGTGTATGTGTGCATGCATGTGAGAGTCTCAAAAGCATATGCGCACACACATATACACACATATGGGCTCACATATACACACATATGGGCTCTCATGCACACACACACATTGTTTATGAGGAAGAGAGAGCATGTATGTGAGAGCATAGGCATGTATATGAGAGAGGAAGTGTGTGAGAGAGTGAATGTGTTATCGTGTGTGTGTGTGTGTGTGAATGTATGATTGTGAGAGAGAGAAGACAGTTTATGCAGCCCTACCTCTCCCAATCCATGACAATCTCAGGGCAACTGGAAATCAAAAGATCCCCGGTATGGTGAGCAGGTGAATATTTAATCCTTATTAGTTTTAGCTTTTGGGTGTTATTTGATGTTTCTGCTATTTCAAAATATTTTATTGGTGTTTGGTAATATTAGAATGAAGTTATGCAAGTTTTTTAAATTATTGGATGTTCGTTGGCTCTTTTGACATAATTTCTTTATATTAACATGGTTTTAAGATTATAAATGATGATTTATTGCTTGATGTTTTGGAAGAAATGATGATGCATCTGTTTTTCTATTATTGAACTGCATAATACATTCGGGCTTGTGATTTCCAGTACAGTTTTTGTTGGCACATTTCTATTTATATTTATGGTCTTTCTATTCTGTATATGGTGTGGGTTTGCCTGAATTTTAAAGGTCAAGTTCTTGTGTAACTTTAATTCTTGCTGTGAAAATGATGGCACTTACCACTGGCTTTTACAGCATTACGGTTCTCTCTTCCTCATTTCTATTTTAAACAGAAATTTGCTCTTCATTAATTTCACTTTCATGCACAAAGCGGTTTCAATGTTCCTGCAGAAAATACTTTTTCATACACATTTTATTGTAACTGTTGTTAGTAGATTAGGCAATTTTTTTTAAGGGATGGACTTACCAATGTTCCCTGTAAGGACTGGGTTGCTGTGAACATAAAATTGATAGGCGTTTTGCATCAAAGAAAGTAGTGCTCACAGGGTAATGAAACCAAACGATTTTGCTCATGAGCTGTTACGGAAAAATTGCAGATAAAGAGGATAATTCATGAGAGCTTGAAGCTTGCTAACTCTCCGAGCAGAAGCCACCACAACAAAGACCACTTTCCAGGTTAGGTATTTTAGGGAGGTAGTCTCCAGTGGTTTGAAGGAAGGAACCTTGAGACACTGAAGAACGATGTTTAAATCCCAAGGTATTGCAGGCTTTTGCACCAGAGGTTTCAGATTCCACAAGCCTTTCATAAACTTGGAGATGAAGGGATGAGTTGATATAAGTTTGCTGTTTATTTTATTTATTTAAAAAATGTCTATTCCACTCATAACTAAGAATTCATGGCAGTTTACAAGAAAACATACATAATAAAACATAAAAACAATTATTACAAAACTAAAAATAAAATAAACAGTAAAACATCTAAAAATCGAAATAAAAACACGTACAAACCAGACAATAAAAACTGCTCACTACTTGATCTGCCACTATTCGTAGCCCTCAATCTGTCTCTCCAAAAGTTTCCTTATAATAAAAGGTTTTTACTGCTTTTCTGAACAAGATTGGACATATAGACATATAGAAGTCCTAACAGCATCTGAAAGAGCATGCCACAATAGAGGGCCTACTTCTGAGATGGCTTGGTCACTGGCCTCATCCAGGTACACTTGTCTGAATAAGGGAACCTCAAGCAATGATCTGCCTGCTGATTAATGCAGTGCTGGGATATAGATCCTAAGCACTGTGTTGATCCAAGGTACATTGTTGTTGTACCTCAACAAAGAATTGCAATAGTCAAATCCTGTCATCACTAATGCTTGGAGCACCGAATGGAAATCTTGGTAAGAGAGCAGGGGTTGAAGTCTGTGAAGCATAACATAAGCAACTTTGCAAATGCAGACACCACCATTGCTCTAATTTGCAATTTCATTGAAAGACTAGAATCTAAAATGATTCCAAGATTATGAACAGTAGAGGAGACTGAAATCTCAATGCCTGCCAAATTGAATATGGAAGGTGCATCACTTAGAGGCAAATTACTTAAAATCAATATTTCAGTATTATCTGTATTTAAAGCAAGATTATTATGAGTTAACCATGATCAAATAGAGGAAAACAAATGTTAAGGGCATGGTAAGCTGTAGTAGCACTGAGGTGATGTACTGAAGATGTAGAAAGTCCTGAGTTGGATAAGAGGTGAAAATAGGACAACAGCATTGTGGGTCACCACCGAAGGGATTGAGTCCAGTTAAGAGTATCTAGACCTTTTGAATGGGTAGTTTCATCTGGTTGAAGGTTTTCTGGTGGAAAGCAAGACATCCTCAATGGCCTTAGGCAAGGAGAAGTTGGCCATTACTGAGCACTCATCATCCATGCTGTGAGACTGAGGTCCCGCAGATTGGGATGAAGCAAGTGTTCATTCTTCTGCATTAGCAGGGACTGAGCTGAACCAAGGTGTACTGGAGGACATACAAAGAGTCATAGAGATAGGCATACTAGATCAGCCTGGGCCATGCAAGAGCTTTTGAGGATCATCCAAGCATGGTCTTGCAGGGCCGTTTGAACCATCTTTGAAAGTAAGAGAATTGGTGGAAAAGCATACCGAGGTTTTTTTCCCCAAATCCAAATGGAATACAGCTTGAGTAAAGCTGAGATTGCTGGGAGAGATGGAGCAGAGTTGGTCAAGCTTTCTGTTGCAAACAGGTCAATTGAGGGTTTACCCCATTACTTGAAAAGTTTCTCTGCAGCAGACTGATTGAGATACCACTTGTCACAGTCAGGCAGGCTTGGCTATGAGTATTCCCCCAGAACTAGCGGTTTAGGGCCCTATAGTGGAGCAGGGCAGGGTCTTCTGCCTGTCCAGCCACCTTGGGTTGGGCCTGCAGGTTCTGGTGGCTGGCAGAACTTCTCTAGCAGGGTGCATACTAGGGCATGGTCATAGCAGGCAGTTATCAGCCAGAGTCAGAGTCCAGGCAGAGACCAAACAGAGGCAAGGGCTAGAGACAGTTCGAGTCAGCTATGAAGATCATTCTGAAGAAGGCTGAGGCAAAAGCAGGACAAGGGAACAAGGCTGGTCAGAGAGGCAAGGCTGAGCAGAACAGGAGCACGGAGAGACAAGGTAGGAACAAGGTGAAAAACACAGGTAAGAAGAGGACAAAATAAGACATGGTAAGGGAGACCCAACCAGAGTAAGGACACGGCAAGAGATATACAGACCTAGGCCCACTGGCAAAAAAGGCCCCTGGGAGACTCAAAGGAAGCAGGAAAGGGCCACAGAAAGGCTCAGAGGGGCCACTGGGAGGCCCACATGAACCCAGACAAATAGACAGACAAGGAACACAGGAACAAATAAAACAAGATAATGCGACCTAAACAGGCCACATTAGGAACATGGACAAGGGAAGGCAAGAAGGCCTCACAGAAAACAAGGCTAAGGGCAAAGTTAGCCAAAGCAAGGAGCCAAGGTGACTCGATGATAAGGCCCACAGCAAGGAATGAGAGAGGGTTTTATAAGGCTAGCCTTGCTGCATCATGTAGCCTTCAAAGTGGAGGCTAGAGCAGGATTGAGTATGGCCCACTGAGGGCCCCTGCTGGCAAGGGGGTCATGTAGCAGCCAGCATGATTAAACCACTTATGAGGACAAAATATTGCATGTCTCTGGCAGGTAAGTGACCTACCATATCCCACCTCAGCCAGCTCTTCTCCAAGCTGAACAGCCCTAACCTTTTCAATCTTTCCCCATAGGGGAGCCGTGCCATCCACTTTACCATTTTGCTTGCTCTTCTCTTTACCTTTTCCAGTTCAAGTGTATATTTCTTTTAGATTTGATGACCAGATTATAACCCTTTTAAACCCGCTCCTGCATGCGCCGAGGCTATTTTGCATAGGCCCGGCAACACGCGCCAGCCCTGGCTGTGCCGGGGGATCGCGCATCGGCACTTGGCCGGCAGGCGTAAATAAAAAAATAAAGGTAGGCAGGGATTTAGGTAGGGTTGGGGGGCAGGTTAGATAGGGGAAGGGAGGGGAAGGTGGGGGGGTGGCAGAAGGAAAGTTCCATCCGAGGCCGCTCCAATTTCAGAGCAGCCTCGGAGGAATGGGGAAAGCCATCGGGGTTCCCATAGGGCTCGGCGGGTAAAGCACACAAATCTACGACCGCACGTAGATACGAAAATCTGGCCCAGTACTCTAAGTAAGTGTGATCATACGATGGAGCAATACAGAGGTATTATCACATTCTCCACTTTATTTTCCATTCCTTTCCTTTTAATTCCTAATATTTTGTTTGTTTGTTTGTTTTTACTGTTGCTATACTCTGAGCCAGGGATTTCAAAGTATTGCCCACGATGATGCCCAGATCCTTTTCCTGAGTGGTAACTTCTAAAATGGAACCAAATATCATAAAACTACAGTGTGGGTGATTTTTCCTTATGTGCATTACTTTGCACTTTCCACATTAAATGTTATCTGCCATTTGGATTCCCAGCCTTTGAAGAGCTCCCCTCTGGGACACAGGCACAGGCTGCATAGAAGAAAACTACTTAGTAGGACTGTTTCATGCTTTCAGGGGATCCCACACTGAGTAGGGTTTCCCCCAGAGTCTGGGCCTCGTATAACACTCAGTGCAGGAGTGTTAGGCATCACCCCAGGAACCTGAGTCATAACCACCTACAGAGAGAGAGAAGAAACATCCAGCTGTAATTTCAATTTATTTACAAGTTGGACATTGACTAAATTTTGGAACAATCAGTAAATTATTATTTGAAAACCCAGTTCTGTGTCCTGTTCATCTGTCCCAGTCAAGCAGCACTACAACGCCACTACAGATAAACAAGCATACACTGATTACAGAAGCACCTCACCACCTGGGCTATAAGCAGCAGCTTCCCCCTCAGAAAGGACCCACACCGTGGGCGTAAAGGAGGGGAGACAGTGAAGTCAGCCCCAGAGACATAAATTATTTTTGTATGCCTGTGAAGATATATGCCACTTCAAAGAAAAGGGTTACAGAAATATTTTTAAAAAGCATCAGTCCCAGTACAGATCCCTGAGGCACTCCACTGCTTACCCTTCTCCACTAAGAAAACTGACCATTTAGTCCTAAGAGTCCTAAGAGTATGATTCTTTGAACGACTTCCCCTGCATCATGTAAAATATGTATACCATTTTAACCCTATTTTAATTTGTACTGATTGAATTTTAATCCTATTTTTAGTTTGAATTGATTGAATTTTATGTATTTTGTTTTTACATGTTTTTATAGGGTTATTTTTATTTTTATTATTTTATATATCATTTTATCTTTTGATTTTATTGATTGTTTTTATTTTCCTGATTGAGTTTATGGACATGTGGTTAAAGACTGCCCAGTAAATTATGTAAACCGACATGAGGTGTATACAATATGTTCGGTATATAAAGTGTCTAAATAAATAAATAATTACATCTCTATTTCCCATCTTTCAACCATTTGCAATCCACAATAGCACATTGCCTCCTATCCCTGTGACTTTTTAATTTTCTCCGCAGTCTCATGGGGAACTTTGTCAAATGCTTCTGAAAATACAAATACTCTATATCCACTGGCTCACCATTATCCACATGTCTTTGCTTTATGAATGCTTGGAATCTGCCCAGCCTAAAATGTTTGTTACGGGAGGTCTAGAAATATTTTAAAACTAATTAATGAATTCATTGTTTGAGTGATTGACCCCCTAAAAATGTAGCAGATTGGTGAGGCAAGATTTCTCATGTGTAAATCCATGCGGGCTCAGTGATTTTGCTCTTTAGAAATGTTTTTACTGCATGTATTACTACCCTCTTGTAGTAATATATGACCCAGAGCAAAAAATCAAGACCTACAGCCAGCACTGCTGGAGGCGTCACTGAAAGAAATATTTCTTGTTCCTCCAGATGTAGCTTTCTAACAACCACCTTATCTACACAGAAACATGATGGCAGAAAAAGACCATATGGCCTATTTAGTCTGCCCATCTGCACAACTAATTTAGCTTTGCAAGTCTCATCACTTTCAGAGAGACCCCCTGTGCTTATCCCATGCTTTCTTGAATTCAGATACCATTTTATCTCCATGGGGGAGGCTGTTCAGTGCATCCACTACCCTCTCTGTAAAGAAATATTTCCTAAGATTACGCCTAAATCTGCCACCTTTCACCCTCATCCCATGACCCCTCAGTTCTAGAGCCTCCTTTCCATTGCAAGACGTTCACCTCCTGTGCATGGAAACCTTTGAGATATTTGAATGTCTCTATCATATCTCCCCTATCTTGCCTTTCCTCTGGGGTGTACATGTTTAGATCTTTAAGTCTATCCCCATAGACTTTAGAACAAAGACCACTGATCATTTTAGTAACCACCCTTTTGGACCGACTCCAACCGGTTTATTTCCTTCTGAAGGTGCGCTCTCCAGAACTGTACACTGTATTCTAAATGAGGTCTCACCAGGGACCTACACAGGGGCACTAACACCTCCCTTTTTCTGCTGACCATTCCTCTCCCTGTGCAGCCAAGCATCTTTTTGGCTTTTACCATTGCTTTATCCACCTGTTTGGTCATCTTAAGATCATCAGATACAATCACCCCCAGATCCTGCTCCTCTTTTGTGCTTAGAAGAATTTCACCTCCCTTGGGTTTTGCATCCTAAATGCATTACTCTGCATTTTTTAGCATTAAATCTTACCTGCTAGACCTTGGACCATTCCTTGAGCTTCGCCAAATCTCTCCTCATGCTTTCCACTCCTTCCTGGCTGTCCAACCCTTCTTGGCAGATTTGGGATTATTTGCAAAAAGTCAAACCTTTCCCAACAATCCTTCACTTAAGTCGCTCATAGAAATGTTGAAAAGCAAAAACTAGAAAGTTTCAAAACAAATTCAAAGAAGAAGAAAGTTGGCACAATAATAATTGACTCCGAACTAAGCTTAAAACAACACATATCTCTAAAAGTAAGAGAAGGATACGCTAAACTCATGGTCCTCAGGAGACTTAAACCATTTCTGTCAACAGCTAACTTCCGTTCGGTACTACAAGAATTAATATTTGCAAGCACTGATTATTGTAATGCACTGCTACTAGGTCTTCCATACACCTCACCAAGACCATTACAGGTTCTGCAAAACTCAGCCGCAAGAGTTTTAACTGGCAAAAGTAAAAGAGAATCACATCACCGAAACACTGGCTGAACTACACTGGCTTCCCATTGAACAAAGAATCCAATACAAACCACTGTGCACCATACATAAGTTAATACATAACGAACATGCAGACTGGTTAAATACAGCCCTACATGTACACATCCCTAACAGAAACCTAAGGTCAGCAAACAAAGCACTCCTAACCATTCCATCATTCAAAACTGTAAGACTAACACAGGTACGAGAGAGAGCATTATCACTGGCAGGACCCATACTATGGAACTCCATGCCCCTAGATTTAAGAATACAAAGAGACAGCAAAACCTTCAGAAAAAGTTTAAAAACCTGGCTCTTTAAACAAGCTTTTCAGAAAGAGATGGGAGAATAGAAACCAGGGACAGGCAAAGCACGAGCAATATAACACCCACACACACTGATGTATTCACTAAGTGTGTAGTTTTTCTTAAAGGACAAGTCACAATTTTAAAGTTAATTCTGTAATCAAAACCGAGATAGAGGCATGGACATGATTAATTACATTTAACATTGTTGATCACTATGTTACCGAACCTTATGGCACTTTTGTAAATGGATAAATTACAGTATCATTACTTTTATGTGCCTCGATGTAAACCATTGTGACGGTCTCCTCCAAACGACGGTATAGAAAAGATTTAAAATAAATAAATAAAAAATAAAATAACATAACATTTTCCCACATGGAAAAGACATTTGTGTTCTCCGCTAATATAAAATTCAGTAGCCAATGCTGAAAATGTGAAGGAGATGCTAGGCTGGCGAAATGGCTCAGAAGTTAAAGACAGGGATAAACTTACACAGAGGCAGGATCGCACAGCACAAAGCAGAGCAAGGGAACCCCCGTGATAGGGGAACATTCTTCCAAGTCAGATCAACGATCCTGTGATAGGGATACTAAAAGGAAACTTCAGAACAATCCAACAGTCGATCTGATACAGTAAAATCACGGGAGAACGGGCGAGCACCCGCTCTCCCAGCGCGCGCACAGGCCACTCTCCTGTGTGCGAGATACAGTATTTTAATTTATTTAAATTAGGCCCTGCGGTAAAAAGAGGCGCTAGGGACACTAGCGTGTCCCTAGCGCCTCTTTTTTGACAGGAGTGACGGCTGTCAGCGGGTTTGACAGCCGACGCTCAATTTTGTCGGCGTCTGTTCTCGAGCCCGCTGACAGCCACGGGTTCGGAAACCGGACGCCGGCAAAATTGAGCGTCTGGTTTTCGACCCGCGAGCCGATTTCAATTTTTTTTTTACTTTTTTTTTAACTTTCGAGACCTCCGACTTAATATCGCCATGATATTAAGTTGGAGGGTGCACAGAAAAGCAGTTTTTACTGCTTTTATGTGCACTTTCCTGGTGCCCGGAAAAATTAGCGCCTACGTTTGGGTAGGCGCTAATTTCTGAAAGTAAAATGTGCGGCTTGGCTGCACATTTTGCTTTCTGTATCGCGTGGGAATACCTAATAGGGCCATCAACATGCATTTGCATGTTGATGGCGCTATTAGGTTCAGGGGGGTTGGACGCCCGTTTTGGACGTGCGTCCAACCCCCCCGAAGGGGTAAAGCTAGCGCGTCCAAAACGCGCGTCCAATCGCGGCGGAGCACACTGTACTGTATCAGCCTGAGTGTAAGACAGAGAAAATTTTAAAAAACGGTCAGACACTTGGAAACCAGCATTAAAGGACTCACTAGGGAGACCGGTTTACTTGACGCCAGTTCTGGACACCAGCCCGTGATTTACTTCTCTGTACACTATCAGGCAAGTTCATCCTTTGCATTATGCTGCTCATTTTTCTTTGACTTGAAACATTTAAGTTGCAGCATGCAGGTTTGCAACTAGCGGCAACTTCAGGAGTAAAATTGCCACAGCTTGGGAGAGCGCGGCAGTGAAAGATTTAAGTCCAAAATTAGCCAGCCACATGTGTATAGCCTGACCCTGGCATACTTACATTTTAAGCATGCCTCGCCCTGCACTGGGCCCTGTTCTTTCTCTTGAAAGCTCAGCATTTTTAATGTAATACATTTGGGTCCCTGCCCAGTTTCCTGGAAGACCAGGGAGAGATCAGTGCACTCTTTCCCACTTCAAAACTTGGAATTGCTCCCGGTGCAGTCTCAGTAGCAGATGCAGCAGTTTCTGCAAAAAAAAAAAGGCTTTTACTCTCTTTTTCCCGCCCTTCCTCCACCGGCATTCAGAGCAGTCCCAGGTTCCCACCGCACGGCCCCGTTTTGCTAAGTACAGAGACAGAATACCATGGCAGCTAAAGACGTTAGGGCCCGTCCGCTCTGCCCTATTTATTTTCTAGCTCCTGCCATGGACCCCAGTTAATCTCTGGCTTCCCCGCTCTGCTTCCTTGCGATCTCCTGTGCCTATCCCCATGTTTTACTGACTTCTGTTATTGTTTTTGCTTTCCGCCACCTCCCTTGCTGGGCCAGACTGCTATGTATCCACCACCCGTTTCACGAAGAAATATTTTCTGATGTTATTCCTGCTTAGTCTACTCCCATGGAGCCTTGTATCATGACCTCTTGTACCAGAATTTCATCCCCACTTCAAAAGCATTGTTTCTTGTGAAATACATACAAAATATTTGAATGTCTATCGTATTCTCCCCCCCCCCCCGTCTCTAATTTCTTATAGGGGATCAACATATTTAGGTCCTTGAGTCTCATGTCACAGAGCAAGGCTTCCCAAACCTTGAGTCGCATCCCCAAATGGGATCACAAAACCTTCAGCGAGGGCTACAACTGCTTCAAATGGAAGGCTCCAGAAGCAGCAGCGTTAATGATGGAAGGAAGCATGGGGCATGCACCCCAGTATTGCGCTCGCAGGCCCTAAAGTAGTCTCTCCCTCTGTGAGTTCCTATGGTAACTGAAAGCCCCGCCCGAGGAGGGGACCTGGGGCCCCTGCAGGGCCCTGTGACTTTGCATTGGGCTCACGAGGCCCCGCGCTGATTCATTATCAATGTTGCTGCCACTTGCCAGGTCGCCTCTGGGCGACGGGAGAGCAGAGTCGGACATCGAAGGAGGAAGTTAAGGCAAGACGTTTTGAGCAATAAGAGTCGGGGGGAGCGGGGGGGGGGGGGGGGGGGGTCATCAGTGATGAGGTTAAAGTCTCCATGATTAAGGGAAGAAGAAGATGATTCAAGGAAAAAGGAAAGCCAGGAGTCAGAGTAGGCGAGAGAGGACGAGGAGGGGATCAATAAATCACAGCTATCTGAGAAAGCAATGTGGGTGAATCGATGGACAGAATGAGCCTGAAAGGAAGAAAAGGAGTGGGATCGAGGTGGAAGAAGGGGTTGAAACCTACAGGAGAGGGAGAGCAGCTTTCCAACACCTACCAGTGAGGTCTACTGCAGAGGCGTACGGGAGAAGAGAAAAGAAAAACCAATTCTCACGCAAGGCAAGAAGATGAAGCGCACGAGAAAGAAAGAGATCATGATGAAGGTAAGCAAGCTTGTTGGGAAATACAGCAGCCATTCACCAGGGAGCATGAGAAAGAGAGGAGGGAGGGATAGGGCTAAGATTAGAGGGGGTAACTGTTTAATGGGCACAGATGGAGCAAAAGTTGCCTAAGAGGGGGCAAGACTGGGATCGATATCCCCAGCTGGAAAGGGAAAGGAGGAGCAGGGAGAATGCAGAGAAGAGAGACTGAGGCAAAGGATGAGATGCTCTCAAGGAGAGCGGCGAGGTCAGAAGGGGAGAAGAAAGCTTTGCAGCTCGAGAGCAGTGGACAGGGCAGAAGACAGAATGGCTGGGGAAGTGAAGGGCGCAGAGGGAACTGGGGACAGCAGATTTGATGTTTACTAGTTGATTGCCACCAGGGAATAAGAATTATCATCAGGAAGAGTAAATGCAGAAGCTCAAGTGGCCTTTCATTTCCTCTGGACTCCACCCGGGCAGACGGGAGAGGCTGCAGTCATATTACAGCCTCCTTCCGGTACCTTGCCAATTGCCTGAAGAGATCAGAGTGGCAGGGTAAGCGACAGCAGCCGCCCCAGCGTCTCTCACATGCAAGCTCCAGCCAGGTCAGCTGCAGTCAGCAGGATTTTGTTAGCTGCAATCTGCTCAAAAGTCAGAACAAAATGTTTTAATAATTGATATCATCTTAGTTTTGCAGGAAAACACCGCAAGTGACTGTATAGTGGATTTTTTTTTTTTAACATATAAAATATGGCACACAAAGGGAAGCAAATTGTAATACATTACATTTCTCTTGCTAATCGTAATCAAGCCACAGAAATGCAGCCTGTTAGAATAATGCTGCTGCCTGAGCTCCCAGAGTTACGTTTCCCATCTAGCCAGAAATAAATAAAGGCCAGACTTAGGCAGGTTAGAGAAAAAAAGGCTATTTCCAGTATTCTTTATGCTAAGGACACAGAAAAATAAATTAGAGCACATCTTATTCTGCTCAGAACTCAGAACAAGCTTACTTACAGGCCGATGCAATAAACTGCGCTCAGCCTAGAGCACGGGTAAACGCTCGGTTGGACGCGCTAGACTAACGCCCGACGCAACCAGGGGATTAGCACGCCCAAAACACGCGTCCAAACAAACGCAGAGCTAATAGCACTCATCACATGTAAATTCCATGTAGCTGAGGCTATTGGCTATTACCGCCCATGCAAAAAAATAAATAAAAATCGCCAGTTGGCCAACACACCCTTTTTAACACGACAAATTTAACACCAGCCCCCTGAGCTGGCATTGTCATACCGCGAGTCAAGAGCACATGAAAAAAACAAAAAGTACTGTTCTCTGTGGTTCCTCCGATGTAATATCAATGTGTCACTAACTACTACTGCTTGCGGCACTTAAAATTAAGGGAAAAATGTAAGGGCTCGGTTAAAAAAAAATACATTTCTGGGTGTACAATATACACAGGCTGTAGGCGTGCATGTGAGTTATCTGTGGCGGGATAAATGGATGCTCATACTGAGCGCCCGGTTTCCTAATCCGCGCACAGCCCCGTCTCCTGGGCCCCCGAAGCTTTTGAGCGCCAGGGATGCACCGTTTTTTTCCCTAGCGCCTCCTTTTTAACACGGTAGCTCATTAAAATAAAGCATCGTGCACCCAGGGAGAGGTGGATGTGCGTGCGTTAGGAAAAACGGGCACTCAATATGAGCGCCCGTTTGGCAGCACATGATACTGCATCGGCCCCTCTGACACGGGCGACTTGAGATTGGGAGAGAAAAAGAGGAGGGAAGCACGGGGAAAACCACAAATTACCTAAGCTCCAAATTGCCAGAAAGCATTGAAAAATAGCAGGGGGCTTCCATTATTGCAACCTCAATATAATCAAACTGAACTGTAGAAAGAGAAATAAGGACTTTTGGTTGTTTGTGGACGTAACCAGGCACAGGAGGCCTACTCCCTTGCAGGTTGCACATTGGAGGAATCCAGCACAACTCGCACGTGCACCCAAAGAAAACCCATTATAGTTAGAAATAATAATAATATTTTTTTTTTATATACTGACATTTGATCTGAGATATCACATTGGTTTACATTCAGGTACTGTAGGTATTTCCCTATCCCCAGAGGGCTTACAATCTAACTTTGTACCTGAGGCAACGGAGGGTAAAGTGACTTGCCCAAGGTCACAAGGAGCAACAGCAGGACTCGAACGCTGATCTGCTGGTTTTGTAGCCCCCTGCTCTAACCACTAGGCTATTCCTCCTCCCTAAGGAAAATTTCCAGCAGAATATAGTCAGTGGGAGAAATATTTCTCACTTTATTATTATGTCTGCTACAGCAGCAGCCCAGGCCCAAGGTGCCTGTGGCAACTTCAAATGTCAAACACCTAGGAAGCTAGGAATGCAAATGCACTGCATCCTCCCCAGTACTTGACCAGCTGCTCCAGGAGCGTAGTAGGGGTGGTGGCAGCAACCCAGGCACAAGGTGGGTTATGGAGACTTCTGAATTCCACCACCGAGGAAGTTGGGAAAGGTTATAGTGCCAAGTCTCCAAGCACAACGAACTTACATTGATTTTCACCGCATAGTTTATATATTAGCTCCATTTGATTCTGTGGCATTGTAAACCTAGAGTGGTAAAAAAAAAAATGTATCAGGAAGTCTTATAGAGCTACCTGTGACCCCCCCACAGTCACTAATCAAGTATCAGCGATATAGCAGTCTCCACTTGCTTCCTTTTAACCAATCCTGCAGAATTTGGCAAATGCTTTTTTTTAAATGATTTTTTTGCCATTTTTTGGCCTGGAGGGAGGAATTTAACATCGGGAAGGTAATTTGATCACAGACCGCGTAGAAAGTACACCCAGACTTCAAGCCATATTTTCAAAGTGGGCGTAAACATGTAAGTCCACTTTGAAAATTAGCAGGTGTACACAGAACCCTGCGGGACATGCATGCACACGATTATGCGTGCATGGGAATGGGCGTGAACATGTACGCACGCATTTGTGCAAATCAGGCCCTGTAACGTTTGCTTCTTTTCCCAGAACAGGCTGTTATGCCCGTTGGTCGCAGACGGCTACGACCACTCATGCTCACCTCCGTTTTCCCTGCACCGTCAATCCTAGGAAGAATGGCGGCCTCCGCCAGCCACCACCGACCTCCCCAGCCTCCCTGGGACGGCATGGGCGCTGCCGACCGCCATCTTGTGGAATCACCTAAGGCGCGCACGCAAGGGCTTCCTTTGTACACGTCATGGCGGGAACCTCGGGGGCATCCCCTCCAGATGACGTCAACTCGCTGCTGTACTTAAGCTGACCGGCCCTTTGCTTCAACAAGTTAGCAAGGAGTTCCCTCATTGCTCAATCCGCTCCATTCTTGGCTATCTGCTCCTCGGAGGGCCTTCCTGCCTTGGACTATTACCTGACCTGCTTCTCGGGTCGCTCTCCTGGAACTACCACTTGTGAGTACCTTACTACAGACTTCGATACTAGCTTTACTGAAGCTTCTCTGCGGTGTACCCCGTGCCTCGGGTTACTACCATTTCCTTTTCAGTTGTTCTAGTATACCCTGTGCTGCAGGGTATTGCCGTACCAGCTACAAGATCCACTTCCGGGTTCCTGCAGCTCAGACTATTTCATCATCATCATTTTCAGTACAGTCATCCTCGGCGTACCCCGCTCTGCAGGGCAATACTGGATCTGCACTTCTGAGGTAATCTCTACTCGTCTGAAGGGACTTCCTGGCGTACCCCGTTCTGCGGGCCACTACCAGATCCTCACATCAGTGATATCACCCTGGGTATACCCCACTGCTCAGAACTGTACTTATTTGCATCTCCTGCTCTGCGGGCTCTGCTTTTCCTTCCTTCATAATAAACTCTCTATCATACAGTTGTGTCCTACGTTGCTGAGACCGCGCCTACCGATGGTGAGGCTCACAGGGCTCCTCCCTGTGGGCGGAGACATCTCTCATCTCGGACCAGGGTTCACATTCTTACAAAAACATAACACAGGCATTGCTAGATACCTACAAGATCCGGGGTGTGGGTTCCAGTGGCGTAGCCACGGGTGGGCCTGGGTGGGCAGCTGCCCACCCAATTTAGACCTAGGCCCACCCAACTGACACCAGAACTGCAAGGCTGTCGCGGGATCCCATCCCCGCAACAGTGAAGAGGAGAACCCATGCCTGGCGCACCACCACGGCACACGTGGGGGAAGCGATGCTGCAACCATATGGCCGACCGATCTTCCTGTTGGGGGGGGGGGGGAGCGGAAGCGCCGCGCACAGCTTCCGCTCCCCCCCCCAGCAGGAAGATTGGTCGGCCGTATGACCCGAAGATAGCAGGAGGCCAGTGGCAGCAGGAGAGGCCAGCTGATCTTCCTGCTCTGGGGGGAGGAAGCGGAAACTGTGCACAGGCTTGAATGTGTATGTGTGGATGAGAATGGGAGCCTTGGTGTGTGTGTGGGTGAAAATTGGAGCCTGGGTGTGTATGGGAGTGAGAATGCAGTCTTGAATGTGTGTGGGTGAGAATAGAAGCTTGAATGTGTGTATATATGGGTGAGAATGGGAGCCTGGGTTTGTGTGTGGGTGAGAATGGGAGCCTGGGTTTGTGTGTGTGTGAGAATGGAAGCTTGAATATGTGGGTGAGAATGGGACCTTAAATGTGTGTATGTGTGGGTGAGTATGGGTTTGTGTGTGTGGGTGAGAATGGGTGCCTGGATGTGCTTCTGTGTGTGCATAAGAATATAAGCCTGGGGAGGGGTGAGAAAGTGAGAGCTTGTATGTGTGTCTGCAGAGAATGTGAGCTTGGGGCAGTGGGGGGGGGGGGGGGAAGAGCATATGAGAGTGAGAGCTTGAGTGTGTGAGGGAGTCTGTGAGAGAAAGCATGTATGTATATATGTGTGTGTGGAAGGGAAAAAGACAGTAGTAGAAAAGACACTGAAGAGGAATTAGGAAATGAGCGACAAGGGAAAAAATGGGAAAAAGAGACCAGGACCAACTGATTAGAAAAATACAAAGATCAGACAACAAAGGTAAAAAAAAAAAAAAAAAATATATATATAGAGAGAGAGAGAGAGAGAGCTTAGCAATTTAAATATGTCATCTTTGGGAATGTGCATTCTTATATTTTTGAATTTTGCTCTTAAGTATTTCACTGTTCAGACATTTTAGTTTCTCAGGCTTTCTATTTTGGCTTTATCTGCATGTTTCTGTTTCTAATTTATAGTCTCTTATTTCTATATTAGGTAAGGGTCAGTCTCAGTTTTGCCTGTGTGTGTGACGGAAATGCAGTATTTCTAGCATATAGTTTCTCTGTAGTAGTAGTCCAGCTTGTTCTGTTATTCCAGTAGGTGATGTATTAATGTTCTAGGGCCTGGTGTGGTATTTGCATTGCTGCTTTTTCATACGATTGCTGTTTGAATCCTGAGAGTCAGTGCTGTGACTGGTATGGCAAAGTTCCAGATGCCTCTTTCTTTGCAAGAGTTTGTTACTTCACAGAATAGCAGTGGAAGGTTATTTTTTGCTGAGATGACACCAGAATTTGAATTTTTTTTTTCATGTTACTTGTAATGTGAATTGCCCTAGCTCTGCGCTGCACCTGTTCTGATGATTAATTATATTTTATTGTATTTATGAAGATTTCTGGGTTTCTGCAAAGATGGTTCATGAAAGAATACATTAATTTTTGTTTTATTATATGATTGGATTTGATTGTTTTCTATACTTGAAATAATTGAAGTAAATTATTTTAAAGTTTCATACATGACACATAATGGCTGTTGCAAATTACTTAGAAAGCCATTCTAGGGTGCAGTATATGGCATTATTTATCAGTAAGAAAACAACTAGTAGACCTGCATGCCTTGGGCCCACCCATGTTAACCTTGTGCCCACCCAAAAATTCAATTCTGGCTACGCCACTGGTGGGTTCATAAACCCTCTTCTCCCCTCCTCCAAGATTCTGATAATTAACTCAATTACAATCAGCAACATTCCCTACCCCGATGAACAATTCTAAAAAAACCACAAGGATCTCTGTTCTATGCTCCCATACAGCTGTCATCAGGGAGTCATCCTATATGTGGTCTGGTCACGACATGTCAGTGCCCCTGCCTTAGAACAAACTTTGTAAGAGGCCATCCATCCCTCTCAGTCACTCCCACCTGCAGGTTCTGGATTGGATGCTTCAGTGCTATTTAGCCCAGCCATGCTAATGTTCATGGGCTTCAGTTTAAGGAAGCAAGGGAAGAGTAAAGATGTATTTTTTCCACACTCTGGTAGAGCCTCCCAGCCTTGCCCAAACAAGTTTTCTTTTAGAAGAGATATCTCATCATGCCCTCTCTGCCAGAGGGTCCTCCTTACTACAAGTCACAGAGAGATAGATTGTTTGAGCCAGACACCCTCCTGGGGCGAGAGGGCTCTCATCCAGGGGACTGAAGACCTTTGAGTACCTCCC
This sequence comes from Rhinatrema bivittatum, assembly GCF_901001135.1. Taxonomy (NCBI): domain Eukaryota; kingdom Metazoa; phylum Chordata; class Amphibia; order Gymnophiona; family Rhinatrematidae; genus Rhinatrema; species Rhinatrema bivittatum. Next base: position 40,440,527 of record NC_042615.1, read on the forward strand.
GCTGTGCCTATGGATGGGGATCTCCTTGACAAGCCCTTGCCTATGGCAGTGCAAGACCAGTCCTGGACAGTACCCAGTGTCCAGGGAGAGCGGTGTAATATTTACAGGTTCTCCCAGAGTCAACGGATTGTCGATCAGAAAGTCCAAGGCATATTTGGCCATCACTACCCCTATGTCCCGATTTGTACAGAAGAACCAGATCATCCGGATAGCAGATCATGCAGACAAAGCAACTGTCAAGGACTCTACAAACTCTCAGGGTGTACAGGAACACCTTGATTATCAAAGGGCCTTGGACCAGAAGATAGCCGACCTGCAGCTTGGCCGCAAAATTTTCAACCATGAGGTCATTTACCAACAGAGGAGTGGAGAGCAGAAGTCTTACTCCATCAATTACTTTCTGCCCTACATAGTGACTGTTAAAAAAAAACCCAACAAAACCCAGCCCAGAGCACTGTGAGTGCAGAAGGCTTCCCAAGAAGGAAGACGCCCCAAGCGAAGATCTGATCACCTAGCGAGGTGGGGTAAAGAGGGACGTAAAACTTAAAACCCGCCTCAAAGACTGTTCCTGACGTTCCAGTGCAGAAGGGACTTTGTTTTCTCTCTCATTGCTGTGTCTGTCTTCTGCTTTACTGCAGGGAATCCTGTCGGCGGGTGGCAGTTCCAGCCACGGAGACAGCTTGCTGCTAATCCTGTTTACAGAGACTTTTGCTTGCCCTCCATGGGAGGGTGAAGATGAGCTTATCCCCTTTTTACAGAGAATTACCTTCTATCAAGGAGATGACTTGGTCTTGACCAGAGGCCAAGAAGAAAAGAAGATGTTCTCCAGTTATGAACTGTGTCAGCCCTTTGGGGAAGGGACTTGTATTTAGAATTATACTTTGACTGGAGAATTCTTTTGCCACATTGATTGTATTTGCCACGAATAATAATGATGTAACATGTTTAAATGCTTTTTTTCTCTTTGGGAGTTTATAAACGTCTAAAACTTCATTTAAAAAGGTGCTTAATTTATTTATGTCAAATTTGTGATTAACTATTGTTTCCCTTTTAGGTGGAATCTCCTAGTAAGATTCAACACCTCTCACTCTAATTCATTTTTTATATGGAGGAGAATTACTCTGGAAAATGAAATAAAATCCTTTGTCCCGTTTTATTAAGAGCCTGTCACTCTATATGTGATAGGAAGGGATTCACAGAGACGGAGATTAAGGAGAGGAGAAATTTAAGAGAAGTAATTTCTATTTGAGGATATGCCATTCTGATATGTTGCAGGTTTGGTTAGTGTCCCCTCCTGAGGATGCACTAGGACTACTGGGCAAAGATTGAAAAGAATATCTAATGGCTTTTCGTCGCAGTGACGGTGATGAGACCTGCTGCTATTAATGGGATATTTGCTGAATTTCAGTTTAATCCGAAGGATGGTGAAGCATTCTACCTCACTTCTGGGCGGCGGCAGCATTTGCATATCTCCAGCAGTGGCAGGGCTGGCCTTAGTTCAGAATAATCACTATTCAGTCATAGAAATTTGAGCCCAGTGGTAGTATATGTAAAGCATTGTTTCTATCTGTGTATTGGTTTTAAGTAAGACCCCCCAAGTCTTTAGTTAATGAAGGCCATAACCTCCACATGAGAAGAGCTCCTCCTAGTGGCAAGTTTTATTATTATATCTGCTTACTAATATTTGTTTTCTGTATCCATCTGTGAAATGTTTGTAAGTGTCCTTCCTCAGACCATTTTTATTTTGGGGGGGAGGGAGAATATGGCAGACCCTCCCAGTCTGGCCACTAGATGTGATTGTCCCTGCCTTGGAACCCACTTTGGAAGAGGCCATCCATCCCTCTCAGTTACTCCCACCTGCAGGTTCTGGATTGGATGCTTCAATGCTATTTAGCCCAGCCATGCTAATGTTCATGGGCTTCAGTTTGAGGAAGCAAGGGACGAGTAAAGATGTATTTTTTCCACACTCTGATAGGGCATCCTGGCCTTGCTCAAAGGAGTTTTCTCTCTACCAGAGGGTCCTTCTTACTATAAGTCACAGAGAGAGAGATTGTTTGTGCCAGATACCCTCTTGGGGCGAGAAGGCTCTCATCCAGGGGACTGAAGACCTGTGAGTCCATTCTCAACCAGAGCTGGGCAAGCACCAGTGACAGATCCTGCTGGGAGAGAAAGTGAAGACTAGGAGAATCCGGTTTTTTGAAGGGACTGGGTTTCACCATGCTTTTTTGGGGGAGAAAGACATCCTCGCTGGCTGTACTCAGAGGACAGGGGCTGAAGACCAGCGAGCCCATTCACATTCTGAATGTGGCAAGCAGCTGTGACAGCAAAAATACCAGTCTAGGAAGAGAGATCCAGTTTAAGCTTTAAAGTATGTTTTGGACTTGAGTTAAGTGGGGAGGGTTTTGGATCCCCCCTCCTCACTGGGTGTTAGGATTCGTGGGTTTCGTGGACCCTTGGCCCGAGGTGAGGGTTGATGCAACCTGCAGGGAGGAGTCCCACAGGTCCTCACCGTCGGGAGGCGAGGTCAGCTGCAGCAAGGGACAGGGTAGTGGTGATAGATAGAACGTCCTGCATCACAACCACGTGATCGCAGGGGCTTGTAGAGAGAGTACTGTGAGGGGTCCCGAGGAGCGGGGCAAGAGACACAGTTCAGAGGGGGACACCCCGTACTCAGGCAGAATAGAAGATGCAAGTACCAGAGCAGGAGCCCCCAACAGAGAAGTGTTAGGCAGGCCCCGAGGAGCGGGGAGCGCGAGACCGGAACTTCTGGAGGAATGCAGCAGAGACTATCCCGAGGGGCGGGACAGCGTGGCGAGAGAGGCTATGGTGTGAAGACACAAGCTGACCCGAGGAGTGGGGAAGCCCAAGTCGAATCTCCGAAGTAGTGACATAAGCTGCCCCAAGGAGCAGGGATGCGCACGGTGGAATCTCTGGTAGAGAAACGAAGGCACTGCCCCGAGGAGCAGGGAAGGCGCAGTCACTGGTGTAGAACGTAGGCACTGCCTCGAGGAGTGGGGAAGTGCAGAGTCGAGTCTCCAAAGCAGTAAGGTAGTTCATCGGGCAACCCCTAGGAGCAGGTAAGCTGGCAGGTAGGACCTCCAGAAGGGGCAAGGGCGACCCCGAGGAGCAGGGATGTCTGGAGTCTAGGTCTCCAACAGGAGTGCAAGCAGGCTCCCAAGGAGTGGGTACCCAAGCCAGAGTCCAGGCCGTAGGTAGATCAAAAGCAGGAACCACGGGTCCGAGGAGACAGGAGCAAGCACCAGTAGGTGAAGGAACTCATTGCCAAGTTGAAGAACAAAGGCCAAGGAAGGTGCTTATGAATCCCAACTTAGTGATGTCATCAGTTGGGGTTCCCGCCATTGAGCCTTTAAAGGGAGGCCCAGTGGCACGCACACTCCTAGGAAGGCCCGGAGTCGGCGTGGGTGTCGGCAGTGTCCCGGCCACCACGAGGAGTCTCAAGAACCCAGAGGTATGCGGCGGCAGCGGCTAGCCCCAGCCACGAGTTGACCGGAGAGGAGAGCAAGGCAGCACATGACGTGAGTTAGTCAGTAGCGGCCATCTGTGACCGACGGGCAAAACATTGGGATTTCAGTGCAGGAGTAATAGCCTAATCCCACTGGCTTTTCCTTAAGAGAAGGCCCCCAGAAACATCAGAAAGGAAAAGAAGAAGAACCACTAAACTAAAGAAAGGAAGAACAAGATCAGGAGATCCCATCCAGATTTCCACCCAAGGGACCAGGACAGGCTGGGTGTCCAAGGAGAAGAAGATGTCTAAAGGTAGGATTTTTGCAGTGAATCTGGGGACACCTCCACTAGGATTCCCATACAGCTGCTGGGAGAGTTATGCACAATTAAAATCACCATGGGCTCTACCCAGAGGTCTGGATTAAGAATACCTACCTACATTAATCATCCCAGTACCATCAGTCAGATGTAAACTCACACTGCTGGACAATGGACTTAAATTATAGTTTTCTGATTTGTAATAATAAATTAAACACCTACACATGGTCATGTCTGAGTTATTACAGCCTCTCACCTCATGGGAAGCACAAAATGACCACATACACACTGGTGACCTCGTCTCATCATCTGGGCGATAAGCAAGAGCTTCACCTCATAAAACGAATCCCCCCTAGGGATTAAGAGTCAGCATGGGATGGAATAGTTAGCCAGAGCAGCCCCTGAAGATATTAATTAGTTGTGCGCCCTTAGGAGGAATGATCCTCCAAAAATGTATATGACCATGTAAGTTTGATCCTAGTGGGGGTGCAATGGCTCTCTCCACATCTTTTACTGAATTCTGTACATGGAGAAAAAGGACACCCGCATTCATAAAGCAGGAGACACGCTACAACCATTTTGTACCATTGTCGCAAGGGGCTGGGCATGCATGTCACTCATCATAGTATTGACAACATTCAATTTCTTAAGATAATGTAGCTTCTTAGCTTTTTTTGCATGTGAAGAAATGCCTGAGAGTTAAAGATGTTACAAGGCTCGAGGTGTACTAGCCCGACACGGACCGTGTTTCAGCGTCTGCCTTCATCAAGGAGCCGAATGTATGTGAGGAGATTTTCGTGGCATTTTCACCAACATGGAAGTAATGCGTTTCCTCACATTCCTACATTATCTTAAGAAATTGAATGTTGTCAATCCTATGATGTGTTAAGAAATTCTGCAACAATGAATACAATGGGAAATGTCATGCTACATCAACTTTGAATTCTTTTCACTTTGGACTCACTAAGCATATAAAATTATTTTCTGACCCATGATTATACTACTGGTGTAAAACGTTATGCTGAATAGCATTCACATCTACGCCTACGTATGAGGTCTACTTAATGATACAAAAAAACGTAATTCACTGTGATTTGTTTTGTTGATAATCTATTGTACTTTAGCCTTATTATTACGAGCAATTTAAATATGTCATCTTTGGGAATGTGTATTTCTTATATTTTTGTATTTTGCTCTTTCTTAAGTATTCCACTGTTCAGAAATTTTAGTTTCTCAGGCTTTCAATTTTGGTTTTATCTGCATGTTTCTGTTTCTAATTTATAGTCTCTTATTTCTATATTAGGTAAGGGTCGGTCTCAGTTTTGCCTGTGTGTGACAGAAATGCAGTATTTCTGCTAGTGTGTAGTTTCTCTGTAGTAGTAGTCCAGCTTCTTCTGTTATTCCCATAGGTGATGTATTAATGTTCTAGGGCCTGGTGTAATATTTGCATTGCTGCTTTTTCATAAGGTTGCTGTTACTTGAATCCTGAGAGTAAGTGCTGTGACTGTATGGCAAGGTTCTAGATGCCTCTTTCTTTGCAAGAGTTTGTTACTTCACACCATAGCAGTGGAGGGTTATTTTTTGCTGAGGTGACACCAGAATTTGAATTTTTTTTTCATGTTAGTTGTAATGTGAATTGCCCTAGCTCTGTGCTGCACCTGTTCTGATGATTAATTATATTTTATTGTATTTATGAAGATTTCTGGTTTTCTGCAACGATGGTTCATGAAAGAATACATTAATTTTTGTTTTATTACATGATTGTATCTGATTGTTTTCTATACTTCTGCATTTATAAACTGCAATAAATATAAAATAAATTCTGATTAATAAGGAATTTGTAATGCTGGTAAGTGCTAGAAATAATTGAAGTAAATTATTTTAAAGTTTCATACATGATGCATAATGGCTGTTTGCATATTATTTAGAAAGTCATTCTAGGGTGCAGTATATGGCATTATTTATCAATAAGAAAACAGCTAGTAGACCTGCATGCCTACAGCCCACCCATGTAAACCTTGTGCCCACCCAAAAAATCAATTCTGGCTACGCCACTGATTGTGAGAAATTGCAGGAGGACCTTGCGAGACTGGGAGATGAAATTTAATGTGGACAAGTGCAAAATGTAGTTTCATGCTGTTAGGTGCCATATGAGGAATCACCACCCAGGAAAAGGATCTAGATATCTTCGTTGAGAATAAGTTGAAATCCTCAGCTTAATGTGTGGTGCCGGTGAAAAGAGCAAGGAATAGAGAATATCATAATACCTCTGAATTGCTTCACAGTGCAACTACACCTAGAGATCTGTGCGCAATTCTGGTTGCCACATCTCAAAAAAATGATATTGTGGAATTAGAAAAAGTACAGAGAAAGGTAACCAAAATAATAAAGAGAATGGAATGGCTCCCCTATGAGGAAAGGCTAAAGAGGTTAGGGATTTTTAGCTTGGAGAAGAGATGGCTGAAGGGATATATGCTAGGGGTCTATAAAATAACGAATGAAGTGGAATGAATAAATGCAAATTGGTTGTTTATTTTTTCAAAACATTCAGGGGCTGATATTCAGCCGCAGAGTGGCTAGTTAAGTTAGCTGGATTTAGCTGTTTGGCTAACTTAATGTGGAGATGTAGCGGTGCAACTACGCTGCTCAATACACCCAACTATCTTAAAGTTAGCCGGATAAGTAAATTTGGCTTTTACCACATCTACTGGCAATGAATTCCAGAGCTTATTTGTGCATTGCGTGAAAACATATTTTCTCTGATTTGTTTTAAATGTGCTACTTAGTAACTTCATATAGCCACCCTTAGTCTTTTTAAAGCTGATATATTCAGAAGCCATTTAGACGGATAACTGAAATGTTTTCCATCTAAATGGCAAAGTGGAAATATATGAAGCTGTATGCGGCTAAATTCTAGCCGCCTTACGTGTTAGGCAGCTAGAATTTAGCTGCATAATTGGACAGAGATCTAGGGGCAGGCAGGAGGCTTTTCGCTATGGGCCAGAGTTAGCCGCATAGGCTATGCGGCTAACTCTGATAACTCTGGTCGCGCTGTAGGGCTGTCCCAAAGTTATCCATATCCAGCTAACTTTAGCACAGCCCTATGGTGCGAACAGAGTTAGCCGCATTGGTTAAGCGGTTAACTCTGAATACAATCTGCACTTCTTAATTGTTTCATGAGTTGACCAAGACATGACGGTGTAAGCATGCATTGTTATTTCTCATTTAGATTCCACTTTATTCAGATCTTCTCTCTAGTGTCTCTTGTTTTCTTTACCCAGAGGGATAATGTGCCGTTAGAAAATGAATGGAACCTCAAATAATTATTCTTTTATGTAAAAACAATAACCTTCTGTGTCTGTCTCTCTTGTTTTGACAAGCAAGTCTGCACTGTAGTTATGATTAAATTATGGAAGCTATTGTGCTTGGATGCATTAATGGAACTTCTTCTGAGCGGTTTACCTGGAAAGAAATGTATTCATTTCAATCTAATATGAGAGTTCCATATCCCAGGGCTTAATAAATGAAAGAAACAGAGTTACCGCATTCACGCTGCTGCAAAAATGGAATCAGAATGAAGAAATAAAAAGCACTGCATGCGTTTAAAAAAATGTATTTTTTTTTTTTTTGTACAAGAGGTAGCAGAATGCAATGTATTTCATAGTCATAGGCTGTATTAGAAACATGTGTAGCCATCTTTAGTGGTAGGAGTGGTATCCAACAGCTTTTTCCTCTTTTCTCAGCAGTGCTCTCTGGGTGACCCGGGATTCCAGAGTCTTGGACTCAGTCAAAGGCGCCATCTCTCTCACAATTTAGCTGAAGAGGCTGCCTCCCTGTAGGATAAAACATGTTCTTGTTAAACAGGTTGTGCGGCTCAGCTTTCTGACTCCCTGTCAGGAATACGGCGGTCTGATCAGCCGCCTACATGCCAGGGACAGGACGAGTCCGACTGGGCAGTAGCAACTGTTGATACATAACACGGGGGGGGATAGTGATCAATCATTTCTCTCTCGCACGCACACTTGTTTACGGCAGGGTATAAAAGAGCAGGACTTTCCAGTGTCCGGCGGGAGTAGGAGATATTGCCTCTATAGACGTATAGAGTGCTGGACACTGAAAACCCCCTTCTCGCCTTTGCTGACCTGACGACTCCTCGATACAAGGCTGATGACACGAAGGGTGCTGGATGGAATATGCAATCATGTGGTATGTAAATAACAACGTCTATTACCATGATGTCACATTAATGAATGATGTCATTGATATTGTGTCAGAGTACCTTACTCTCTCGTTCCCCACACTCCCTGTGCCTGCTTCGGAGCCCCTCCCCCCAGTCCAAAGCCCAGCGCCCGTCCGGTCAAAAGAAGAAACATTGGCCACCTTCCCCCCTCCCCCACCTGGCTCCAGCAGTCAGAAGGCGCGGCCCTAGCATTAAGAAGCACAGCTGTGGAGCCACACTAGCAGGCAAGGGAAGCCAGGCTGAAAGAAGCAGCAGCGGCTTTCCCCTCCCCTCCCCTCCCCAGCAGTCAGAAGAAGCACGGCCGCGGAGCCAAAAGGGGCGGCACTGGTCCGAGGCCTCCCGACCCCCTTTCCCACCTCAGCAGTCGGAAGGAGGGCGGCCTGCCCGAAACATCGGCCTCCCCACCCCCTCCCGGCAGTTAGGAGCATGGCCTGTGGGGTAGAAAGAAGCAGCATCGGCCTCCCCCTCCCCACAATCCTAGCAGGAGCAGCGGGGCCCAGAGTCTACAAGCAAAAAAGGAAGAGTCTAGTGGCTGCCCCGGCTGCAGAAGGAGACTGCTGCTAGGGGGGAATCAAGTGAAAGCATGAGAGACAGAGCCTGTGTGCGTGTGAGTATGACTGAGTATGAGAGACTGAGATTGAGCATGAGAGACTGTGTGTGTATATGATTGAGCATGAGAGACTGTGATTGAGAATGAGACAGCGTGTGTGTGTGTGTATATGATTGAGCATTTGAGAGAGAAGAGAAAGTTTGAGTGCAACAACCCCTGCCCCCTTATAAATCCATGACAATCTCAGGGCATCTGGAAATCAAAAGTTCTAGGTATGGAGAGTGGGGGATTTTTTTAATATCCTTATACGTTTTAATTTATTGGGTGCTATTTGATGTATCTAATGATGTGGAATATTTTATTGCCATTTGGTATATTTTTAAATGAGTTTAAAAATATTATTGGATGTTTTATTTGTCAACTGTTTTGAAATATTTTTTCTTTGTATTAGTATAGTTAACCATTATGATTGCTGGTTTATATTTCCTGATTTTATTGTTTGATTCTTTATGAAGTTCTGTTTTTCCATCATTGCATTGCATACAGAGTTTGACTTGTTACAGTTTCCAGTTAAGTTTTTGGCTGAAGATTTGTGTTTATACTTTATGGTCTCTTTATTCTGAATTTGGTGAGGGTCTGTTTATATTCTGTATGTATGATCAAGCGGGCCAATGCAGTAAAGTGCACTCAGGACCGCAACAAAGACAACTTAATAACATATAAGACAATGCACAATGCCACATACAAATGTGGTTACTTAACTATTTAAACTAATATACGCAATATAGTCACCATGATGTAACTTCTGTTTAACTAATATGATATAATGATGCTTATTTAATATGATTCAATGTTTTGTTTAACTAATGTGACTACTGTAAACCGTTCTGTTGGCAAAACCGAATGACGGTATACAAAACATGTTAAATAAATAATAAATAAATAAATATAATCAGTTTGTTCACAGTTCTGCTTTTCCAGAGAATACTGGCAGGCTGATGTCAGGGCAGAGCTATATATCCATGGCATCAGCTTTTACTCTGACTCCATCTGCTGGTAAAGGTGCCTTCCTTAAGGGAATGGAAATTATCAGGTAAGTAGTAATTTCTCCATTTCTCTGGTATTGCATGACATGCAACATCTAGCTTCTCTGGGTTTCCAGTTCAGTTATTGAATGAAGGTTTATAGTGCCAGGATCATACTGGTTCTAACTGAGCAGGAAACACAAAGAAACAGGGGGAAACTGCTTGGTGAAAATAAAAATTAAAGCCCCTGCATTTAACAGTCTTCCAGCTCGTGGTGGTGTTGTATGTTGTGTTCACTGTGAAGGTGCACTTTTTCACTTGACCATAGGTGCCACATGGCTTGGCTAAGGCTCTGTGGGTTTCTGGTTTTTTTTTGTGGAGTCTGGTGGTGACTCCCATCTCCACAAGGGCTCTAGAATGTGTCCTAATTCTAATTCAACAATTTGCATTGGCTACCAGTGGAGACAAGAATAGAGTTTAAAGTCCTTACAATTTTACACAAGACAATTCATAAAGTAGACTACACCGCCCTGGACAATATCATACATATACATAGGTCGCTACGTACGACAAGGTCAACAAGCAAACTTCATCTAGATGTTCCATCTCTACCACAAGCCAAATTGTCCTCCACAAGAAACAGAGCTATCTCCATCATTGGCCCCAAATTATGGAACTCGCTACCTCATCACCTGAGCTCTCAAGAAAACTTTAAATCTTTTAAAAAAAGATCTTAAAGCTTGGCTACTCAGCCAAACACTCAGACAGTAAGGGATAAGACTTCAGTCCACACCCTTGGCATGTCCCACTTTGGGCTTGCAATCTCCCTCCAACGACTCCCACTCTGACTCACAGAAAGCTTCTTGATTTTTTCTCTGTATCAGCTGTCCCCTTACATGCTTAGAGCACAGATATATACCTAACTAGATTGTATATTTTGATTGATATTAATTTATTGTTCAGAACCAGTTTCTGTTTTCTCTGTTAAATTCTTTTAATGTAACAGGCTGTTGTAAACGTAAACCAGAGTGAAGGCAACTTCTGCTATACCTCGGTATATAAAAAAAAATGCGAAATAAATACTTAAATAAATAATATTCTTTATTTTTCTTCTCCTCTCCTTAACCTGATCTCCCTTTTTTCATGTAGTTCTTCTTCTAGTTCAGGCGGTCCTGGTCCTGCTTCACAAAAATGGTAGCAGGGAGGAGCCTGGAAACTAAAGGCCAGTTAGCCTTACCTCAGTAGTGGGAAAGGAATAGTGAAATATCTGCAATGCAATGGGTTACAGGATCCTAGACAGCATGGTTTTACCAGAGGAAGATGATGTCGGACTTGTCTGATTGGTTGACTAGAGAATTAGATCAAGAAAGAGCACTTGGTGTGATTTATCTGGATTTCAGCAAGGCTTTAGATACTGTCCTGCATAGGAGGCTCATGAACAAATTGAAAAGCCAAGAGTGGGTCCTGAGGTATTGGAAGAGTTCAGAAACTGGTTGACTGACAGAGGACAGTCAACCAGTAATCATAAATGGAATATACTCTGAGGAGGGAAGAGTGATGAGTAGTACCTCAGTGATCAGTTCTGGCACAATATTTATTTATTTATTTATTTATTTAAATTCTTTTATATACCGAAGTATAGCCGAAAGCCTTCACCCCGGTTTACATTGTAACAATTCATACATGTAACAGCGATTAAACTTGAAAGTAAGTACATAGAAATGTGAGAACAACTCAGAGAGTAACAATTTAGAAGTATACAATTTACATATAATATTACATTTACAACTTAATTATGAGAAATAAGTTTATTACAGAGGTATTGAAGTTCAAAATGAGGAGTGAGGTTATTTGAATCAGTCAGTGAATGATTGTCTAAACAACCATGTTTTTAATTCTTTTTTGAAGGATTTGGAATCACTGATGGAGCTTAGGTGATTTGGAATAGAGTTCCATTCTATGGGTCCTGCTATTGAGAAGGCTCTATTTCTAGTAGTGGATAATTTTGCAGATGACAGTGGGAGAATTACTAGTTGTAATTTTTCAGAGGACCTTGAGGAACGTGGAGATTTGAGAATTGCGATCATATTTGTTCAATATCTTTGTGAGTGATATTGCAGAAGGGCAAGAAGGAAAAGTTTGTCTTTTTGTGGATGACACCATGATCTGCGACAGAGAGAACGAAAAGTGATCTAAGAAAACTTGAAGAGTGTTCGAGGTTATGGCAGCTGGGATTCAGTGCCAAGAAGTGCAGAGCCAGGCATCTGGGTTGCAGAACTTCCAAAGGAGGGATACATGCTGGGGAGTGAAAGATGGATGGGGCATGGACTGGGAGAGAGCCCTTGGGGTGATGGTGTCCGATCATCTGAAGCAATGTGACAAGGAGATGGCTAAAACCAGAGGAATGCTAGGATGTATAGCGAGAGGCAGAATCAGCAGGAAAAAGAAGGTGATAATCAATGTTCCCTCTAAGGATTAGGATGTGGAGTGTAAAACGTTGTGCTCATGAGTAAAACCTTTTGGTTACATTACTTTTACGAGCACTACTTTCTTTGATGCAAAAAGCCTATCAATTTTTTGCTCACAGCAATCCAATCCTTAAAGGGGACATTGGCTAAGTCCATCCCTTAAAATAATTGCCTAATCTACTAACAGCAGTTACAATAATAAAATATGTGAATGAAAGCATATTTTCTGCAAGAACATTCAAAACCATTTACTGCAAGCAAGTGAAATTAATAAAGAGCAAACTTCTTTTTAAATTAGAAATGAGGAAGAGATGACCATTATGCTGTATTTATCATACCATCATTTTCACAGCAAGAATTAAAGTTACACAAGAACTGGTCCTTTAAAATACAGACAGACCCCATACCAAATACAGAATGGAAAGACCATAAAGTATAAATAGAAAAGTGCTGCCAAAAACTGTATTGGAAACCACAAGTCCAACTGTATTACTGTATGCAGTGCAACAAGAGAAAAACAGAAACATCATCATTCCTCGCAAAACATCAAGCAATAAAATCAAGAGATATAAAACATCACTCATAATATTAAAACCATACTGATAAAAAGAATAAATGTCAAAACAGCTGTCAAACATCCAATAATTTAAAGAACTTGTATAAATTTGTATTTCTTAAACACCAATTAAATATTTCAAAACATCTGATAAATAAAATTAAAAAAAGGTTTTAATATTATTTCCAGTCACCCTGAAATTGTCGTGGATTGGGGGAGGTAGAACCACACAAACATTATCTTCTCTTTCTCACACACATACACTAACATGTTCGTTCTCTCTCACACTCCCTCTCTCTTATATGCACAGGCTCTCTCCCCCTCACAAATACATTGGGGTACATTTTCCACATGGACGCATCCATTTTCTATCATGCGTGCGCCAGGGCACACGTGGAAAATCCGTAGGCCCCGTGTTCACACGCGCCGGATTTTATAATCCGCACACATATGTGCGGTGGTGCGCACAAGGGGGGGGGGGGTTGCAATTTCCACACAGTGATGCATTTAGGCCTTCCCCAGTTCCCTCCCAGTCCATTCCAATTAAAGAATGGACTGGGAGGGAACTTCCCTACCCCCCTACCTAACCTCCCTTCCCCTTCCCACCCCCTAATTCCTACCTTTTTTCTTTGACAACTTTCTTCAGCTCCTGAGCTGAAGTAAGTTGCGTGCGCCGGCGTGTGAGTCTTCAGGACAGCTGGCGTGTGAGTCTTCAGGACAGCTGGCTTGTGAGTCTTCAGGACAGCTATTAATAGTGCTGTACCACCCCACCCAGAACACGCCCCCCCCGGCCCACCCCTTCCAGGAAGTCCGGCACTTGTCCGCATACCGGCCTTTATGCGCATGGCCGGACCTCTTGGAAAATTCACCCAGCGAGCGCAAGGCCTGGCCACACACGGGCAGTTTAAAATCCACCCTATGATGTGTGTGTGTGTGCGCCTGTGAGAACCTATGCGTGACACACAGGCTCTCACAGGCACATGCACACAGGCTCTCACAAAGACATACACACAGGCACACAAGTTTTCTCACAGACTCTCATACAGACACAAACATAGGCTCTCACACAGACCTACACACATATAGGCACACAAACTTTCACATAGACTCTCACATAGACACACACATTGGTTCTTAAACAGACATATACACATACACAGGCACACAGACTTTCACAAAGACTCTCACATAGATATACATGCATTGCACACAGCCATGTGTATCTCACATGGATACACACTTAGGCTCTCATACCAGTGACATACCTAAAGTATTTGGCACCCGTGGCAGATACTTCCTTTGGCACCCCACCCCTATATATAATTTTTAAATTTCCTGAATATCGATAAAATATTTCAGAATAGCAGAAACATCAACTAACACCCAATAATTAATAATAATGATTTTTTAAAATCCCTCCCTCTCAATATCTGTCATGGTGAGATTGTCATAGTGTGGGGGACTCACTCACACACACAAATACACTTCCTCTGTCTCTCTCACAAATACACACATGCAGAAACTGAACTGGAAACCACAACAAGCTAGACTCTGTATACAGTGCAACAATGGAAAAGCATCACCATTCCTCAAAACAATACAATCAAGAAATATAAATCAGAATTGTAAAACATTATTACTAACAAATATGTATTTCAAAATAGCTGACAAATAAAATAACATCTAATAATTAAAAACTCCCATACAAATTTCCTAAACATCAATAAAATATTTCAAAACAGCAGACACATCAAATAATACCCGATTAATTAAATCAATAAGGATAAAAAAAATTGCTCACTTTCCATACCTGGGAACTTTTGACTTCCGGTCACTATAAGATTGTCGTGGATTAGTGGAAGGAGAAGGGAGGTGCTTTCTCTTCTCTCATACACACACACAAACACTCCCTCTCTCAAATGTCCACACACTTCATCTCTCTCAGGCACACATGCTTACACACACACACAGGCTCCTCTCTCAGGCACATACGCTGACACACACACACGCTCCTTTTCTCTCAAGTGACTCAAATCATCCCGTAGGCCTAAGATACTTCCCTAACTGTGGGTCAGAACCCCGGATGAAGTCACAAAACCTTCAGCTGAGGTTAGAGGTGCCTCAAATGGCAGCGCTCTTCAAGCATCAGAAGCAGCAGCATTAGACGTGGAAGGCAGCTGAGGGCCTGCACGCCAGGATGCTTTCACAAGACCCTGCAGCGCCCCTCGCTTAGGTTTCTGTGGTAACAGGAAGCCCTGTGTGAGGAGGGATGGGAGCTGCTTCAGGGCCGGTGAGCTTGCACCGGCTGACAGGCCCAATGTTGACGTTCCTGTCTAAAACTCCTTCTGCTTGCCGAACAGCATCTGGCTTGGGACCAGCCGTAAGAGGAGGGGAGGGCTGAGCATGAATGGGCCAGTCAAGATTGCCACAGCTCCATCTCCTCACCCACCATCAAACCTCCCCAAGAGAAAAAATGTTGCTCCTGTCATCAGGCTGCCCTCTCTTCTCACCAGTTGTCATCCACCTTTGGTCCGGGACTCAAAAGAAAGTGTTGCCTCTGGCCCTGGCCCTGGGGGATGTTTAGAGAAGGTGCTGTTTGAAGGGAAGGATCAGAGGAAGGAGGCATTTGAGGGCTGGATCAGATGGAGAGGGCCTGGCTGTGGAGGATGAGAGCGGGCAACAGAAAGAAGATTGACTGGAGGATGTAAGAAAGTCACTGGCGGGTGAGAGAAGGATTGGAGAGGAGGTTGTGAAGCTGGGAGATGATAAAGAGGGAACAGCGAAGAGGGGATGGGAATGGGGTGAGAGGGGAAGGATGACAAAGGATCACTTAGAATGATAAGAAGGGCTTGAGAATAAGAGGACCTGCTGGAAGGGGTGAGAAAGAGGGGGTAAGTAGGGAGGCAAGTGGAACTGGAGGATGTAAGAGGGGGCGTCCACTAGAGCAATGGTTCTCAACCTTTTTTCTATCAGGATACATTGGACAGATGGTTCTCACGTGCCTGGCACACTGAATGCATGACTGTCACAGGGCTAAATGTAAACATACGCTCTGTATCCACAGGAACCCCCCCCCCCCCCGATCTCCCAACTATGGGGCCGATGCAATATCGTCTCGTGTAAAACGGGCGCTCGTGATTGAGTTCCCGCTCTCCTAAGGTGCACCCAGCCACCTCTCCTGGGCACACGATGCATTATTTAAATTGTACGTCCCTAGCGCGTCTATGGCATTGGGCGTCCAGGAGAAGAGGCTGAGTGCCGGTTAGGAAATGAAGGCTCAATTAACGAGTGTCCGTTTCCCTAACCTGACCGCAGGCAACATTGTTTTTTCATGCTGCTTTCTGTGGTTCCTCCTACCGGCGACTGTCGCCGGTAAGGCGGAACCACAGTAGGTGGTTCCGCCTTACCGCCGACAGTTTTGTTATATGGAAACCGACTTGATTTGATATGTATATCGAGAATGTCGGTATATAAAAACCCTAAATAAATAAATAAATAAATAAATAAATAAATACTTAGTATCGCGCGCATGTTTTGGACACGCTAATCTCCTTACTGCATTGGGTGTTAGCCTAGGGTGTCCAAAACGTGGTTCCAAGAACTCGATAGTCTGTGTGCTAGGTTCAGCACACGATATAGCATTGGCCTGTATGGGTGTAGAGCAGAACTAGCACATTCCTTGTACAATTCACCATACAAAAAAGATATTTCTGGTGTCATTGCAGTAACAGCAACACAGACTCTCCCTACTACCAGGTGCAATGGCCCTCCTTATGAAAAGACAGCAGTTTACCACCAATGTATGTCCTAATGAGAAAACACAACATATAAGACTGTTACAAATGGCTAAATGCTAGTAAAATGCTTCAACTCGGTAACACACACACAGAATCGACCTTCACCAAGTACAGAAAAACTACGAATTACAAATATGGAGACAGTTACTGGAATGGAAACCCAAAAAAGCCACTCTGCATGCACTGCAAACTATAGAAATAGAAACAGAAATATAGCACCTAACACACTCCCAGGATCCACAGTAATGCATGCAAACTAATCCGTACAAAGTTACACCTGCATTATGAAACACATTCAAACAGTAACAACCCAATCTATGAAAACACTACAAATATTAAACCAGGCCTTAAACCCCCATACACCTTCTATTAAGAAAACAGAACAAGCCAAGCTGCTATAGATCCCTACACAGAAACTACAAGCTTGCAGAACACCCTTACCTGAGTCGCACACACAGAACACAGACAGACCCTCACCAGATACAGAATAAAGTAACCATCAAGTTCATGTTTTTGTTTTTCCATTGCTGCACTGCATACACTCAGTCTGGCTTCTTGCTGTTTCCAGTTCAGTTTTGTCTGCATATTTCTATGTACACATTCCTCAAGAAATATAAAATAATAATTTTAAAACTAGAATAATAAATAGAATAAATGTTTCAAAATAACTGATAAATAGAAGAGCATCCAATCATTCTTCTCCAAACGCCAATACAATATTTCAAACAGCTGACATATCACATAATACCCAATAATTAAAATGGCAGTCAATCAAGAAAATAAACTTAAAAAGCCACTTTTACTTAACTTCTCCAGCAACTCTCCTACTCCTTTTCCTTGGCAGGACTATAGCACACACCAGAAGCAGCAATGACTGCAGAAGCTCTGACCTTCCGGTCCTCTTCCTTAGGGCCGGTCCTCTTCCTTAGGGCCAGTCTCTCTCTCTCACACACACCAGTCACCTCCCTGACCAGTCTCGCTTTGTTACAACAGTCACCTCCCTAATCAGTCTCTCTCTCTCACACATGCCTTCTTTCTTACTTACACACATGGTCTCAAATCACACACATTTTCACCCATGCTGGCTCACTCTCTCTGTCTCACTCATTCACCCCCACCCCCAGCACACATTGCAGCTACAGCACGAGGCATCCTGGATCTGCACTGGGCGACTGAGAAGGGCAACCGGTGAGTTGCTATTAAAGCAGGCTGATGACAGGCTGTGAAATGCAGCAGGAGTGACTCCCCTGGCCCCGCAGCAGTAAGAAGGCAGCCCTCAGCTGTTTCCCTGTGCTGCGATCATCATGGTGCAGAGCAGAAGGGCAGTCAGCTGAGAACGTGGCTGCAGGGATTTCCTGCCTTGCAGCTGTTGGGGGAAAATCCGGCGATCAGCTGCCCCAGGTCTGCGTCGGTGAAGGACTGCCTCAGAAAGGAGAAGGAAGCGCTCCCAGATCATGGGAGGTGGAGGCAGCCTTGGGGCACTTGATCTCTGCAGCAGCAGCAGCAGCAGTGTCGCCCTTTCTTCTTCCTGCCTCCTCGCTGTGCATCACTTCCTCTTCCTGGCTGCAGGGGCGGGGGAAGAAGAAAAGGCCATGTTGCTGTTGCCGGCTTCGACGAACCCTGCTGCCGTTCCTCTCCGGGCTTGAATGTGCTGATAGGAAGGGCGCAACTCACCTGCCGGAGCCTAGCAACTCATTGGTGTGTCGCAACACACATGTTGAGAGAATTGCTGCTGTAGTGGGGTAGAATTTGAGAGAAGAGCTCCTCTAGGAGAATGTGGAGGCTGAGAGAGAGGCTCAGCTGGGAGTACAGTGAGGGTGAGAGTGGCGGGGAGGGGAGGGGACTTGCACCCCTGCTAATCTGCTTTGGTTGCGTGAAATTTCAAAGTGCCAAAATGGGCTCACGCTGGCTTAAAGTCTGGGAAGCTTTGTGCTAAAAGGTTTCTCCCATGGGAAAGGCAATTTCAAGATCTTTTTCTCTGGTAAGCTTCCTGAAAATTGCCCTTAATACTCACTTCAGCTGAAAGTAGGCCCAAGCTGCCGTAGCACAAGAGCTTCAAGCTGAGTTAACAAGAGGCATTTTGGGAAGGTGCGGGGGAGTGGGGGGGAAACAGTGCTAGTATATTCCATTTGCAGATATGCATGTGCTCTTTTGACCCCGCTCGGCCTGCCGTACAAACAGCCGGTGCAAAGTATGTAGTGGCTGCTTCGGTAGGAGGGAGCGCTGGGGCTGGGGCCCCAGTGGGTAAGTTGGAGAGGGGGGTGCTTGACCAAAGGTTCAATTAGGGTGCCAAATACTCTTGCACCGGTCCGACTGGTGTCATATAAACACGGCGACTATGTCAGACGACAAAATGGACTACCCAGTAAAGGGGGCGACAGCATACTTGGAATAAGGAATGTGAAGTGGCAAAGCAAGGAGAGCCGGTGAATTATCACGTGCCGTGTTTACAATGTTCAAGCTAGTAATCAAGTTATCACCAGTTATTATAACCTGTTGTTATAAAGCATTAACCGCTCAAAAATAAATTTCTCTCTTCGGTTTCCAGCAAAATGTGACAGCCAGAAACGACCTTCCAAAGCAGTAAAGCGTATGAAATTGGATCTTATTTGAACACAGCTTCACGGAGACAAAGCCATTTAGAGCACGGCCCAAGCATCATAAATCATCTATTGTGTGAAACCAGGGTTTTATTGGTTGCTTCTGCCCAGCCGTAATCCCATTAGGAATTGTTTGTGTGCATGTGGCGAAGTGCTTAAACAAACAAGAGATTCAGTAAATGGAAGTCGGCTCCGAGGCGGCCGGTGTGGTGAGGCGGAGCGCAAAGGAGCACAGGCGACCGGCAGCATCCTCCGGCCTGAGAATGAATGGCCAAAGAGCACCGGCTGCGCATCCTAGGATGATGCACAGAGGCGGGAGGGGGCAGGGCGCTGCAGGCCCAAGGCTGCAGCAACCAAGATACTGAGATTCAAAAAAAACATGAAAGCAAACGCACGGTGCCTTCCCCATGAAGCCAAGCCTGGAGGTCTCACAGCAATTTTCTTATGAATATTTTAACATGGCAATGCTAAAAAAAAAATAAAAATTGATATTCTGTGAGAATCGGGATTCTGCCACACACTGTTGACCGGGACGAGACCTGGATATATCCAGGACTGTTGACATCGCCCGTCTTCACACAAAAAAACTCGTCCCAAACGCGACGACACCCTCTTCGGCTGGGGTACACTGCCAGCAGCGTTAAATACACAGCATCACAGCAGGCCGAGTGACCCAGTTTGGAGAGGAAGACTTTTGGCTATTCCTGTTTGCTGAATTTCACCCTAGTGCTTGGTAGAATTCATAGTCCTGCTTCTTCCATTTGAAAGTAGGCTCTGCAGATACCAAAATGCATTCAGTCGAAAAGTAAAAACTGGAAAAAAAGACCCCCCCTCAGGTGGAAGTTTTCACAGCCTTTGAAATTCAATGATTATTTGCTATTGATCAAGTTTACTTAGGGAATAGCCACTGCTATTAATTGCATCAGAAGCATGGAATCTTCTTGGTGTTTGGGTAATTGCCAGGTTCTTGTGGCCTGGTTTGGCCTCTGGTGGAAACAGGATGCTGGGTTTGATGGACCCTTGGTCTGACCCAACATGGCAAGTTCTTATGTTCTTATGTCAATGTACTTCTTTTCATATTTTTGCCACAAAATCTACTCCTGATCTGTGCCTTAAAGCTAAACCCTGTTGTCTGACCTTTCTCTGGGGGGGGGGGCGGGTGGACTGTGCTATCAGTGTCTGGAGGGGAGGGCAAAACCTAAATCTGTTACTGTGTGTGCGCAGCTGTTGGTGCCCACAGCCTGTGCCATTCCTTGTCTAAATGACCGCGAACGAGAGAATGTGTCCACAAGATGGGGTGCACAGCACCAATCTCACATGCAATGCCATTTTGGCAAGGCAATGCAAGAAAAATCAAAGCATAGGCTCTCTGGGGCAGGCACCTTCAGCTGAGCAGTATGCACTTTGGTGCTCTACATCCAAATTTGGCATCCTGTTCAATTCCCCCACCCCCACCCCCTGAGAGTTCAGGCTCTGTTAAGCTAGCTGTAGGTGACTGTCCCGGAGAGCTTAGGCTTTGATTTTACTTTCCATTCCTTGCCAAATTGGCCTTGGATGCAAGAATTTGCTCTCTGGAGTGGGCACTTACAACTAATTGAACAAGGTGTATGCTCCTTGGATGGGCATTTACAGTCGAACAGCATGAAAAGTCGGGATGCACTGTTCAAGTGCATTCCTAAATGCCCCGGTACACTGTTCAAGTTGTAGGTGCCTGCTCTCAGACCTTACATGAGATGGAGTAAACTCACTTTTCTGGTGGGCAAAGTTATTCCGTTGCTATGTCCAGTCCGGTAGGAGCAGCTAGACAGTACCACACTGGGCACAGCAATAGTGTAACACGGCCACCAGAAACGCGAGTTACGTTTTACTCCTGCTCTGACCCAGGAGTTACATTTCCAGTGTTAAAAAAAAAAAAAAGTGCTTTATGCTGTCTGCCCTTTAACGCACCTCCCTCCATGGCTGGGGAATAGCCAATGCCTTCTTTTACATGGGATTTGCATGCTAGCCTTAGCGCTCTTTTTTTTTTTTTTTTTACTCCTGGTTTAAAGTGCATTGTTAGGAGTTTAAACCCATGTTAAATACCAGAGTTAACTTACCGCCGAAAAATTTGAACTAAAACAGGAGTAAAAGCCTGTGCTAACTTGGAGCCCCTTATTACACCAGAAGGAAAGTTTGATGCGCAGCCAAGCATCCCTTACTACATCAGCCTATGAGGTCTCTCATGAAATGGGCCTGAGTATTGGATGGCTGTTCCTTAAGATTCATTTGCTTTCCTCGGTTTTTTTCCGACTTGGCGCGTAACAGCACTGTGGTTGTGCATTTTGTTTGCCGTTTGTTGCCCTTGTGACCTCTCTGCCCTCATGTATGATGACCCCCCCTTCCCAGGCGTGAGAGTTAAATACACGGGTTCCCTCGCGGTGGGCAATGAATGATGTGCCACCTTCCCTTCCATTTCTGAGTGCCTGTATGATGATGGGGGGGGGGGGAGGGTCCTTTCTAGTCTAAACCGTCTGCCACCGTTGGAGAGTCTTGGAAAGGAAGTGGGCTGCCTGCTGTTGTGAGTTGGACCGTTTCCTGGCACATCCTGCCACCGCCTCTCCTGGGGGATCTGGCGGCCTCCCGCCTCTTTGGTTACGGTGGCTTCTCCAGGTCGCAGAACTGGCGTGGGATGGCATGCCGCAGCTGAACTAGAGGAATGGCCAATTAGCCCCCCCGCGGCCCACATTGATCCGTCATAAAGCAGCGTGGGAGCCATGAAGAGGCATGCTAGATGGTGCCCGGCAGGTACAGCTCCATATCTAAAAGGGGCTTTGCAATCCATTGGACACCCCAGTGCAATCATGCACGTATGGGTAACCGCCTACATCAGGGCTGAGGCCGAATTGGTGCAGAGGACACACTCGGTCCCGGGGCTGAGGCCAAGTTTCTCTAGCACTGGTCCTTTCAAGCCCGGGGTGCGGATTGTCTAGATGGGGAGGGGGAAGGCTTAACATCCTAGGCCCAAGGCTTGCAGGGGAACGGGGCACCCACTTTCAGTCTCTTTAGTTAGTACCCACTGTCCATTGGCTCACAAGGATGGTACCTTCCTTCAGGACACTATAAGTGTTCAAATAAACGGATACGTAGCACCGTCCAGATCCGCCCACTCCCCACCCACAAATTGACCTGCTAAAGGATAAGTGACTTATCCGTCTAGGCAGCATTAAATCACTTTCAATATCTGGCCCTCTGTCAGGTGGGCTGCTGTGGCGGGCGCAGACTTCGTATACGTTTGTGGGCGTCGCGGTTCAAGCTTTTCAATATTGCGTGGCCGGATCCCCTAACTCTGGTCCCTTCCTCATGAGCTTACCTTATTTTGGGACTATATAGTTAATCCAGGGACACTGGAGGCAAGTTAAACCGGGAGCAGCTGTGCCATCCAGATTGTAGCAGAGGATCTGCTGGGCTCTTGTTTCTTTCCCACTGTGAGCAGAGATACGTTTAAAAAAAAAACAACCCCAAACAAACAACAAAAACCCCTGTTTCAATTAAAACTCATCAGAGGGTTTGCTCTGCCGTAGAATCAGCAGCTGCGGGATTAACCGCTAAGAGAGAGAAACCCCTCCCCCGCAGCTGAACTAAAAGAGGAGGTCAGGAAGCAGAATGAGCTGCAGGATCTTCTCAGTATAGGGAAGAAAAGGTGCTTTTTGTCTGTTCTCCTGGGCTGGTGAAAGAGGAGTGAGCGATCCTGAGAGAGCTGGAAAGGAGTGGGGGATAGTTTCTACCTGCAGCTATCAGAAGGCAGGCGAGTCCGAGGTTGGTAGAATCCAAGAAGCTGGGATATATTGGCCTCCCATCAGGAGAGAGGCCGGGGGGCTTACTGTGAAATCACCACTTCCGGGCTGGTTGATGCAATCTCCAGGAAGATGAGCTTGAGCTATGACCTATAGAGTTTATAGAAATTCCTTCAGGAAGAGAGGAGGGAAATGTTATTCCTTATTCCCCTTTCTCTGGATGGTTGCAGCTGTTTCTGTACAGGGCTGACAGCAAGACTGTGCTCAGACCCGCCCCCAAAGAAAGGGAAGTGGGGATTTTGGAGCGGGCCCGGGGAGAGGGGTGGAGGAGTGGGCTGGAAACCAGGGTTCAAAACCCATTGTTGCTCCTTCTGACCTTGTGCAAGTCACTCCATCCTCCATTGCTTCGGTGTCAAGCTTGAGCCGTCTGGGGATAGGAAAATGCCTACGGCACCTGAATGTAATCCGCTTTGAAGTGCTGAAAAGCAGAATATTTAAAAAAAAATAGAGAGTCATTTGAAGTTATTTCTCTAAGTGTTATCCCAGATCGTCAGGGGCCCCAACGGATGCAGATCCATAGACGGTGACTGCCTGAGGAGAGAGAATCTGGGTGATGCGTGGCTTGCCCTACGCCCAGTTGACTTGGGGCGGCTTCTGCACCTGCCTGGAGAAAAGAGGGGTTTTTTTTTTGAGAGAGAAGCAGTTTGTTGCAACGTTGGAAGTTTTGGGACTTTGCTGTCCAAGGTCTGAGGAGTTCTGATTGCCATTAGAGAGACCGAGACCCGGCCTTTTTTTCCAGAAGCCCATGTTCTGTCACCCAGGAGTGGTGGGTGTTAAGCTTGTCCCTACCCCGTAGGGATTACTGGCTCAGAGAACAGGCGCTGTAAACGTTTGTGTTTTTGTGAAGGTTCCTGCACTTCATCTTTTGACTGGACTGTGCAGTTATTTTTGTTACAGTACATTTTATTTGAACACAGAGCTGATCTAACTTAGCTGGATTTAACTTATCTGGCTAAGCAGCGCCTTGACCGCAGAGAGCGAGTGGCATAGCCATACCGCTAGCCGGATAAGTCATATTTTGCCTCTGCCTACATTAGGCTATGTATATTGTATTTCTTTGTTATTAACCCCATATATTCATTTCCAAGTTATTTCTACCTGTTCTTTGTAAGACATTTACTTGTCACTGTTATGGTTAAAATGTAAACCGAATTGATCAGTAATTCTGTTATTGGAAAGTCGGTATAGAAAAGTTCTAAATAAATAAATAAATACATACATACATACATACATACATAAATAAATATCCGGCTTAAGTTACTTTTCTGGCCAGTGCTGAATGAATATCGGGCCCCGAAAGACCACATGCAAGGGCACCTTCTTCCAGACAGTCAGAAACCTGCCATGGAATAGCACAAGACACAGGGACAGGAATGTACTCACAGGGAGGTCATACTTAGCATTCCATTACTATTTTTTTGGCCCTGTGCACCCATCCAAGCCTTCTTGCAGCCGCTGGGACCCCGGTGAAAAGATTTGCCCTAGCCTATGCCTTGACGGGAGGGTTATTGCCCAGACCAGCAGCATTTCTCGATTTCTCCCGGGCCACACTGCCGCCCACTCAGCAAGCAACTGGCACGTCAACAATGTATATTTCCTTGAAGTATTGGATGGTGGAAAAGAAGTGGGCAGTATACAGTTTTAGCAGGGCGTTTACCATTTGTTCCCTTGCCTGGATAGGGTGGGTGTTAGGGACCTCCAGCTATGTAATGGCCTGGAGTACTCAGCCTGTGGGCTGGGAGACCCAGAGACTCTCCAAGTGGAGTGGGTCCCTGCAGTGGGCTCTTCCCCTCATGGGGAGGTAGGCAAGGCCAAGAAGAGATGGAGCAGAGTCTGCCTCCTTTATGAGGTTTGGACTGGAGTAGAGGCATGCAAGACAGAGGGTGAGAAGTGTGTTTGTTCCCCCCCCCCCCACCCCCCCACCAGAGAACTACCAGGCAGCAAGGAAGAGAATCCATTAGTGGGGTGAAGTCATAGAATGTGGGATTTGCCCAGGGAGTCCTTTGATGTACTGAGGTCCCGTGAACTGGCACAGAGAGAAAAGAGAGAGTTCCTCCTGGCCACCACCCTAAAAAACAAAACACCAGCCCTCCCTTACAACAGTGGATGAGGAAAACAGGTTGACCATTGGGGTCGTACTATTGTCGATGTGTTTGGAATTGGATACTTCAGTCTCCATTGTTATGCCAAAATATTCCTGTGAATGGCGCCAGGGATCACAGAGGGGAGTGAGGAGGGTTTCCTCCCTGTCCTTACAGTGCAAGTGCACATAGACTGGTGGTAAATCAATCTGTCACCAAAAGCACCAGTTCAACATCTGCATGAGCGTGTTAAGAACCCACACTGTAAATCTGGAAGGGATGGCCACCCTAAACACAGGAAGTCCCATTCCATCATTTTATGTATCTGGTTGGGGGGGGGGATTACATATTATTTTTTTTGTATGTATTATTACTGTTGTTATGTAATTCTCCTAGAATGGTATGGTGTTTAGGTGAGAGAAGCATGTAACTAACTAAATATAAGTATTTAAGTAACTCTCCTGTGCAGTTTGGCTTATTCATGGTGCTTCCCACCTTAGATCCATCGCCTTCCAATTCTTCTGTAAATACCAAGTAAAAGAGTTGGTCCTCCTCTTTGCAAGTCAGGTTTTCCTTTTATCTTATCTACTAGTCCTCCTTTGTATTTTCTTCTTTTACCTTTCCCTTTTATATCTGAAGAAGGATTTATCTCCTTGTTTTCTCACTTGGACCCATTTGGGCCTAACTGCTCTCACTGCCTCCCTGATAATTTTGCCCGTCCTCCTCCACCTGCATTGATTTGTTGTCATTTGAAAGCTGATCTCTTTCCTCTTACCATTTCCATTACCTCCTTGGACAGCCATTCTAGTTACTCTTCTTTTTTTTTTCTCCCCTGTATGAACTTGCCTAACACAGAGATCTGTTGCCTTCTCAGTGCTTCCTTTTATTACCAACAAAAGTTCTTCCATACCCTTCAGCTCTCAGAATCCCAGTAGGGCCTCCGCAGCATTTCCACTCTTCTTCATGAAGGCAAATCTCTCAAACTCGAAGACCCTAGCCTGAGTATGGTTCAGTTCAGGTCAGGATTTAATACTGAACCTCACAGTAGAGTGACCTCCAGACCCAATGAGGTCACTGCAACTGTTCCATGCATCAGCACCAGACTCACTATAGCCTCCTTTTGAGTGGGCTTTTCCAGGAGTTGCCTGAGGGACACCACTTGTAGGGCATCAAGTCTTCTCCACGCCTTGCTGATGTCAAAGCAGGTAGGCTGCAGCACACATCCAGTAGACTAAAGTCACTCACAAATGGGACCTTCCCATTTGTTTGCCATCCTGATGATGCTACTTATGTCTGAATCCACCTCCTTTCTCTATGCTGAGGTCCTTATAATTATTAGGGATGTGCATGCGTTAAAAATAAAAGTGCAAAATGTGATGAATAAGGCTAGTTTGTTTCATTCAGGGGAGCCTGAACCAAATCGGGGACACCCCCCCTCCCCCCGAATGAAACGAACCTTATTCATTCGTTTCATTTTAAACTAATGCAATAGCCCTAGACCTAGGCCTGAAGCTGGTGCCTCGCCTTGAGCAAAGGCCTTGAGCGTGATGTCAGTGCCTTGGCTTAGACCGGGGCCTCACCTAGGGCCTAGGCTGAGGCCCAAAGCAGGGGCCACGGCCTAGGCCTGAGCGCGACGCCCAGGTCTCATCTGAGGTATGGGCCGATACCTCCTTCCTCAATGCTGGACCTCAGCTGAGACCCCCAAAAGTAAAAAAAAAAAAAAAAAAATCGTACCTGATCCGTCAGATGTCCGATGAAGCCCGGGTCCTGATGCCTGGACCTCAGCCTAGGCTAGAGCTCGAGCTCAGGCCTGACACTGTGACCTGACTCGGAGACCCGGTCCCAGCATCAGGGCCTCTGCCTCGAACCAGAGACCCGATGCCGCAACCCAAGCCAGAGGCCGGATCCCAATGCTGGGGCCTTGGCCCAGACCCAAGCCTGATGCCGGGTCCTGATGCCTGGGCTTCGGCCCAGGGTCAGGCCCAGACCTGGGAGCTCCTCTTCTTTCTTCAGCTCTTCAACGCCAAATGACGGCATCTGCTGGGTTGCGCCAGAGTTAATTAACTACAGTGCTTTCACCAAACCTGACCGCCATTTTGACGTATGGCAATGCCGTACGTCAAAATGGCGGTCAGGTTTGGTGAACACTTAAAGGTGAACTCCGGCGCGACCGCTGTGGATGCCATCATTTGGTGTTAAAGAGCTGAAGAAAGAAGAGGAGCTCCCAGACTGGGTCCTGACCCTGGGCTTCGGCCCAGGGTCAGGCCCAGGCCTGGGAGCTCCTCTTCTTTCTTCAGCTCTTCAACGCCAAATGACGGCATCTGCTGGGTTGCGCCAGAGTTAATTAACTACAGTGCTTTCACCAAACCTGACCGCCATTTTGACGTATGGCAATGCCATACGTCAAAATGGCGGTCAGGTTTGGTGAACACTTAAAAGTGAACTCCGGCGCGACCGCTGTGGATGCCATCATTTGGTGTTAAAGAGCTGAAGAAAGAAGAGGAGCTCCCAGGCCTGGGCCTGACCCTGGGCCGAAGCCCAGGCATCAGGACCCAGTCTGGGTCTGGACGAGGCCTTGGTCTCCCAGTCGGGTCGCAGCATTCGACCTGAATCTGGGCCGAGGTTCTGGCATCGGGGCCCGGACTCTGCGCCAGGCTACGGCTTCGGGCCTGGGTCCCGGCTCTAGACTGGGCCGAAGCCTCGGCATATGCAAAGTCCAGGGCTTCGGTCTGGTCCTTGCGGCAGATCCCCCACTGGACCAGGTAAGTGGGGGCCGGGGGGGTCCTGGCACTGGCATTTTCACGGGAGGCTGGGAGGGAGGCTTCGATTTCATCTTTTGCCATTTGGGTGGGGAGGGTTATTGCTTGATTTGGTTTTTTTTTTCACAAGAATGAAATGAATCAAGCAATCCACGAACCAAAATGCATGGGAAAGAAACCTCCCAAAAACAAACCAAATAACGAAAATGGTTTTTTTTCCCCCTGCACATCCCTAATAATTATTCCATGTACATTCATTTTCCTTAGGTTTTTCCAGGGCAAACCACAGTAATTCAGCTTCTCCCTTCTCTCCCTTTATTTAAGTGGTTACTATTGTGCTCCTGAAGTTTCCCTGTTCCTTTTCCTTTATGGTATCATCTGTGGAGATTACAGCCTGAAATGACTGCATCCCAAATAGGGATTTGCATTCATTTTCTAAGGAAATGAAAGATGCAACAAAAACCTCATTTTGTTTCATTAGAAAATGAACCCTCCCTGCACCCCCCTCTTCCCCCTCCCCCCCCCCCCCACACACACACTGAAATTTGGAGGGGGGTGCTTTTTTTCCTTTCACTTCGGATACAAAACACCTCCAGCGCCATCAACATTTAGAAATTTCACCCCCCCCCCCCCACCCCTCCACTCCCCCCATCATCCCTGAATTTATTAGGCATACACTAGTCCTGTGCCTAGGGCGGCAAATGTTTAGGAGCAGCAGGCCGGCTGAATATTTGCTGCCTGTCAGCTCTGCTGACAGGGGGCGGCTCAAGGTAATCTGCTGCCTGAAATGAGGGATGAGATGGCGCGCCCCACACCCAAGGCCACGGCACAGGTAAAACCCATTGAGAGCGCCAAAGAGGGGGCGGGTCCCTTGGAGTCTGGCCCTTTCGATGATTTGAAATGCTAGGAAAAGGGAGAAAGCAGGGGGGTCCTAGTTCCCAGAGGAGTGGCAGACAGAGCGTCAGCGATAAATATTTCTTGGAAGTCAGAAACGCTGCCGCACTTCCAAGAAACCTGCGACCTGCCTCCCATAAAGAAAGATATCCTCTCCTACTAAGATAAAAGTAGCTTTTATCTGCAGTACAGAAAATCATAAAAGATTATTACCGGTGACTGATGATTAAATAATAGACGCACGTGGCTGGAACGTCAGGCACCCTGACTAAGGAGTGCAGTCAGCGTCTCGGATTGTATGAAGGTCATCTCTGCGTGCTCGTTTTTGTGGGGGGTGAATTCCTCTCTTTTTTAGTATTCCCGCCTTTCCCCAGAAATCCACCCCCCCCCCTTGAAGAAGTGGGGGGATGGGTGAATGGTGGGGGGGTGTTTGTGTGGCACACCCTGTCCAGGGAAGTGCAAAGGTATCGGGCGCCCTAAGCTAGCCCTACAGCCTTGCACCCCCACTCCCCCATCCTGCCATCGCCACATGAAATTATAAATTATGCATTCGTAAGAACAGATTCTACTTGAAAAAGGACATTCAAAGTAAGGTCTTCTAATATCATAACATTTATATTATTTTAGCATGCACTGCTGTGGTGCCAACCAGAAAACCCTGCAAAAAAAGACATTTGGAACCCATATGGTATTAGGCCTATTGGCAAGTGTTCTGAGTGTGTATGTGAGTATGTAAGTGTGTGTTTGTGTATATCAGAGACAGAAAGCACGTGTGTATATGTAAGCATGTGTACATGTGTGTGTGAGGCAACATGGTAATACATGTGAGTGTGAGAGACTGCACGGAACAAGGAGGAAGCTGCTTGTGCCTGTATGTTCCAGGGAGAGAGAGAGTATGTGAAGGCACGTGTATGTGTATGAGAGAGAGCATATGTGTGTGTGTGTGTGTGAGAAAGACATGCTGCGCAGTCCCGAGCAGGAGGCTGCCTTTGCCTATATGTTCCAGGAAAAGAGAGCACATGTGGGTGTGTGTGTGTGGGAGAGCATTTGAAGGAGCATATGTATGTGTGTTTGAGAGCACATAGGGGAGAGAGAGCATGTATGTGTATGTGAGAAAGAGAGAAAGTTAATGCACACTCCCCCCTCCCCCCACACTAATTCACGACAGTCTCAGGGTGACAGGAAATCAAAAGTTCCCAGGTATGAAGAACAGGGGATTTTTAAATCCTTATTTGTTTTCATTATTGGATATTATTTATTGTGTTTTCAGGATATCCACAATGAATATGCATGAAAGAAATGTGCATGCACTGCCTCCATTGTATGCTGAACTATATCATGTATATTCATTGTGGATATCCTGAATGACTAGGTAAGTCCCGAGGAGAGGGTTGAAAATCACTATCCCTAACATGTAGTTTCTGTGTAGGGATCTGTAGCGGCTTGGCTTGCTCTATTTTCCTAATAGGAGGTATACTGGTGTTTAAGGGCTAGTGTAATATTTGCAGTGTTGCCTTTTCATAGGTAGAGGTGATACTGTTTGAGTGCTAGCAGTTAGTGCTGTTTTGGTATAGAAATTTTACGATATTGTAATTTTAATTCACTTTTTTCAGAGGATTAATTTTCAGTTTGTTTTCTGCATCAAATTAAAGACGGCACAATTTTTAAATCTCTACAATACTGTAACCCAAAAGCTGTATGTAAATGGCTGTGCTGCACTGCGTCTGGGTGCCCTCAGCCAGCTGTGAATGCCACCTGAAGAAGAGATCAGTGAAAGGCGAGGACGATTGATGCACTCATATTTTTGTAACATTTGGAAAAATTATAGCAGTAATGAAGAGGCACATCAGACAGCTTTCATGGCAGGCAGGAAGAGAGAAGGCAAAGAGGCAAAGAGGGTTTGTCCTCCCGAGCCTCTTCCTTTTATTGTACATTCATACAAAGGCAGATGATGTGTCATTACATGATTGGCTACTTTCCCATAGCAACAGAAGAGTCATTACACCATTGGCTTTGGCTCAGGGGGTGTGCACGGATCATATCATTGGCTGCTGAAATCTATACCTCCTGACTTTGTCCTGCCTCTGACTAGGGAAAACCCAGCCCTTCTTTCAGGCTAACAGGATTAATTATAGGCCAGAGAAATACATGAAGTCAGGTATCCTCTCCTAGGCAGAGAGGCTTAAGCACAAGTGATGCTTTTATTCAGGCAAATGTCAGGGAGAAGGGAAGTTAGTGTTTAAACCCTGATGAAATGGCTTGCTGGCAAGCGCATATTTCCCACATCTCACCCTTTTTGTTTTTGTTTAGGGCAGCTCAGTAAAGCTTTAGACCCTTACTGAAATCTGTTATGTCTTGGTATGGGCTGGAAATAGGGGAAGAGGGATATGAAGAGAAGAAAGCTTTAATTCGACGTGGTGTGCCAGCTGTCGATGAGCTTCTGAATCTCCATATCACCCAGAGCTGGTGCAGGTGGTGTGCCAACTCTGCATGGCTCAGGATTCCCTATTAGGCATCTTACAAGACATCTTTATATCCGGTAGGGATGTGAATCGTGTCCTCGATCGTCTTAACGATCGATTTCAGCTGGGAGGGGGAGGGAATCGTATTGTTGCCGTTTGGGGGGGTAAAATATCGTGAAAAATCGTGAAAAATCGTGAAAAATCTAAAAATCGAAAAATCGCAAAACCGGCACATTAAAACCCCCTAAAACCCACCCCCGACCCTTTAAATTAAATCCCCCACCCTCCCGAACCCCCCCCAAATGACTTAAATAACCTGCGGGTCCAGCGGCGGTCCGGAACGGCAGCGGTCCGGAACGGGCTCCTGCTCCTGAATCTTGTTGTCTTCAGCCGGCGCCATTTTCCAAAATGGCGCCGAAAAATGGCGGCGGCCATAGACGAACACGATTGGACGGCAGGAGGTCCTTCCGGACCCCCGCTGGACTTTTGGCAAGTCTCGTGGGGGTCAGGAGGCCCCCCACAAGCTGGCCAAAAGTTCCTGGAGCTCCAGCAGGGGTCAGGGAGCGATTTCCCGCCGCGAATCGTTTTCGTACGGAAAATGGCGCCGGCAGGAGATCGACTGCAGGAGGTCGTTCAGCGAGGGTTCCGGCGCCTCGCTGAACAACCTCCTGCAGTCGATCTCCTGCCGGCGCCATTTTCCGTACGAAAACGATTCGCGGCGGGAAATCGCTCCCTGACCCCCGCTGGACCTCCAGGAACTTTTGGCCAGCTTGTGGGGGGCCTCCTGACCCCCACGAGACTTGCCAAAAGTCCAGCGGGGGTCCGGAAGGACCTCCTGCCGTCCAATCGTGTTCGTCTATGGCCGCCGCCATTTTTCGGCGCCATTTTGGAAAATGGCGCCGGCTGAAGACAACAAGATTCAGGAGCAGGAGCCCGTTCCGGACCGCTGCCGTTCCGGACCGCCGCTGGACCCGCAGGTTATTTAAGTCATTTGGGGGGGGGTTCGGGAGGGTGGGGGATTTAATTTAAAGGGTTGGGGGTGGGTTTTAGGGGGTTTTAGTGTGCCGGCTCACGATTCTAACGATTTATAACGATAAATCGTTAGAATCTCTATTGTATTGTGTTCCATAACGGTTTAAGACGATATTAAAATTATCGGACGATAATTTTAATCGTCCTAAAACGATTCACATCCCTAATATCCGGGCTGAGAGCAAGGTTTCAATATGGATATGAGGTTGGGTATGCACTGAATACAGCATCACAGGCAGATAATTAAGATAATTACAGTAATTATAATAGAAATCACCCTTTTGAGACCAGAAATATCAGGGAGTCAGGACCATAGCCAGTCCCATGGAGAAGTAGGTATTCTGTCTGAAAGTGGTGCATCAGCAACTATGGTTTCTATCTGCTCTATGGTATGTGTGAGGTTTGCTTTATAGTCTGATATGTACACACAGCAATGAGATCCAATTAATGCACAAACACCACCCTTTAAGGCTAAAATGGTTTCTAATGTTAAAGCTAAAATAGTGTCTAAGGTATAGCTGTTCTGTAATGCTACTTCTCTAATCTGAGAGACTTCTGTTGTGAGTAGTTTTAATGCATGGACTGTCTGATTAAATATGGCAGTCGTCCAGTTAGCTAGGATGTGTAAGTCTCTGTAATTCATAGCTGTCCCCATTGGAGGAAACAGGCTTCTAGCTATCTGAGTTTCTGTATACTTTTCTATGGGATTATTTATCGCCTCCCTTTTGTTACGGAGCCTTGCTTTGGGTAAAATTTTTGACTGCATAGTATGAGGGGAGGATGTAGCCTAAAGTGCATCTGTCTCTCCATCTTGGGGAAATGTACATATATGCTCTACACCCACATAACATCCATATGTTTCCTAACAGATTAGTGGACATGTCATTGGTTATCATTTGGGCTATATAACTACAAAAGGTAAATCCTTCATCCCCTCTATACTTTCTGTACCTGCTTGGGTCTCCCACTGCACATCCTGAAATCTGCCAATTGCATACATATGTGGTATAACTATGCAAGTGTTCAGTGATTAATACAAAGATTCGGTTACAATATGGATATTTCCCACCTGAAGTCCCTTTCCCATCCCCTGTATCATAGTCCCAACAAAGAGCGGCAGTCTCTTGAATACAGCTACCAATGTGTAGTATGGTATTATTAACTGGAGAGTTAATGAAAACCTCTCTGTAAAGGATAATTAGTCCATACTGTAAGGTTAAATGGTACAGCATGCATCAGTAGTTCTCCGCAGGCTTGGGTTGGCATATGTGTGCAGATCTAACAGTCTGTTCGATTCAACAGGTGTGAAAAGTTCTGTTTCGAGGATGTACATGTTGTCCTGTCAGAGTCCTTGTTCTGATATCGCCATAGCTGGAGAAATAAGGCAAAGGAGGAGGATGCAGAACACAATTGTTAATGAGTTGGCATTCAGGCAAGAAAAAGCGGCTAATAAGTTCTCTGGAGTTTTCTCAAGGCCTTGCTGTTCTAAGAGTTGTGCAGATTGGTTGGATAGGGCCTTGATCTGTCCCCAGGTCATGTGGCGCTGCTTTTTGCAAGGAGTCCGGTCTCTGTCCTTCTGAGGGCTGTGGAGGCTCAGGGAGAAGTTGGGGATCGGGTCCTGTAGACCTGGACACCTTTCCATCTTTCCACGGCTTGATACCTGTGGAAGCAAGCAGAGAAACATATCCTCGTTCCCCATTTTAAGGGAACGGGACCGTACCAGACATTAAATATTCTATACAAAACTGATGGCTGTGGGTGACTAACCCTAGTCCCATAATGATTACTCATGGCTGTGGTCTTAAATTTGAAATGTTTGGATGATTTAAAGTAATTTAAAACAATACTTTGTTCTTGTTCAGCCAGTCCTTCTTAGGGGAAAATCCAGGGGCAATATCCCTCCTTTTTAGTTTTTGTTTTGTCAAGAGCTCTTAAGGGTATGGTTGGCTCTCTCCACAATGGCTTGCCCTGTGGTGTTGTAGGGGATGCCAAATACGTATTTAATGTTCAATTATTGACAAAATTCATGTAAAGGAATGGCTGCAGTAAATAGAGCCATTATCAGTTTTCAGGACAGAGGGTAGCCCCATTATCAAGAAAGTTTTTATGCAGTGATCAGTTTTCATTCAGTAAAATAGCAATAAATGTAAATTAATCGTTTAAAGGAAAAGTCATTTGCTGTAAGCTGAATCAAATGACAAGTATATTAGACATTACATTAAACATATGCTACACAAGACTGACATATATTCATTCATCTTGCAAATATTCGTTTACACAAAACTGACACATATTCATCCATCCTGCAAATATTTCTTGCATCAAGACAGACAACAAATAACACATAATTTGAGCTAAAAATCTATCAAAAAGTTATCAAAAACAAAATTAGATCAAGGATCAAAAGTCAAAAGTGAAAAGGTATTAGAAAAATGTTAAATTAAACTGCAAAGTGTCCATCTTCACATCTCTTCATGGCAGGAAGGCTGTAAATCTGGAAAATATTAAAAACTGGCATACAGCAAAAAATTACTAAGGTAAGGATTAAAGTGAACTTCTTACTTTTTTAACCTTGAAGAAATCAATTCTATTATTCAATTTAATAAAATCAATTTGGATTTGCAAGAAAAGGTTTGTGAGGGATTGCTTTAGATGTAGCAACCTCTATCAGTAAAAATTTTAAAGTTCAGAATTCTGTATAAATTTTGTGAAAAAGAAAATAAAACTGAAGTGTCCTTAATACAGAAGGTCTGTAGGCTTGAAAAATAAAAACTAGAATAACATAGCGCCTCCTAGTGGAGACACCATCATTACTTTATAGAATGCAACTATTGTGCCAGGTTGCAATCAATAATACTCTGAGCTTAAATTCAATGTGGAGTATCAGAATAGAATTTCTTCTTATAATTATTAGAATAGGAAATTAAACACGCTGTTTGCTCAGCTCTGTCTGCTGCATGCTAAAGTTTGAAAGTATTAAAAGATTAAAGACATATAGAAAGTAGAGAGAGAAATTGCAGGACTAAGTCCAGTTTTTCTTTTTTTTCAAAAGTTCTCCCTCCCTCCCCCATGAGTGGCTAGCAAGAGTTACAGAAAAGGGGGGGAGGAGCAGTGTTTCTCAAAAGAAAAGAACTGCACCCAAGGAGTTAATCCTTCAGTCAATAGGAACTTAAAGATAGCTTTGTTTAACAATTGACCACAGACAATGGCTTGGCAAGGGCTGATTCCTTGCAGACAGACACCATTCCAATCCACTTTTGTCCTGAAAGGGAGAATCACAGTAAAAATATAAGTTCTGTACGCTAGCAATTCAAACTATAAACTTAAATCTCAGAGAAATGGAGTCATTTTAAATGTGAGCCAAATAAACTTTGCAAAAAGGAAACTTTCACATGTAATTTACACAGTATATTGTTCAAATCTCAGTACAGTTTTTAACATAAGCTATGCATACACTTTGTGGGGGAAAATACTCTCAAAGTATGCAGATTTTTTTGTAACTGAATTCAAATAGAAACTACTCCTTAAGCATGCAGTCCCTCTGCAACTGAACATCGAAGACCAGGAGAAACCATTTTTTCCAAATTTGTACTGTTTGTAGAGAGAAACCATTTTTTCCAAATTTGTACTGTTTGTTAATAGAAACCATTTTTTTTTTTTCATAGTGATATTTTCTTTGCTTGTAACGCAGGAGTCTAATTAAATCCTTTTTTTCATATTGATATTTTCTTTGCTTGTAACACAGGAGTGCAGCTGCCTGGCCCAAGGTCTTATACGCTGATTTCTTTGAAGACCTGTGGGCATAGTCACTGCACATGGCACTCAACTCTATTGCTGCCACACCTAGTTCTTTGTTTCTTTCTGTAATGGGAAAGGCTTGAATCCCTTTCAATAATTCCTCCCTTGTGAGATTTCCATGTTCAAGGTGGAATCCCATGCTGACCACTGCACATAAATTGTTACCGGGAGCAGTGGTTTGAGATGGTAATTTACCTGGACAAATTGATGATGCAGAATTAATGACTGTCTCAGGCAATGGCAAATGAATGTTCAGGGAGTGGTTAGTAGGGAAAGGGGTTTGCAGGCAAGATGGAGGAAGGCTAGTTTTTCTGACCTCAGTGTTTTCTATTTCCTGGGGTCTTTTCTCTGAGGTGGATGCAGAGGAAGCCACAGGAGCCATATGATTGTGTGTCCCCAGATGTTCTATTTCATTTTCTGTCCCCCTTTGTTCATGGTTCTTTTCTGTGATGGGGAAGGCTTGAAGTCCTTCTAATAATTCTGTTTCTGTAAGGTTTTCTTTCTGCAGTTTCTGCTGAAATTCAATGCTAATCGCCCCACCCAGGCCAGGTGGTGGCTCTATTGTTCTCAAGGGTTGCTTTTCTGAAGAGGTGTGAATGGGCTTGGGTGTGGGTAGCTGATACAAAGAATTTGCTGTCTCTGAGGAAGACTGAGAAGATGGGGGAAGGGTATGTCTGTCTGCTTCTAAAAGCACATGGTTTGAAACTGCTGTTTTTAAACCTTTTTTTTCTATGCGTTCGATGGCTTCTGTATATTTTTGCCAAATTAATCTTTGCTTTATGGGAGCTCTGGGAGCCGTATGAAGATAATTGCCGATTGAGATCCATTCCTGGGTATTTAGAGTTCCAGCCTCCATCGAATACCAAGGGCAACGGCAAGCTATTTCACTTATTAATTTTTCTAAGTCCCCCAGGCTGACTTGCGCTATTTTTCTTCTGGTGATGAAATAATGATTATTGATGATTTTCTGCAGCTTCCTGGCATGTAGCCTCTGCTGTACAGTCAAATCATTACCCATGCTTACGAGTGTGGGGAACAAACTTGCTGAGAAATACTTTTAAAAATACTAAAAAATACCTTAAAAATACTTACGATTGCAAATCTATTGAACGGTAGGTACCTAGGCTATAACCAGCCGAAATAAGCATGGAGTTTATCATCACGTCCGGGCGGTCACCAGATATAGGAGTAATGAAGAGGCACATCAGACAGCTTTCATGGCAGGCAGGAAGAGAGAAGGCAAAGAGGGTTTGTCCTCCCGAGCCTCTTCCTTTTATTGTACATTCATACAAAGGCAGATGATGTGTCATTACATGATTGGCTACTTTCCCATAGCAACAGAAGAGTCATTACACCATTGGCTTTGGCTCAGGGGGTGTGCACGGATCATATCATTGGCTGCTGAAATCTATACCTCCTGACTTTGTCCTGCCTCTGACTAGGGAAAACCCAGCCCTTCTTTCAGGCTAACAGGATTAATTATAGGCCAGAGAAATACATGAAGTCAGGTATCCTCTCCTAGGCAGAGAGGCTTAAGCACAAGTGATGCTTTTATTCAGGCAAATGTCAGGGAGAAGGGAAGTTAGTGTTTAAACCCTGATGAAATGGCTTGCTGGCAAGCGCATATTTCCCACAAAAAATAAAGAGCAGTGCATCCATAAGACACAGGTGCATTCACCGTTAATGGAATGCATGCGTTTATGCAGATTGCGTTCTGTCATTCTTATGGTGTTTCAGATAGATTACTGAGTGCACCACTCGTCATTGATGGCTGTGTTGGTTCTGTTGATCCATTGGTACATGGTTCACTGCCACTGTCCTGGGGATGCTAGAATAGAAGGAACAGAGGTGACGAGAGAGAAAGAGAAGGCAGGTTCAGGGGCAGTGGTGGCACATTTATGCAAATAAGGGGGGGGGTCAGGTGTCTCCCCCTCCCCCCCCCCAGTCCTCAAGTGTCCAGTCCTGGCCTGGAAAGGTTGGCAACCCTGGGGGGGAGAGGGGAGTGAAGAAGAAGAAAAGGACGTGATAAGGTTTTAGAAAATAACCCCCTAACTTAGCTGGATAACTTCAGACCTGCTCTGATAGAGCAGCGCTGGAGCGCTGGGAGTGGGGTTAAGTGCGCACCTTGCTCCCAGCAGGGCTTATTATGAATTGGGAGGGATGGGGGCTTTGCGGGGGGAGGAGCTGCCTGGGACCGGCACTGCTGGCGGGTGGATAGGTGGGAGCCCGGTGGGGGCGGGGTGATCGTGACTTTAAATATTGTTACAAAACCGAGAAAGGGGTGGAGGGACCCCAGCAAGTGGATCTGGGACAGGATTGTCAAATTTTGGAGGGGGGGAGGAGGTGCACAACCCGACAGGACCCTATATGACATTTTTAGCGGGAGAGAATGGTTTGGGCCACAGGCCCGTTTGCATCTTTTTTTTTTTGCTGTAAACAGAACTACTTAACCCCATATCTTTTGGAGATTTCCAGTTAAGTAGGAAGCTATCCAGCTACATAATGCCGGAAAACTAAAAAAAGTCTAACCAGTTGTATTCATACATAGCTGGTTTGTTTGTTTTTTAGTTATCTGGCAGTGTGCAGCCGGATAACTTTGGCAAAATATCTTCAGCGGGGCATTTCTCCCGCTGAATATCTGAGACAGGTTATCTGGCTAACTGTAGCCTGATAAATTGTCCATTCAACAACTTACTGAATATACCCCTTGGATTTTTTTTCTTTTATTTTCCCTTTTTTTTTTCTTTTTGCTTTGTTGTTTATTTTGTTTCTAATAAATAAAATGTTATTGCTCTGGTCCAGGGAGAGTGTAGGGAACACCACCCTCAGAGTGGCGCAGGGCAAAGCTAGGGTCGGTCTTCCGCCTAACCAGCCCGCTCCCCCGTAGGTTGAGCGCTTGGGTTCTGGGTGCCAGCCGGTCTCTGCAGCGGCAGGCCATCATGGTGAGTCTGGAGCACGGCTTGGACAGGCTGGTAAGGCTGGGGCAAGACTGGTAAGGATAGAGCAAGGATAGACAGGAACAGCATGCAGGTAGGGCTGGAACTCAGGCTTGGACAGGGACAGACTAAGACAGGTCAGGACAGGGCAGGGCGAGACAGGGTCAACACAGAACATGGAGCATAAAGGCCCCAAGGCAGGAATACAGGAAGACCCTGAGGGACAAGACAATGGAAGGCCTAGACAGGCAACAGAGCAAGGCAAGGCCTAGACAGGCCAGAGGTCAGGGGAAGACCTAGATAGATCAGGGAAAGTCCTACACAGGCCATAAGGCAAGGCTAGGATCAAGGAGGCTGGATGGCCACAAGACAAAACAAAGATAGGCCTGGGGAAGTCACAAGGCAAGAGTGGCTGGGCAAGGAGCCAAGGGTGGCTCGATGTGGAAGCATCTTGGGTTTGGTAAAGCTCTATTTCAAGTCTTGAGTTCTGTGGTGGCTTGACCAAAGGCCGACCTGCCCCCTTGGTGTTGCAACCTTTCTCTGGTGCCTCCTAAAAAAGCACTGGAGACTAAAACAGAACAGTGTTGAACAAGCTATGACGTGATGTCATGTGCCTAATGCCCAGGGCTTTGAAATTCAGAAGCACAGAACTAAAGAAAGAAAGAAAAACACTGTCTCAGCTGAATCTGTTTCTGCACTTAATGGGAGGGGCGGCTTCCTAAGCCATCCTTAAAAATGGAGATGGGGAGGGGGACCTCTAGTTCTGCCCCTGTTTGTAGTATCTCTAAAGAATGGGATTCCCTAAAGCTTAGGGAAGGGGGGCGCTACTCACTCTTCAGTCACAGCGCCTCCACACCTTTCACCTCCTCACTTATTGCACCAGCCACTGCTCGCCACGTCTCTGGTTCCTTAATTCTCCTTCTCCTTGGGGGGTGGGGGGGGTGTTGCTGGCCCCAGGGGATGGGAGGGTCAAAGGGGGGGGGGGTGTCACCCTGCAATTCCTCCCATCCTCCATGAGTGTGCCGACCTCGAAAAATAAAAACAAGGGAGGGGTCAAATGGGGTGAAGGTTGGAGTGAAAAAGGAGCGGGGGATACCCAAAAGGTGGCAGGCAGGTGTCGTAGCCAGGGTACGGCGACTCCTCATAGCAGCTGAAATCGTAACATAAAACGAAACAAACATCAAAGAAAATGAAAAATGACTTCAAAACAAAAGGGAACTGTTTCTGCGCACACCCCTAGTCCCAACCTGGTTTCCGTTGCATCAAGATTCAATGATTACAACTCCATCCAAGTCTGCCTCTACCCCGTGCTCTCCTGACAATGCTCCTCTCTCTTTGATTATAGTTTTCTACTACCTACACTCGGAATTTGTCACCCCTGCTTCGTTTGCTGTTTCCCGTATGTTGTTTGATATTATTTTGGGCGTTTAACCCTTGAAGTCTTTCCTCATTAACCTTGCCTGATTGTACAAGAGGTCACAGGTGAACGGGATGGCAACGTGAACAACGTTAAGTGGAACTGCAATTGCCAACAAATCTTACATCAAAATGTTTTCCAGACCAAGGATGAGCAGGTGCTTTTATCACAAGCTAAAGCACACATTGTGAAGCTCTTACAGAGATTTATGACGCCCGATTGATTTTAAGGAAAACATGGATTTGTTTCGTTATGAGATTAAGAGACTTAAATTGGAAAATTTCACGCGCGATGGATCTGATTGCATGAGAGGATTTGTGAATCCAGGGATGAATAAATCCAGGATGATTGAATCACATGAGCAACTTGCTTTTGCTGTCACTTCAGAGGGGCTGGCCTGCTGGCTCAGTGGCAGCGTTCACAGCCCCTGGGGAGAGGGATTCTTAGTAATTGCGCAATGATGACACCTAGTGGCCAGACTTAGGGTCCAGGTTTGAGGGCTCTGGAAGAAGCCCTGGCGGAGGACCTTAGCTGCAATGATTGGAGTAAAGTAAATTTGGAGGGAGACGTAAAATAGGGGAGAAATCCCCAACTAGTTGTGCATGAAGACTCATAGTCGCAGATTCCAGCCCCGCTCTTCTGCCACCCCAAGCTTATCCCTTCCAGTTAATGCCTCCTAGGTTTTCTGAAGTCCAGGGACCTCGCCTTCAAATGAACTCTCTCTTCCCGGGTCTAATACTGAACCTCACACTCCTGTCATCGCTGGATTCCAGGTGATTTCCCGGCTTGGACATCAGAAACGCTCTCTCCGTCTGTAAGCAGCAGGCCCGGTATCGTCCCCTCACACGCCGGTTCTATCAGCTGTCAGAACAGTTCTCCCCGCAGGCAATCCAGAACCTCTCCGCTTCTGGATGACACCGCAGCCAGGACGTCCCAGTCAACATCCGGCAGATTGAAATCCCCTAGCGATAGTGGCTTCCCTTTCACACCGATATTGTAAACGTCTTCAATTGAATTTCTAGCCATTTCTCCTGCCTGCAATGGTCTGTATATTACACCAATGTAAATGAATGTTCCATTCCCGATCAAGCCACAGTGCCTCCTCCTTCCCTCGTAAACCCTGCAGTTCTGCTGTTTTAATATCATTTTGTACATAGACAGCGCCATTCCTCCTCCCTGTCTTCGTACCTTGTCCTTCTTGAATAGATTATAGCCTGCTGCTATAACTGTATCCCAAAATGAAAAAAAGAGCAAAGCACCTCCTGTGCCCACAACAACTCTGAATGCTTTTGGAGCCAATAAGTACATTTTTTGGTACATTAAATTTTAAAAGGAGTAAACTTTTTTTTTTTTTGCATTTAAAGACAATTCGAACATCGGAGAGTTGTGAGTTTTGAACTGGTAGATGACGTGATCCTAAGTGCTTTTCTTTTTTTTCCTTTAAATCTTTGTATTGAAGTTTTAATAAAGCAACAATTATGGTAAATAAAACAAAATACAGAAGAGTACAAGAAGAGTACATGTAATGATACACTAATATATTCAATTTGTAGGTACAGATTACAGAACTATATTATTAAGTAAGGTATTCTGTTAAAAGTTTCCAAATAAGATGTACTTTTGTTTTGTTGCAATTTCAAAGCAACGGCAGCCGCACATTTATGTACCATACCCTGTTTCCCCGAAAATAAGACATCCCCCGAAAATAAGACCTAGTAGAGGTTTTGCTGAATTGCTAAATATAAGACCTCCCCCGAAAGTAAGACCTAGCAAAGTTTTTATTTGGGAGCATGCCCGTCGCACAGAACACCAGAGCATGCAGCTGTGATTTTTTTTACCCTGCAGGATTCACAGTTAGTTGTCATCACAAACCAGCATAACCAGACAACTATTCAGAATATAATAAATGTTCATTTTTTTGTTCAACAATATATGTGAATTCTTCTTCATGGAAAAATAAGACATCCCCTGAAAATAAGGCCTAGTGCATCTTTGGTAGCAAAAATTAATATAAGACACTGTCTTATTTTCGGGGAAACAGGGTACATATGGGGTTCCACCAAT
This sequence comes from Rhinatrema bivittatum, assembly GCF_901001135.1. NCBI lineage: Eukaryota > Metazoa > Chordata > Amphibia > Gymnophiona > Rhinatrematidae > Rhinatrema > Rhinatrema bivittatum. Next base: position 40,482,822 of record NC_042615.1, read on the forward strand.
AATTGCTACTTAGAAGACTACTATTTTTCCAATTGCTAGTAAGTACCATCTGCAGGGCATAAGCAATAAGGATATCCGATAACTGCTTCTGATTATTTGTGAGCATGTCATTTATGATGGAAGATCACAAAATGATTCATTTGGAAGAAATGGGAATAGAGAAAATCTGGCTGATATGATCCCACGCTTGAATTGTCATATAGCATATGTTGCAGAATACCTATGGCTAGGTGTAATAGGCGCCAGGGATCCACTAATCCCAATTTTAATTGCATATCACAAAGCATTTCTTGTGATTTACTCCATTCAGGATATTAGATTGTTTTATCCAAAATTGGATCTAAAGTTTAGTTAAAGTCTCCATCTAAAATAGCAGGAACATTCCCAAATGTTACAACAGTTTGAGCAATATCTTTAAAAACTCCGGGTGACTCCAAAATTGGTGCATAAATATTAAAACATAAAAGATGTCCACCTCCTGTTATATCTGCATCAACCCATCTGCCCTGTGGGTTAATATTTGATCTCCCAGTGACTTTTTAAGGAGGAGGATGCACCATTTTATTCCCATGGTGCTGCAGAGAATATGCAAACTCCAACCCGTTCTCTACACAGCTTCTCAGATTCTTTTCCATTCAGATGCATTTCCTGAAGAAAAGCTACATTTGTTTTATTTCTTTTAATATAGGTTAATATTTTTATTTCCTTTTAATGGAGTGGTTTAATCTATTTACATTTAAACTAAGTATATTTAAGAGCTTAATTGAACCCATTGATATAGAATTAAGCGAGACTAATATGTATTTGATTTATAGAGTGGAAAACCATGATAAAAGCTAACTGTGTACCTTATGTATATTACAATAACAGTAGTGTAATATATTAAAAAAAATAGTTCTATAATCACTTCCTAATTTTTACTCTCCTATGTAAAACAAACAAATAACTAATAGCAGGTTTACAACTCCTGAACTCTCGATTCAATCCGACTTGTTTGGGATTACAGGAACAATATGCTCTTTTCTAGGATAAGACTCTGTAGCCCACTTGGGGGGGGGCAAGAGACTGTGGATGAAGATTTTGAGCACTGTCATTTTCTGCTAACTATATCCTAGTCATAGTTCTCTGTGCACCAGATCTCGGTGGCCGCCACCATATCCAAGTCAGCCTCTTCCACGACCGCCTCTAGGTCCGTGGCTTTATTTCCCAGACTATGAGCATTAATTCCCCATTTCTCTGTAACGGCCAAATTTTAAATCGGCCACGCACGTAAAAATCGCAACTCAGGCACGTAGCTGGACCCTGCGCGTGCCACGCGCATATTCAAACGGGCCCGGCCATGCGCGTAACTGGTGATATGTGCACAAGTGCCAGGCTCTGAGAAAGGGGTGGGCATGTTCTGGGTGGGGTGGGGCAGGATGGAGTCCAGCCGGGACAGTGGCCGGCGCGCACGGAAATTACTTCTGCTCCCGAGGAGCGGTCAGTAATAAAATAAAAAAATTGAGGCAAGGTAGGTTAGGTTTAAGGGGTGGGGAGGAGCGGGGAAAGGGGAAGGAAGGTTAGGCCAGGGGGGTTAGGTAAGTTCCCTCCCAGTCCGCTCCTTAATTGGAGCGGACTGGGAGGGAACTGGGGAAGGCCCCAATGCTTCGCCATGCGGACTTTGCAAAAAGTCACCCCCCTGCGTGCGCCGTCCGCACAGATTATAAAATCCGGTGCGCATCTGTGCACAGCCAATGGAGTTTATAACACACGCGCGCTAGCGTGCGCGTGTTGTAAAATCGGCGTGTCCACATGCGCACTCAGATGGACGTGCGCACGTATGTTTTAAAATCTACCCCTAAGTGTTTAAAGACTTGCTTACCTAAGTACTTTCACTTTCCTTGGGTCTTCTCCTCCCATCCCTGACAGCCCTAGCTGAAATGTTTGCCAGTGTGTTTTGGGAGATGCTGCGCCCCTTCTCTGCTCAGCAATCCTCCGAACATCATTACAGCGCCAGGAAGCTGAAACCCCTCTCCAGTTTTGCCCCCAGGAAACGTCTCCACTCACTATGGGCAAACGTTCGCGTGAACATGACATTCGCGTGTACAGTAAATTTACCCATATATCTGGGAGGCAATTTTGTAAAAGGCCATTTCTGCAGGTAAAACACTGTTTTACCTGCAGAAGGCCCTTGTGAAAATTATTTAGAAAGAAGGTAAAGAGGTTTTTTTTAATTTTATAATGCTTTTAATTGGTATGTGTTTATTGCTTTAGCTGTATTATTAATCTATAGTATATGTTATATTAAAGAATTGTATTTTTATGTAATCCCCTTGCATTGACATTGTTAAAGTAGGCGAATATAAATAAATACATCTATAATCTCTTTGCTACCATTTTTGATTGGCTAAATTCTAGCAGCGTTAACTTGTGATTTGCTTATTGTACAGACCAGGATTGAATATCTTTTTTTTTTTTTTTTAGATATTTCCATTTGTATATCTATCTTCAGAAAACCAATGGACAAAACCAATTTTTTGCACTCTGATAACTGTCATCCACGTTCTTTGAAAAATTATATCCCCATTAGCCAGTTTTTAGCATCTTCATTGTTTATGCACTACTATTCCTGAATATTAATCTTGGGCAATTAAAACAGGAATAGTTTTCATACAGAAGGGGTATCCCATGATACTGTAAACAGGGCTTTTAAAAAGAACACCGTCTGCTAATAGTGATCTCTTTTTGCAGCCCTCGAATAGAAGAGAAAATGCAAATGTGGCTGTGTGTTTCCTTTTTTTTTTTACAAGAATGCATTTGATTCAGCAGATTATTTTAAAACACTGGCCCACTTTAGAGTTTCCCAATGCTTTTCATAGGCAGTCAGTGTTTGCTTTTTCACAAGGCAGAAATTTATGAGATAATCTTGTCTCCTCCGCACTGCCTGCATTAAACAGTGGTAGTAAATCAGTTCTGGGGCTGGATCTCATTGTTTTCTGTAAGTGTGGGAGCTGCACAGTGTGTGCTCTAGCGTGTAATAAAAAATTCTTTGTTCACCCTTGGTCTGGCAAACATTACAATTTAAGATTTTTATTTTTTTTTTTGCTAATTACAATTTCACTATGCAATTACATTACGCCTGTGATCTTTTGTATACGGGAACGACTAAGAGACCAATCAGGTCAAGGATGATGGGACACCAAAACTTCAGAACAGCTATCGGTTTTCATGGCTCCTGTAAAGTTTCCCTAGCCATGCTAAAACTCAGGAGTTAGGAGATGAAGCAGGAAGAGGAGTCCCTGGGTGCTGGAGCAGTGAACTGGAACTGAAGCAAGAATGCGGAACAGAGGCCGGAGCCTGAAGCTAGGTCTTGGAGCTGGAACCGTATCTTGAAACAGGAGTCGGAGTCTGAAGCTGGAGCTGGGAGCAGTGACTGGAAATGGACGCTCGGAGCAGTGAAAGGAAGTGGAGACATGGAGCGGAGTGTGGAAGTTTGGAAATGGGAACTGTGCAGGAATCTGCTGCTGGAGCTTAACATGAACTGCAACTGCAGCCTGGAGAAAGGGCAGGCTGGATGCAAAGAAGGGAAAAGGAATTGGAGGAGGACTTGCCATGAGGCAAGACTGCAGCCAGAACGGAAACTTGGAGCTGCTGCGGACGTTTGAGATAAGGAGAAGAACCTCACTGTGAAAGGGAAGCTTTTACCAAAAACCTCTTTTAGCCAATCAAGTCCTCTTGTGGCTCCTGGCCATGCTTATTTCCAGTTGGCTTAGTTGCTAAGGTTCTGGCCCTTTATTTCCCGTTTGATGCCAGCTTGAACCCCAACGGTGCCTTCCTCTTAAAAGTCCCCATTTCGATAATCTGAGATTTTTTTTTGAAAGGATAGCTTTGGAAGTGATTTTAAAATACTTTTAGTCTGTACTGAGCAGTATTGGATTTTTTTTTCTATGAATTTGATATTTCACAAAGGCTTACAAGCTGATTTGGGGTGGGACATCATTTTGTGGGGTTTTTAAATTTTCTTTTCTTTTCTGGTTAATATATATATATATATAGGCGTTGATTTAAACAAAAACGCACGCGTGAATTCATGTGCACGCAGTTCCCAGTGCATGTTATAAAATGTGATTCCCGCGCGTGCATGCACGCAGGATTTTAATGTCCATATGGTGACACAATCAGGCCTTTGCCCAGTTCCCTCCCAGTCCGCTCTAATTAAGAAGCAGGCTGGGATGGAACTTTCCTATACCCCTACCTACCCTTCCTCCCTTTTCCCCTCTCCTCCCCGACCCCTAAACTAACCCTATCTATCCCCAATTTTTTATTTTAATACTTACTTCCTCTTTGGAGGAGAAGTAAGTATCCGGCACGTGCTTCCCCAGGACAGGGCCTAATGGTTGCTGTCCTGGCTGGCCCCCCTTCCCACTTCTCCCGCCCAGACCCTGCCCCCCGGCCTGCCCCTTTTCCATGACCTGGCACTTCTGCGGATGTCAGGGGTTTTGTGCATGGCTGGGCCATTTCTAAAATGCGCACGGCACGCGCATGGCCCAGCCTCACGTGTAACCCCTAGATTTTACGCACACAGGATTGTTGAAATTCGGGAGATAGTAAGTAATGACTGGAACTGAAAAATTCTCTCAAAGGAGAGAATTCCCAGTTTGTATAAATATAGAAAACAGAAACAGGAGAATACCCATATATTTTCAAATTAATTTTTCAAGTGTTTATCATACATTTTTATTACAGCTTACAAAAATATAAAATACATACTTATTGCAATAAATACCACTCACCAAAAAATGTTAAAACCAGTATTGGTTCGCTTTTAGAACCTTTATTTATGTACATGGACTCCTTTTTACAACCACTAGTTCCTCGCAGTCAAACCTATATTTGAGACACAACTCACATTCTGAAGGAACTTCAAGTGGTTTCCTCTTGCCCAGAATCTTGGATATTTGTTACTACTGATATTTCAGCTCTATAAAATAATATACCCTGGGGAACAAGATGGCCGCTTACTGAGAGTTCCTGCAAGATGTCTCTCTCCATTTTCCTCACTGGTGATTTTTCCTCGTTGTTTGTTATGCCTCATATGAAGCGGAAGGCTAAGTTGAGGGAGAGTATAGCTAGCTCTCCCTCACTGGAGAACAATCAACCGCAGATTGCAACTTTCTTTGCAGGAATGCCAAGAATAGCAACGGGTGTGCAAGCCGCTACAGAGACAGGCGGGGAGCCAACGCTGGATATCTTTGGTAGGAAAAGTTAAAACTACCTTGGTTCAAGCAGAGCAAGTTCACGCAAAAAAGCTGGAAAATTTGGAAAACTCGTTTAGAAGCTTGAATCTAAGAGTTCTAAATTTTCCTATTATACGGATGATTTCACCTATTGAACTCTTTAAGAACTATATTACTCAAACACTGAAGGTTCCTAGAGGCTATGCCAATAATAACAAAGGCCTATTATTTGCCATCTTCTACTGAAGACATAGAAGAAGATGAATCATTAGATATTACAACTATCTTGGAATTATCACAATCTTTTGAAGTAAAAAAAAGAGGTTCTCTTTTGGTGAATTTTGCCTTTTACTCTGATAGAAATAATGTATTGAAATGTTATTTCCTCAATTGTTTATCTCTGTTTTACGGCCAAAAGATATGGCTATATCCAGATCTTACTAGAAATACTCAATTGCGTCGCAAGAAATTTCTAGCCATGCGTAGCGAGATGATCTCTAAGGGGGGGCCATTTCTTATTGCGTTACCCCTGTAAATGTTTCTTGAAATGTCAAAATGTGAATTATATATTTTTTGAGTCATCCCAACTCCGTGCTTTTCTAGATTCGCACACTTAACTTGAAATTATGGTATTCAGTGATAATCAGAAATTGGCCATATCTCTCAGTTTTTCTTTTTAAATTTGCCTTTTTATTTTTGCTTTATTTTCCCTTGTTCCTCTCCTTATTTCCTTTTGAGAAAAAAGGTATACACTATATTATGGGCCATGAAAGAAGTAGTTACTTAAATGTTTTTGCTTTGTAATACCTCTTTTTCTGTACAAGAATTCTTCTTGAATGTTTATAAATGCATGAAAAAAATATATATATATACCCCAAGTGTAAGCAGTAATCACTATACAGGAAGATCTCAGTAATACTAATTCAACTTACAGATCATTAAGTTTTATAAAGGATCTTGCGGAGATTGCTCTTACCAAAAATGTTTTTCAACATCAATCTCAGCTATACAATCAAATTGAAGGTACAACCATGGGTGCCACCATGGCCTTATAAGTGGCTTGCCTTTATGTAGTGTCCTTTGAATACACACATGTATATACCTCCCCCTATTGGAAATATTTAAAAATGTGAACTTGATGTGGACATCTACACAAGAACGTCTAACTGAATTTTTCGTTTGGTTAAATCTTCAAGACACGAATTTGCAATTCACCTTTGTTAGTAATACCCAGGAAATATCCCTTTTGGATCCTATTGTCTATAAACATAGAGGCTTGTTGAGTACTATTATTTTTCATAAACCTATTGATAGAAATTCTTTACTATCTTACATCAGCCATCACCCATGGGGCAGTTTTTACATCTATGCCATGTATGCAGCACAACTGAAGAGTATAAGACAGAGGCAGAATTTATGAGTATGAAGTTCAGAAAAGGTATCCTCACAAAACAATCAAGAGAACTTTTAAACAAGCTCTCTATGCAAACAGGGATTTACTTCTACAGCCGTCACATAGAAATTCTCTGGATTGTCTAATATGTGTATTACCTTTTTCCACACCAACAAATGAGGTCCAAACTATTATTTTAAAACATGGAATGTCCTGTCCATTTATGATACATTCAAGGAAACATCTATTTTTGCTTACAAGCCTGGACGTAACTTAAGAGACATCTCCTTCCCAACCCACCAGATAGATACCTCCATTTTGTATCTATTCCCTTGTGACAGATGTGTAGTGTGTCCCCATGTTCTTCAAATTAGTCAGTTCCATCATGCTATTCTCCCCATTTTACATCAATGTCTGGATCACTTTGATTCTAACACTATGCTTTAAAATCTACAATGGCCACACAAATAGGGTCATTTATCAAAGTATGTTATGGTGTTAACGCCCACAATATTCATTGCAGCGTGAATGCAAATTTATTCAAAGGTGCAGGATTGGGGAAGGGTTTGGGTGAGATTAATGAAAATGAGGAGCACTATCGCATGTTTTTAACACTGTAAATTGCTACACCTTTTTTGCAGGTGTTAAGCTGTGCAATGTGCCTGAAATGGCTGTAATGCAATTTCTGTTTTGGGGGGAGCGAAGAGAAGAAAAAGAGAGAGAGAGAGAGATACTCTGGGGTGATATACATAGTAGTCAACTATTTATACTGCTATAGAAGGGCCAACTAGTAACTCGAGGTGAGGTTTTGGTGGTGGTGTAGGGTTTTGGAGCCAGTTTTACATGCAGAGCGAGAGGGACGAACAGCACAGTACACCTCAGTGAAGATTTGCTGTCGTTTGGAGTGAGGAAAGTCACACAAAGTTGAGATTTCTACAGTGTTCTCTCACCCTAGCTTGATGGACTTTCTACCAGGGTACCAGGAACTGGGCAACTTTATGGGGATGGGGGAATCTTTTCCGAAAGGACAGGCTTCACCTTAACCAGAGTGACATAACTTCTAAAAAGGAGACAGTACAGCTTTTAAACTAGAACAAGGGGAAAGCCGATAGTTAAACAGTTCTACAGGGTTCAGAAGGATCATTATGTCTTCAAAGGATATAATGAAACAGGAGAGTTAGGGCATCTAACAGAGGGGTTCCAATAAAAACAAAAGTAGTCCACATGCCTATAAGTAAAGAATCACCTGAGCTAAAGGATTCCAAATTAGCTCTATCAACTGAAATGCAGGTTGTTAATACAAACAAAAACACACACTGAAATGTCTGTACACCAAAGCCCTAACTCTAAGAAGTAAGATGGGAGAGTTTGACTGTATAGCAGTGAATAATGCGATAGTCATAATTGGCATCTCGGAGACCTGGTGGAAGGAGGATTACCAATAGGAGGACACTGCTATACCAGAGTAACAATGATATTGCAATGATAGAGAGCATCAACCTGGGGAGGTGGCACTTTATGTCTGGGAGGGATTAGAGTCCAACAGGATAAAAATGATACAAGAGATTAAATACCCAGTAGAAAATGGGTAGAAATCCTGTTTATGTTGGGTAAGAGTAAACTGATAAGAGTATACTAGAATCCACCTGGCCAAAATGATGAGACAGACTATGAAATGCTAAGAGAAATCAGGAAAGCTAATCAATTTTGGCAATGTAGTGATAATGAAAGATTTCAATTACCCCAATATTGACAGGCTAAATGTAACATCAGGACATGCTAGAGAGGTAAAGTTCCTGAATGGAATAAATGACTGCTTCATGGAGCAATTAGTTCAGGAACAAATGAGAGAGGGAGCTATTTTAGATTTAATTATTAGTGGAATGCAGGATTTGGTGAGAGAGGTAATGGTGGTGGCGCCACTTGGCAATAATGATCATAGCATGATCAAATTTGAACTAATGACTGGAAGGGGGACAATATGTAAATCTACAGCTCTAGCAGTGAACTTTCAAAAGGGAAACTTTGATAAAATGAGGAAAAATATTTAGAAAAAAACTGAAAGGTGCAGCTGCAAAGGTTAAGAGTGTACAACAGTTGTCAACATTGTTTAACAATACCATCTTAGAAGCGCAGCCCAGATGTATTCCACGCATTAAAAAAGGAAGGAAGGCCAAATGATTACCAGCATGTTAAAAGGTGAGGTAAAAGAGGCTATTTTAGCTGAAAAAAAGTCCTTCAAAAACTGGAAGAAAAGTTCATTTGATGAAAATAGGAAAAGGTTTAAGCATTGTCAAGTTAAATGTAAAACATTGATAAGACAGGCTAAGACAAAATTTGAAATGAAGTTGGTCATAGAGACAAAACCTCATAATAAAAGCCTTTTAAATTATATCCAAAGCAGGAAACCTGTGAGGGTTGAATCGTTAGATGATCGAGGGGTTAAAGAGTCTCTTAGGGAAGTTAAGGCCATTGTGGAAAGACTAAATTAATTCTTTGCTTCTATGTTTACTAATGAGGATATTGGGGAGATACCAGTTTGAAAATGGTTTTCAAAGCAGATGATTCAGATGAACTGAACCAAATCACAGTGAACCTGGAAGATGTACTAGGCCAGATTGAAAAATTAAAGAGTAGCAAATCTCCTGGACCAAATGGTATACTCCCCATGGTTCTGGAAGAACTAAAAAATGAAATTTCAGATCTATTATTAAAAATTTTTAACCTATCATTAAAATCATCCATTGTACCTGAAGACTGGAGGGTGGCCAATGTAACCACAATATTTAAGAAGGGCTCCAGTGAGCCTGCCTTCAGTGCCAAGAAAATAGTAGAAACCATTCTAAAGAACAAATCACAGGACGTATAGAACGACATGGTTTAATAGGAAACAGCCAGCATAGATTTAACCAAGGGAAGTCTTGCCTCATAAACCTACTACATTATTTTGAAGAGCTTGTTACGGTCCCTGCCGTGAGTGTCACATCCCGGCCCTTACCTTCATGGTCCCGTTCCGCATTGAGGAGCCAATGGCCTGTTCCGCGGCATTCCCGCGGGAGGGACGCCACCGAGAAGCCCCTCTGGGACACCTCCTTCCTAGGCGCGCGCTTGCGCGCGCAAGAGCCACACTTTATTTATTTATTTATTTATTTATTTTTATTTTTTCTATACCGATGTTCCTGTATACAATACATATCGCACCAGTTTACATGGATCTGAACTATCGCCTCAGGGGCGGAATACATTATAACATTATAACATGTTGACATAGAACTTAAGGGAGAACGTTAATGAACAAGGTATACTGAAGGCCTTTTCTTTTCTATACTTATGAAGGCCTTTTCCTGCCACCGAAGACTCCGCCTCACGCCCTACGTCAGACGCTGTGGTCTATGTAAGGCCGCCGTGGATCCCAGAACTTTGCCTTGCAACAGGGTTCCTTGCGGTTCTCAGTTGCTCCGAGCCCCAGAGTGTGCTTGCCCAAGCAACTCCGTTCCTGCCTGAGACTCGCTGCGCTCTGGCTCTCGAGTCTTGCCTCTGTTCCTGCTTGCTTCCAGTAACCTGTCTTGCTTCAGTTCCAGTCCGGTTCCAGTACCTGTCTTGCTTCAGCTCCAGTCCAGTCCCAGTAACCTGTCTTGCTTCAGTTCCAGTCCGGTTCCAGTATCTGTCTTGCTTCAGCTCCAGTACCTGTCTCGCTTCAGTTTCAGCCCAGTTCCAGTATCCGCCCTGCAGTGGATCCAGACTCCGATCGCCTAAGTCCCAGCGGCCGGGCTCCTAAGGGCTCCTCCCGGGGGAGTACCGGCTTCCAGGGTGAAGCTTGTCGTCCACCTCCTGCCTGGTATCTGCCTCCCGGCCTGTCCCTAGGAGAGTCTATAGTACATCTTCCTCCAGTCTCCCACAGGCCGGCCCAAGGGTCCACTATAACACCATTCTCACAACAGATTGCAAGGCCATGGACTCAGCCGAGGTACCAGGACCCCAGGATCTTCCTGGGTTGGCTCTGCAGCTACAACAACAACAACAATACCTGGATGTCCTTGCCGGCTCCGTTGGGCAACTTGCCGCCTGAATGGATGCCAGGGATACTCGGTCCTCGCCTGCTGTAGGCCCGATACCCGAGGATGCAGCTTTACCGGTGACTCAGCTTCCGGCACCCTCTCGCTACGCTGGAGATTCCAGGACCTGCCGTGGGTTCCTGAACCAGTGTTTTATACGGTTCTCCCTCTTGCCCCAGCAATTTCCCACAGATTCTGTTAAGGTGGCATATATACTTTCCCTGCCCCTCCAGGACGCCTCCTTCCTAGGCGCGCGCGCGCAAGAACCGCGCTTATGAAGGCCTTTTCCCGCCACCGAAGACTCCGCCTCATGCCTGACATCAGACGCGGCGGTCTATGTAAGGCCGCCGCGGATCCCAGAACTTTGCCTTGCAACAGGGTTCCTTGCGGTTCTCAGTTGCTCCGAACCCCGGAGTGTGCTTGCCCAAGCAACTTCGTTCCTGCCTGAGACTCGCTGCGCTCTGGCTCTTGAGACTCGCTGCGCTCTTGCCTCTGTTCCTGCTTGCTTCCAGTAACCTGTCTTGCTTCAGTTCCAGTCCGGTTCCAGTATCCGTCTTGCTTCAGCTCCAGTCCGGTTCCAGTACCTGTCCTGATTCAGCTCCAGTCCGGTTCCAGTAACCTGTCTTGCTTCAGTTCCAGTCCGGTTCCAGTATCCGTCTTGCTTCAGCTCCAGTCCGGTTCCAGTACCTGTCCTGATTCAGCTCCAGTCCGGTTCCAGTAACCTGTCTTGCTTCAGTTCCAGTCCGGTTCCAGTATCCGTCTTGCTTCAGCTCCAGTCCGGTTCCAGTACCTGTCCTGATTCAGCTCCAGTCCGGTTCCAGTATCCGTCTTGCTTCAGCTCCAGTCCGGTTCCAGTACCTGTCCTGATTCAGCTCCAGTCCGGTTCCAGTAACCTGTCTTGCTTCAGTTCCAGTCCGGTTCCAGTATCCGTCTTGCTTCAGCTCCAGTCCGGTTCCAGTACCTGTCCTGATTCAGCTCCAGTCCGGTTCCAGTAACCTGTCTTGCTTCAGTTCCAGTCCGGTTCCAGTATCCGTCTTGCTTCAGCTCCAGTCCGGTTCCAGTACCTGTCCTGATTCAGCTCCAGTCCGGTTCCAGTAACCTGTCTTGCTTCAGTTCCAGTCCGGTTCCAGTATCCGTCTTGCTTCAGCTCCAGTCCGGTTCCAGTACCTGTCCTGATTCAGCTCCAGTCCGGTTCCAGTAACCTGTCTTGCTTTAGTTCCAGTCCGGTTCCAGTACCTGTCTCGCTTCAGTTCCATCCCAGTTCCAGTATCCGCCCTGCGGTGGATCGCCTACGTCCCAGCGGCCGGGCTCCTACGGGCTCCTCCCGGGGGAGTACCGGCTTCCAGGGTGAAGCTTGTTGTCCACCTCCTGCCTGGTATCCGCCTCCCGGCCTGTCCCTAGGAGAGACTATAGTCCATCTTCCTCCAGTCTCCCGCAGGCCGGCCCAAGGGTCCACTAAAACACCTTTCTCACAACAGGGCTTAATAAACATGGATAAACACGAACCAGTACATTTAGTGTATTTGGATTTTCAGAAGGTGTTTGACAAAGTCCCTCATGAGAGGCTTCTAAGAAAACTAAAAAGTCATGGGATAGGAGACGATGTCCTTTCGTGGATTGCAAACTGGTTAAAAGACAGGAAACAGAGAGTAGGATTAAATGGTCAGTTTTCTCAGTGGAAAAAGATAAACAGTGAAGTGCCTCAGGGATCTGTACTTGGACAGGAGCTTTTCAATACATTTTTACATGATCTCGCAAGGGATATGACAAGTGAGATGATCAAATTTGTAGATGACACAAAATTATTTAGATACGAATTGTGATAAATTACAGGAGGACCTTGCAAGACTGGAAGATTGGATGTCCAAATGGCAGATGAAATTTAATGTGGACAAGGTAATGCATATAACTCCATATTAGGGGTTACCACCCAGGAAAAAGATCTAGGTGTCATATTGGATAATACATTGAAATTGTCAGCTCAGTGTGCTGCGGCAGTCAAAAAAGCAAACAGAATATTAGGAATTACTAGGAAGGGAATGGTGAATAAAACAGAGAATGTCATAATGCTTCTTTATTGCTCCATGATGAGCCTGCACCTAGAGTACTGTATGCAATTCTGGTCGTCATATCTCAAAAAAGATAAAGATGTAGTTGCACTGGAGAAGGTACAGAGAAGAGCGACCAAAATGATAAAGGGGATGGGATGGCTCCCATATGAGGAAAGGCTAAAGAGGTTAGGGTCGTTCAGCTTGGAGAAGAAATGGCTGAGGAGTGATATGTTAGAGGTCTACAAAACCATGAGAAGACTAAAACGGGTAAATGTGAATTGATTATTTCACTCTTTCAGATAATAGAAGAACTAAAGGGCATGCCACAAAGTTAGTAAGTAGCACATTTAAAACAAATTGGAGAAAATTGAGTATGTTTTTGAAAGGCAGACTAAAAATTGTTATTATATGTAACTTCTGGGCTATGACCCTCCCTAAGGAGTCATCTTTAATTTTTAGGGCTTTTGATGGTCAAAACTTCCTATACTTACTTTAAGCCCCTGTAAGTCCAAGATTCCCTGTCGGGGGGAAGAATATCTCCAAGGTCCTAAGCATTGTTCAATCAATGCTTAAGAATGAAAGTCTTTTTTGAATTCAGTAGTAATAATCATGCTGGAAGCTGATGGTGGTTTCCATCTTAACTTTATTGAATAAAGATGAGGATAGATGTAATTGATATTTTAATATTCCAAGTCAATACAGTCCATTGCACTGTTGATCTTTCAAATAAATCTGTGACATATTTTAGATTAATTTATTCTGGCAATGTGTTAATTGGTTTGTTTTTTTTATTGCAAATCGTTTCCAATAGTGGGGTAGTTTTAAAGCTTCCTTCCAATTTTGGTGGATAAGTTGTCTTAAATCCATTTTAGTTGATATAATTTAAAGTCCTATTTTCATACTGTTTTTCCCAATGTACTAGAATTACTTCTTATTTCTTTCCATTCTCCTTACTGTCTTCCTGGCACCTGACGGGTACTCCTTCATGCCTTACTTCACTATTCAAGTGATAGCATAATGATTAACACTGGATGAGTGCCAGTGATCTTCTCTACAATCCACTTCTCCTCCCAGGAATAAATGGTAATTCATTCCCCACAAGACTTCCAAGAGTCCACTGGATCTCTCTCTTGGAGAGGCTCCAACCTCCTTCATGATGTCCTTGGATCCTGAGTCCTTGGATCCTGGGGGACTCATTTAGATGGTAAAAATAAAGTTGGACTGAAGACACAACCAAAAATGAGGGAGGGAGGAAGGAAGGAAGGATAAAACTTCTTTCATTCCAAAACAAAAGGAATAAAACTTGGCATATTCAAAGTGGGTAAAGGCACCCTTTCCTCTAGACTAGTGATGGCAAATTCCAGTTCTCAAATGCCACAAACAGGCCAGGTTTTCAGTAGAGCCACAATGAATATGCATGAGAAAGATTTGCATGCACTAACTCCCTTGTATGCAAATCTATCTCATGAATATTCATCATGGATGTCTTGAAAACTTGGCCTGTTTTTGTGGCACTCAAGGACTGGAGTTCGCCATCACTGCTCTAGACCATCTCAAGAAGCCCAAGTATCCTTTCCCAAAGTAATCTCTGGGTGGGACAGATCCTTTATTTGGCACCCAGGGGCAGATAGAAAGAAATAGAGAGATGGATTCTTTATGCACAACTCCTCTCAGTCTCCATTCAACTCCTTCTCCCTACCGAATAGCTTTAACCTGAGGCCACAAGGTCCAATTTGTGGGGACGAGCAATAGCTCTTATATTCAGCTCCTGTGTTTTGCAATCAAGCCCTGTTTCTGTCCTTATTTTACAGCAACTATAATTACACCATCCCAGCATCCAATGAACACGCAGCAGAGTTTTGGTGGTTTCCAACTTCTTTACTGATCCTTTGTTCAAATGATTTAATAATATTTACGTGTCCTGCATTTGTTTCATTAGTAGCGATAAATAATAAGACAGCAGATACATAGAATAATCTTGTGACTCCACTTCCAGCCAAGTCTCTACTTCTAGTGGAAGCTTTATATTTACCACAGAATTCCTCCTTGTATTCAGTTTCTTAAATTCCTCAGATTATGCAGATTAAAGTTAATTTAATCTTCCTTCATTTCCCCAATTTATTTTCTTGTCTCTTATTTTTCTATTTATTTATTTCCATAATTTCTAGTCTGCTGATCCACCAATCTCAATGGACTGCAGTCAACATACACAGTAAAGCATAACAAAAATTTACGCAACACAAAACATAAACATGCCAAAAAAACTAAAAAGCATCATTGCTTTACATCTCTTGGGAAAAAAAAATATAGCTTATATTAGGGATGTGACTCGTGTCCTCGATCGTCTTAACGATCGATTTCGGCTGGGAGGGGGAGGGAATCGTATTGTTGCCGTTTGGGGGGGTAAAATATCGTGAAAAATCGTGAAAAATCGAAAAATCAAAAAATCGCAAAACCGGCACATTAAAACCCCCTAAAACCCACCCCCGACCCTTTAAATTAAATCCCCCACCCTCCCGAACCCCCCCCAAATGACTTAAATAACCTGCGGGTCCAGCGGCGGTCCGGAACGGCAGCGGTCCGGAACGGGCTCCTGCTCCTGAATCTTGTTGTCTTCAGCCGGCGCCATTTTCCAAAATGGCGCCGAAAAATGGCGGCGGCCATAGACGAACACGATTGGACGGCAGGAGGTCCTTCCGGACCCCCGCTGGACTTTTGGCAAGTCTCGTGGGGGTCAGGAGGCCCCCCACAAGCTGGCCAAAAGTTCCTGGAGGTCCAGCGGGGGTCAGGGAGCGATTTCCCGCCGCGAATCATTTTCGTACGGAAAATGGCGCCGGCCATACGTGTATGGCCGGCGCCATTTTCCGTATGGAAAATGGCACCGGCAGGAGATCGACTGCAGGAGGTCGTTCAGCGAGGGTTCCGGCGCCTCGCTGAACAACCTCCTGCAGTCGATCTCCTGCCGGCGCCATTTTCCGTACGAAAACGATTCGCGGCGGGAAATCGCTCCCTGACCCCCGCTGGACCTCCAGGAACTTTTGGCCAGCTTGTGGGGGGCCTCCTGACCCCCACGAGACTTGCCAAAAGTCCAGCGGGGGTCCGGAAGGACCTCCTGCCGTCCAATCGTGTTCGTCTATGGCCGCCGCCATTTTTCGGCGCCATTTTGGAAAATGGCGCCGGCTGAAGACAACAAGATTCAGGAGCAGGAGCCCGTTCCGGACCGCTGCCGTTCCGGACCGCCGCTGGACCTGCAGGTTATTTAAGTCATTTGGGGGGGGTTCGGGAGGGTGGGGGATTTAATTTAAAGGGTCGGGGGTGGGTTTTAGGGGGTTTTAGTGTGCCGGTTCACGATTCTAATGATTTATAACGATAAATCGTTAGAATCTCTATTGTATTGTGTTCCATAACGGTTTAAGACGATATTAAAATTATCGGACGATAATTTTAATCGTCCTAAAACGATTCACATCCCTAGCTTATATATGGCAATACTCAGTCTGAGAAGGATTGAGAAAAGAGATATGTCTAAGTTTTTCCTAAACTGCGAAAGATCACGCTCTGCTCTAAAAGTTGCAAGAAGGCTGTCCCAGAGGGCAGTGCCTATGATACAAAAGATCCGCTTGCAAGAGGTTGCTAATCAGGCAAGGGAGAGCGATTGGCTCTCAAACAATTGCTGTGATGAGGAGAGGAGGCACCGGGGGGGCATTAATAGCTGTGTGTATAAAAAAAAAGTACAGAAAAGCAGAAAAAACTAGAGATGTGCATCGTACCGGCAATCGTTTCAGGTTTCATTTTCGTAGAACTGTGGGAAATTTCATTTCCCGCGGTTCTGACTGTTTTTTTTCAGTTGTCCCAACACCCCGATCCTTCAGATTTAATTATTTACAATCCCCCACCCTCTCAACCCCCCCCCCCCCCCCAAAACTTGCCTAAAGTCCCTGGTGGTCCAGCCCACGCCATTTTTTAAGACGGTCGGCGCCATCTTAAAAAATGGCGTAGGTCATCCATTGCTTCTACCATGTGACAGGGGCAGGCCAATGGCACCGATAGCCCCTGTCATATGGTAAGGGCAAAGGACCACCGGCGCCATTTTGTTTACTGGCAGCCAACAGCCTGAGTGCAGGACCCCCGCTGGACCACCAGGGACTTTAGGAAAGTTTTGGGGGGGTCAGGAGGGTGGGGGATTGTAAATAATTAGATCTGAAGGGTTGGGGTGGGTTTGGGTTGTTTTTTTTCTGTGTGCCCTTCCCCCCCCCCCAAAAAAAATGATAAGAAAACCACACGAAATTTCATGGGGTTTTCCTATCATTTTCGGGGACCCCCCGATACATGATGAATTAGGAAATATCTTACGATATTTCCTTTCGTCAAAAAAACAATGCACATTCCTACAAAAAACTGCTTTTCTGTATTGCCTCCTACTTAATATCGTTGTGATATCGTCCTATGCTTAATATCGTTGTGATATTAAGTAGGATGAAAAATAAAAAATAAAAGTAAAAAAAAAATTTGACAGTCGGACCCATCACAAAAACCGATGCCGAGTTTATCAGCGTTGGTTTTCCTTACCGGCGGACAGCTACGGAAACCGATGCCGATAAACCCAGCGTTGATTTTCGTGACTACCATTCGCTATTAAGGAAAACCGATGCAGAGTCTATCGGCATTGGTTTTTGTGACGGCCGTCATGAAAACCGACACCAGATTTATTGGTGTCGGTTTTCGTGGCTGTCCGCTGGTAAAGAAAACTGACGCCGATAAACTCAGCATCAGTTTTCGTGACTTCCGTACGCCGGTCACAAAAACCGAAGCCAGGTTTATTGGCGTCGGTTTTTGTGGCTGTCCGCCAGTAAGGAAAATCAATGCCGATAAACTCGGCGCAAGCGACCCTAGCACCTCCTTGCTAACGCGACCCCCTAATTTTAATATTGCATGGCGCCCGCTTTCTACGCGACTTTATTGCATCGGCCCCAATGGCTGGAAGGGCCAGACCTGGGAGTTTTTAGCCTCAGGTTTTCAGTCCACACTGGCCAGGTATGAATTAGCAGCTATTCTGCCCAACCCTGCAAAAATTATTCTCCTTTTACCTATCTTTATTTCTGTGGCTCAGACTACACTGGTCGCTGTTATATTCAGTTCATGCACAGTCTTTTATTTATTTAAAAAATTTTATATACCGCAAATTACACATAAAATTGAAGTAAGCGGTGTACAATAAAAAAGACTTTGTTTGTTTTGCCTGTTAATAAAGTTTGTAGTTGAAGAAACAGCCTCCTTTGACTGTGAGTAGGGACAGAGTTAAGCTATCTTTTTAAGCTGTGCATAGGAAACACATAGCAGTGACAGAATACTCACTGGTGTGCATTGATAGTGCTAACTTTTTTCTTCAGCTTGCTCTTTGTTTCCCTGTACTTGTGCATGAGCTGCTTGGCCATTCTTCTCGAGTACCTTTTGTTTTTGACTGCTCATGTGATGCCTTGGCAAATCTGAGATTCCCTCCCATAGGGAATGACTTTCTGTATCAGAAGATCACACTGCTGCAGTATGACTATCACCGTCCAGATATGCTGGCTGGCCTCCTGCCGGTCCTGCTGCTTCTGTCTGGATCACTTGCTGAGGGTCCCAAACTGCCTGCCGCTTCTTTCCATTCTCCACGCGCCTCTCTTCTGTCCCTCTTTTTCTTCTTCTGCCCTCTGGCACCTTTGTTTTCTCTTCTGACTGGCCCACCCATACCTCTCCATCCATCTCCGTGGCCTGCCTACTGTCCCGTGCTGCCCTTTCCGTTTTAGTTGTCCCCTCCTCCATGTTTCTCTTCTGTTGCTCATTG
Organism: Rhinatrema bivittatum; assembly: GCF_901001135.1. Taxonomy (NCBI): domain Eukaryota; kingdom Metazoa; phylum Chordata; class Amphibia; order Gymnophiona; family Rhinatrematidae; genus Rhinatrema; species Rhinatrema bivittatum. The sequence goes on from NC_042615.1 coordinate 40,501,364, forward strand.
CTGCCCTTCCTCCCACTACTGCTCCAGCCTGCCTCCTCTCTCCTCCTCAGCTCCAACCCCAACCTCCTTGCCTGGCCCCCCATCACCACCATCCTCTGGTGCCTCGCTTGCCCCAAACACACTCCCTATCACACTCGCTTGCTCCACTGCTGCTTGCCATTCTCACACCTACCGTGCCCAAATACTCTGATCTGTCGCATTCTAAAACAGGGAGACAGAACCAAGACTGACAAGGCAGCCCAACAAACTCTTTACCACAAGCGTTCACTCACAAAGGCAGCCAGCAGAAAACTGGATGGGAGACAAATGAAACCAATGAAAACGTTAGGCACCGCATTCGGGTACTGAAATCTACACTAATGCTCCTCTCCTCGCAACTCACAAAAGCCGAGACCTCCTCGCCCAGACCGGGGCTCGCCTCCCGCCTCGCGGCGCTGACCGGGAGTTAAGAGCGAGAGCGAGGCTCATGGGCGGCAAGTCTGAACAGCCCGCAACGGTATGCAGTGTAACGGGGGGGGGGGGGGGGGGGCGCTTTTAGCTCCCTTGCACTGCAGCCAGTTTCCAAGGGGAGAGCAGGGACCTGGAAAGTAGGAGAAATGTTGCCATCGCTCCACTGCGGCTGGGGAAACTTGAGATACAGGGAGATAAAGTGAGCTTCCCGAGTTCATGCAGAGAGTCAGTGGAAGGGCAGCATCGGAACTCAAGAGTCTCCAGTGTTCCATAGATTTGCAGTTGTCTCCTTTAACAACTCGAGCAAGCCTCCTGCTGCTGCGGTGCCATCCATCACTGGCGTCTATTGGTATCTTGGGTGTTTCGCTGCGTGATAAACTTCAACATCGTCCTTTTGGCTTACTGCTATCAGAAGAACCTCTTGATGACTGTATAGATCAATTACGAATGGCACCAAAATCCATTATCCTTTGTTACACTCTATCAAAAATTAAATCAAGTTATTCTCGTCTAATAAATAGAGCATAGTATTATATTCTAACAATAAGGCACACACCTCTTGTCAGATCATGTAACTTTTTTTTTTTTTTCCTTGCCGCTGCACAGCTACTGTTCTCATAAAATAGATTTCCCCAGTGTTGGTGCTCAGAAACCAGTCTTGCTCACTTGTTATCTGGAATTGTTTCGTATGCTGCATGAATCACATCTGAGAATAATTGCTTTAAATGAATGTGAGAAGAGAATGCTTTGCTCCCATTTGTGGGCTTTTAGTATTTTTCAATTATGGTGAAAACAAAACTAAGTTTTTACCAAATTATCTGCTAACCACTGTTGCTTAACTACCATTTTAAGCATCTGTCAAACAATTAGATAGGGAATATATATAATATATATATTAAACTGCGTGCTAATTGCTTTGGAAGACAAAAAAAAAAGCAATGCATGGAAGACACCCCATGAAGGCAACCCTTTGCTCCACTCTTGCACCGTAGTGTATATCCTTAAGGGGATCCTAATGGGAAATCAAATAGAAAAGTCACTCTAGATTGCTGGACATAATGCATCAAACAAGAAACATAGGATGACCGAGCAATTTGTTTTCCATAAGGAAACTCATATGATTCTCACTGCTTGTTAAATTCTTTATATGAGAGAGGTGTTCCCACAATCTTTATTAACGAGGAGAAAACAACAAAGTACAATTTCACATTACAGAAAACCAGTTGTGGCGCGCCCCCTGGGTCAAAGTGCACAACACCCTCTGGGTGGGGGAGACCCTGCCATCTTTATGTTCAATAGTTATCATGTAGTGCACCATGATATGACCACTGGATGGCATTGCAGGGGAATAAGTCATGATGTAAATTGTTGAAGGCGATTGTTGGGAAAGGAGTGTGTGTTTGCTTGGGACTCTCTTATCGATGGATGCCAGAAAGCAGAGAGTAGGTTTTGGAGGGTTTTCGCCCTTTCCTCCCCTGCCCTCTCCTGTATAGGATGGGGATTAGGGGCCTCCGGATACATAATTGACTACCAGTGACCCTCCAAGGGAAGAGGGACCTTGCAGAGGCCCTTCCCCTCAAGGGGAGAGGCCCAAGGTCCAGAAGAAGTGGAGTGGACTCCGTCCCCCTTCATGGTTGGACTGGAGCAGAGAAGTACCGAAGCGGCAAGGAGAAGTGCAGGAGTTGGGGAAGTTAAACCCACTGGGGAACCGCCCTGGAGATGTTCTTGATGTGTGGGGCACAGGAACCTAGCACAGATGGAAAGAAGAGGTTTCTTCCTCCCTCAGAAGAGCACACCATGGTGATGAATTTGAGAGGCCAGTGGCCAGAGTGTGGAAAGGTGTCGTCCTCCCCTGAGGCATTACCCAAAAGCTACAAAGCAGGATGCTCAAAGAGGAGAAGAAATCGTGTTTACGAGTGGACGAGTTGTACTGGGGTGTTGCCCCAAGATGTCCATTTTAGTTCTGAGTCCGGGGAAACCAGCATGGAAGGATTGGTGATGTGGAGAATTCGGTAAAGAGGTCCCTGACGAATGTGAGGTGTGAAGAGTGCCATGGGAAAAGTGAGCTTGTATTGTAATGCTATGGAATTTTGTGATTATGTATTTGGTGTCCATTCAGATGAGAATTCTGATATGGATATGTTTGAATCGACCAACCCTCCCACAGGGCTGAAGGAGAGGAAAGGCAGTGAACAGAATATCTGGTTGACTCTTGAGAGAAGCAAACAAATCCTTCTTCTGGAAGGAAGGAGAGTGAGCACAAGTTTAGTGAAACAGTAAAAAAAAAAAAATGTATTTCACGGACTTGCAAGCACGGGTGCCTTACAGAAGTAGGCACACCCTGCAAATGTGGACAAGGTTATTTATACATTTTCCTTTGGCTTACATACCTCTTTTCTTTACCTCCCCCCTTGTTATCCGATTGGTTATACCCTTATCTTCTCGGGGTCCAGTAGCCAATTACTGAACCTCTGTTTCCATGCAGCATGACTCGTGCTGGACTCGTGCTTAAACTCATGTCCTGCTCATGCTGTGCTTATCTCCCCGATTCCTTCTGCTTGCTCAATCCTGTTCCTGATTCCCCTCCCTCTCCCCTCATGCTGAGAAAGCAACATTCTTCTACTCTTTACTAGAGATGTGATTCGGCTGAACCTTTCGGTTGGGCCTTCGTTATCGGCCCACCGCAGGAAATTTTGTTTTCCTGCTGCTGAAGCTGCCCAAGAAGGGGGAGACTTGTGCTAAGCCTTATCGCTTTGTCTCCTTCTGTTTATACAAAGTCCCTGCTGTTTTTCAAACTTCATGCTTAGTACTGAAAAAGCAACATTTTATATTACTCACAACTCTTAATTGTGATATATGGAAGCTCGTGATTTTCTGACTTGTTCGCTATGTTTTGAAACACCTTCTCATCCTCGTAAATAGTTCTGGGCTGGCTGAATATTCCAGAAAACAAAGTTTTGGAATTTGAAATAATGTGGCCATTTTTGAGCCAGGCTGATGTTAAGGGTGGCATCAGATATCATGGAAAGGCGTGAGGAGACGTCCTGCCTGTCCATACAGTAAAAGAGTGGTGGTTAAAGCGGGCTATCTCCATCAGGTTGACTTCAACATCTGCATGACCAAATTTGAAGAACCCACAGAAAAGATGGAAGGGATGACTCTTAAACAGTAGGGAATACTCCTCCCCTATCAATTTTATGTACCCCGTTGGGGGGGGGGGGGGTGTTACATATTCATAATAGCTATGTTTTTGTAAGTCAGGAATTAGTAATAACTATATCAAAACATCATTAGTATAAAATAATTTCCTAAAAGACTCATGCTAAATTAATTTACAGAGAGATCAGTTGATTGCAGTGTAAACTGTATCGGAATTGGTTAGTATGATATGGCTAAAACTATCCAAACTGCTGCCATCTCTTTATATATACATACATATTCGTATACGGGATGAGTGGTCTTCGCTTGCCAAAATCCTAGTCAATGTTATTTTGACTCTGCATTTTCATTTTCTCTTGATTCATAATTCTGGACATGTGAGGTGGGATTAATGCAAAGGTCAAGTGATATCTGTCTTCTCCCCTCAGCTTTCAAACTGTGCAAATCTGGAACAGCATGAATTAGGGATGTGAAATGAAATAGGACATGAAACATTTCTTATTTTGTTGTATAACGTTTCAAAATGAAATGATGGGAAAAAAATCAATGAGAATGTGTTATTTTTTTTCTGTTTCATTTTGGAAAAAAGGAACAAAAACCCTTGGTCCACCCCCCCCCCCCCCCCAAAAATTATTGGAGCCAGGAACCTCCACGGTCCCCATTTACCCCTTTTAATGGGGAGTGCCAATGATGCAGCTGGTGCTGGGGCCTGGCCCAAAACCTAGTCCTGTTGCCGAGGCCATGACCCGGCATCAAGGCCTGGCATGAAACCTAGGCCCACGCCTGATGCTGAGGCCTGGCCCAAAACCTAGTCCTGTTGCCGAGGCCATGACCCGGCATCAAGGCCTGGCATGAAACCTAGGCCCACGCCTGATGCTGAGGCCTGGTCCAAAACCTAGTCCTGTTGCCGAGGCCATGACCCGGCATCAAGGCCTGGCATGAAACCTAGGCCCACGCCTGATGCTGAGGCCTGGCCCAAAACCTAGTCCTGTTGCCGAGGCCATGACCCGGCATCAAGGCCTGGCATGAAACCTAGGCCCACGCCTGATGCTGAGGCCTGGCCCAAAACCTAGTCCTGTTGCCGAGGCCATGACCCGGCATCAAGGCCTGGCATGAAACCTAGGCCCACGCCTGATGCTGAGGCCTGGCCCAAAACCTAGTCCTGTTGCCGAGGCCATGACCCGGCATCAAGGCCTGGCATGAAACCTAGGCCCACGCCTGATGCTGAGGCCTGGCCCAAAACCTAGTCCTGTTGCCGAGGCCATGACCCGGCATCAAGGCCTGGCATGAAACCTAGGCCCACGCCTGATGCTGAGGCCTGGTCCAAAGCCTAGGACCAGGCCTGACATTGGGGCCTGGCCCTGAGGTTGGGATCCATCGCCTCTGTAAAGGCCCTGATCCCTTCACAGAGACCTTGGTCTAGGCCCAGGCCTGATACCAGGGTGTAGCCCTGGAGGCTGGGTACTGACACTGAGACCTCTGGGCCCAGGCCAAATGCCAGAGGCAGAAGTTTAGCTTAAATCAATTACAAAACTGATGAGGGCTTTCACATTCATTTAAGTTTGAGAACCTCTTGATATACAGAAAGAGAGAGCAAGATTTGCTCCATTGTTTCTCAAATACTTAATTATCTGTCATCGCTCATCATGTATATTCCATAGATTTTGCTAGAGGAAGCACCCAAATTCATTTTAAAATAAATGCATTCAAAACTGGTGTCCAACACAGTTCGACCTTTTAAGCACTGCAGCACCACTGCTCTCACCTCTGTACTTTGTGCCCCGAGTGCCCTCTGCCTTGGTTTGTGATTCTGACTTTAGGGCAAGGTTTGCTGTTGCTTCATAATAAAAACAATTGCAGTTTTTATATGGCACCCTGCCCAGGGTACTTAACAATAAATATACAATATAACGTAAACTATAAAAATCAATGGAAAACAAATCAGAAGTAGCAAAGTTAAATCAATTAAACAGAAGCTGAAGCCAAATGTAGCTTTCACTCCATCAGTTTCTAACCCAGTCAATTAGCTTAGAGTCCAAACCGAGGATACTCAGTTTATTTGTAAGTCTCCTATGTGGAGCTGATAGCAGAGAGTTAGTAGAAATGCAAGTAAGACAAGCCTTACTGAATCCAAGAACATTACTTCTGTTGTTCTCCCTTGATACAATTCTCTGGTCACCCAATCAAAGAAATTGACCAGATTTGTTTGACAATGACCTATCTCTGATAAAACCATGCTGCCTCAGATCTTGCAATCCACTGGATTCCAGAAACTGCACTGTCCTCTCTTTTAGTAGTGATTCCATTAATTTGCTCACCACAGAGGTCAGACTCACTGGCCTGTATTTCTTAGGGATGTGCAGGCAAAAAGTTTTCGTTGCGTACTTGATATATATTCGTGGGGGGGTCAATTCCGTTTCATGCGGAAGTATGGAGAATTCCATAAGTTGTCGATCTGTAAATACGTTACTACGGCGAGTTAAATTATTGTCCCAGCTAAAATTAAAATTAACTACAACCCCCCACCCTCCTGACCCCCCCAAGACTTACCAAAACTCCCTGGTGGTCCAGCGGGGAGTCAGGAAGCCATCGCTGCACTCGTTTGCCGGTTTCATCACGGCGCCGATAGCCTGTGTCACAGGGGCTACCGGTGCCATTGGTCAGTGCCTATCACATGGTCACCGGCGCCATCTTGTGCTCCTGCCATGTGACAGGGGCTGACCAATGGCACCGGTAGCCCCTGTGACATAGTATGGGCAAAGGCTATCGGCGCCATTTTGAGTCCTGGCGTCGGATAGCAGGTCGCTCCGGGACCCCCATTGGACCCACAGGGACTTTTGGCCAGCTTGGAGGGGCCTCCTGACCCCCACAAGACTTGCCAAGAGTCCAGCGGGGGTCCGGGAGCGACCTCCTTGCACGCCGGCCGTCCGATGCCAATACTCAAAATGGCGCCGATCGCCTTTGCCCTCACTATGACGGCAATCGGCGCCATTTTGAGTATTGGCATCGGACGGCGATTTTGAGTCTCAAAATGGCACCGATCGCCTTTGCCCTCACTATGACGGCGATCGGCGCCATTTTGAGTATTGGCATCGGACGGCGATTTTGAGTCTGAAAATGGCGCCGATCGCCTTTGCCCTTACTATGTGTGTCATAGTGAGGGCAAAGGCGATCGGCGCCATTTTGAGTATTAGCATCGGACGGCCGGTGTGCAAGGAGGTCGCTCCCGGACCCTCGCTGGACTTTTGGCAAGTCTTGTGGGGGTCAGGAGGCCCCCCAAGCTGGCCAAAAGTCCCTGTGGGTCCAAGGGGGTCCTGGAGTGACCTGCCGTCCGACGCCAAGACTCAAAATGGCGCCAATAGCCTTTGCCCATACTATGTCACAGGGGCTACCGGTGCCATTGGTCAGCCCCTGTCACATGGTAGGAGCACAAGATGGCGCCGGTGACCATGTGACAGGGGCTGACCAATGGCACCGGTAGCCCCTGTGACACAGGCTATCGGCACCGTGATGAAACCAGCACCGAGGGGGTGAGAGTGCAAGGAATGGCTCCCGGACTCCCTGCTGGACCACCAGGGAGTTTTGGTAAGTTTTGGGGGGGTCAGGAGGGTGGGGGGTTTAAATTTTTATTTAGGAGGCCGAATAAAACAGAAATCTGTTTAATACGTGGGGAGTCGCGATGCATTTCGCCTCCCCACGTATTTAACAGATAGCAAAACATAAGTTGCGGATTACAAATACGTGGAAAACGGATGCACACCTCTAGTATTTCTCAACCTTCTCCTTACTTTCAGTTTTGTGAATAGGATATAATAGAAGTCTACAAAATAATGAAAGGACATGAACACGTTAATGTAAATCGGTTATTTACTCTCTCAGATAACAGGACAAAGGGGCACTCCATGAAGTTAGCAAGTAGCTCATTTAAAACAAATCAAATTCTTTTTCACTCAGTGCATAGTTAAGCTCTGGAATTCATTGCCAGAGGATGTGATTACAGCAGTTAGTGTAACTGGGTTTAAAAAAGGTTTGGATAAGTTCCTAAAAGAAAAATCCATAAAATTACGGTAATTAATAAGCAATAGTGACTTGTGATTTATCTAATGTTTGGGTACTTGCCAGGTACTTGTGACTTGATTGGCCACTGGTGGAAACAGGATACTGGGCTTGATGGACCCAGTAGGGCATTTCTTATGTTCTTATGGAACCACAGCTGCCGTCTTCAGTCCTCCAGAACTACTTCCGACTCTAAAGAAGCATTGAAAAAAGGTCACCCAGTGGAGATCCCAGAAGTTCTCTGAGTCCCCGTAGTACTTTTAGATGTATCCTGTCCAGCTCCATCACTTTAATTGTTTTAAGTTTAGCTAACTCCCGCAAACATATATTTGTGAAAACTGATTGAGGTGTGCCTGGCTTCCAGTCCTATTTGTATTAATTTTATGCGGATTTGCTCCTGGCCTTTCCACAATGAACACTAAACAGATCTATTTGTTAAGCAATTTTGCTTTTTCCTCATCAGCCTCTAAATAATCCTCCCCTTCACCTCTCTCACAATGCCACTTTTGCACTTCCTCCTCTCACCAACATATATATACAACAGTCTTGTCCCCCCCGGTTTTACCATGTTTGCTATTTTTCTTCCATTTTCATCTTTGCATTCCGGACTTCTCTTAGCTTTCCCAGATATTGTCGCCTCTTTTCTTCTTTCTGCCATATTTTGTAGTTTATGAATGCTAGCATAAGAACATAAGAAATTGCCAAGCTGGGTTAGACCAAGGGTCCATCAAGCCCAGCATCCTGTTTCCAACAGAGGCCAAACCAGGCCACAAGAACCTGGCAATTACCCAAACACTAAGAAGATCCCATGCTACTGATGCAATTAATAGCAGTGGCTATTCCCTAAGTCAACTTGATTAATAGCAGTTAATGGACTTCTCCCTCCAAGAACTTATCCAAACCTTTTTTGAACCCAGCTACATTAACTGCACTAACCACATCCTCTGGCAACAAATTCCAGAGCTTTATTGTGCGTTGAGTGAAAAAGAATTTTCTCCGATTAGTCTTAAATGTGCTACTTGCTAACTTCATGGAATGCCCCCTAGTCCTTCTAATATTCAAAAGTGTAAATAACCAAGTCACATCTACTCGTTCAAGACCTCTCATGATCTTAAAGACCTCTATCATATCCCCCCTCAGCCGTCTCTTCTCCAAGCTGAACAGCCCTAACCTCTTCAGCCTTTCCTCATAGGGGAGCTGTTCCATCCCCTTTATCATTTTGGTTGCCCTTCTCTGTACCTTCTCCATGGCAACTATATCTTTTTTGAGATGCTGCGACCAGAATCGTACACAGTATTCAAGGTGCAGTCTCACCATGGAGCGATATAGAGGCATTATGTCATTTTCTGTTTTATTAACCATTCTCTTCCTAATAATTCCTAACATTCTGTTTGCTTTTTTGACTGCCGCAGCACACTGAGCCAACGATTTTAAAGAATTATCCACTATGATGCCTAGATCATTTTCCTGGGTGGTAGCTCCTAATATGGAACCTAACATCGTGTAACTACAGCAAAGATTATTTTTCCCTATATGCAACACCTTGCACTTGTCCACATTAAATTTCATCTGCCATTTGGATGCCCAATCTTCCAGTCTTGCAAGGTCCTCCTGAAATGTATCACAGTCCGCTTGTGATTTAACTACTCTGAATAATTTTGTATCATCCACAAAATTGTTAATCTCACTCGACGTATTCCTTTCCAGATCATTTATAAATATATTGAAAAGCACCGGTCTAAGTACAGATCCCTGAGGCACTCCACTGTTTACCCTTTTCCATTGAGAAAATTGACCATTTAATCCTACTCTCTGTTTCCTGTCTTTTAGCCAGTTTGTAATCCACGAAAGGACACTGCCTCCTATCCCATGACTTTTTAGTTTTCTTAGAAGCCTCTCATGAGGACTTTGTCAAACTCCTTCTAAAAATCCAAATACATTACATCTACCGGTTCACCTTTGTCCACATGTTTATTAACCCCTTCAAAAAAATGAAGCAGATTTGTTAGGCAAGACTTCCCTTGGCTAAATCCATGTTGACTGTGTCCCATTAAACCATGTCTTTCTATATGCTCTACGATTTTGATCTTGAGAATAGTTTCCACTATTTTTCTTTAACTTTTCAACTACTTCTTTAGAAAACCATAGCAGCCTCTTTTACCTCTTTCATTTAGTTACTTTCCTAACCAAAAGGTTATTTGCCATTATACTATCTCCTTTTAGTTTTTCCCACTGCTTTTCAACTTCCCCTAGATTTTCCCATCTACCTATTGATTCCTTGAGATACTCCCCCATGTTACAAATAGTTTCCCTAAAGTCTCAGACCCTTGCCTTTGAATTAATCGGGCAGCCCGGACACCCATGGTTCTATCCCGCCCTGGCCCATTCCGGCTGGATACCCAACATTACATGCACACAATTGTACAGGCAGAACTAAAATCTGCATATAACTTTTGCATGCAGACTTTAGCCATCATTTTCAAAGCAAGCATAAATGGATAAGTTAGCTTTGATAATGCTCGGGTAATTGTTCTAGTACACTCATAGAGGAATGTATACAAAGTTATATCTCCTCTTCGGAGGGTAAGGAGGATAACTTTCAGACATCCTCATGTTGCCACATACCTATATATGTGGGTATGTGGCTATGCAGAGATCTATGATAGTATTTTATAACTTGTGCATTTGAAATATGCGCACATCATAAAAAACATATGTGTCTACTCCAATATACGCGGTTATGTATGCTTATGCATGAATACATACTATTCATCAAAAGTAAGTGTTTCATTGCATTGAACACATATACTTTTCTTACCAATTTTAAAAATATGCATGCATATATTTTAAATGTTGATAAAAGTAGCACCTGCTCTCGTATAACCTGATTTATGTGCAGCAGTCACATTTAAAACATGTGTGCATAATTTGTAAGGATAGTGGACCCTTGTACTGCAGCGTGGTTGATGCAGTCTAGTAGGTGAACCTACTAGGCCCATGCCAGCAGCTAGCGAACTCACCGTGGACTGGGACTAGATTGGAGCTTCATCTATACCAGCTCCGTTCCCTGCGGGTTGAGCCATTGGGTTCCAGGGGCTGACAGGGCTTAGGCGATGATCCAACAGTACAATGAGTAAGAGAAAGTCCAGAACCAAGCTTAGGTCTGGGCAGGCAGCAATCAGACACCAGATAAAGGCCAAGTGTTGGGGCAGGTGGCGAGTAAAGCCCAGTCTGGTTTTCGAAGCAATGGTCAGAAGCAGATGGCAGGCTGGACAAGGCAAGGAGCAGGAACACACAGCAAGACGCACTGCAAGGCAGGAGACCCATTGCTGAGGCAATGCTAGGGAGCGCATCTGGGGCTTATATACCCACTCACACGATGTCATTAGTGCATTCCTGCACCTCCAATTCCCACCACTGGACCTATAATTGACGGTGCATCACGCCTGCGCACATCTAAGGGGAACCTGCTGAGGTGCGGAATGGCAGCTTCTTCACTGCATCGCTGGCCCGGTGAGTGCGACCGGTCATGGGACAGCCCCGCGACCGGCCAAATGTTACATAATTGAAATTAGCAATTTTCCAATTCCTCCACCAGTTTGCCCAGCCCTTCTCCAGGTCATCGTCATCCTCCTGGTTCTTCAGCCTGAACTCCCTGCAGTTCACCCAGACCTCTCACCCAGCCAATAGTCGACACTAAACAAGTCTGATATCAGTTACACAAGATGATTAGCAGGTGTACAATTATGCGAGTAAGTTGCCGAATGTTTGCGCATAAGTTTCTTATAAAATAGCAACTTAATATGCGTAACTCTTGGGCCCCACCCCTGGAATGGTCTTAGACTGCCTCTTTTTTCGCACATATATGTTCGCGTGAAACCTAAAGTACAAGCTACTTAGGAGAGTATATGCTAATTTTGCGTAAGTGTTTTGAAAAATTCACCCCATAAGTTTCAGCTCTGCCCCCGGAGCAGGTCCCTGCAAGTCGCGTGAAAGCATGCGCGTAGCCCGGTTACGCGCGTACTTTTACCAGCGCTGAGCCTCAGGCTATTTTATAACTGCCATTTACACGCACACACACAAAACCAGGTTTTATGTGCTTTAAAGGCTTTGAAAATTACTCCCAAGAGGAAACCTTATCTACAAATCAGGTGATCTGCCATGGCAATATCCTTTGGTCCTTCCCTCACATGCCAGAGACGCTCCCTGCCAACGAAGGGACTACCTCGGAGGCAAAACAAAGTCATGTTTTATTCAGAGCTGGCTTAAATGCATAGACCATGTTATTTTGATCTAGACAGGCACACCGGATGATTTAAATAATTTTGTATCTTTTTCTGGGCAATGAGGAGCTTAATCTATTCTTTTAATCAAAATTGATTTCTTGAATGTTACGCTGCGGTAGATAACAACTGCTCGATTGACAGGTCAATATGCTGAAAACTAATAGCCACACATCCTTTCCTATCTCCTGGTGTTTATCATCCATCTAACTGAAACCTGTAAGATACAAATCGGAGCATTTGAGATTTAAAAAATAAAAATAAAACTGTTACAGAAAGAAGGAGTCTTAAACATAGGTGAAAGGATGAAAACCAGTTTCAAAAAAGAGGCCGTAATGATTACAGTTTAGAAATAGCTATGGGGGTGAAAAAAAAAACTAAGATCAGACCTGGATTTACATACAGGCCCACTAGGCCTGTGCCTAGAGTGGAAAAATGTTAAGGGCGACAGAGTTCATTCCCCCTGCCACCCCATTGACCTTCAGTGTCGTCGTCCCCCTCTCCCATCTCCCATCTTGGTGCTCTTCTCACAAGGCAGCATGCGAATGGTATGAGTTTGCCTGCGGTGGCCCTGTGCTCGCAGACCTCGTGCCCTGCATGGAAACCGGGAGCAGACAAGAGACGCCGTAGCGCCTCTGATCACAGGGCCTCAGGCTGGCTAAGTCCCCCATGCACGCTGTCCTGTGAAAACAGAACTGCTGGAGCTGGAACTCAGAGGTCCGGGAACGAAGAGAGAAAGAATCACACCATGCAATCGAGCCGTCCATGTACTCAAGGGATGGGTGAAGATCACCTGCCACAGTTTGCCTCCTGGACTGATATGACTCTCAGGGCCCTCCTTCAAGCACAATGGCCCTCTCGCATCTACGTGTTCACCTTGCATGAATGGGGAGGAAGGTCCAGGTGAAAAGGGAATTAGTTGATCACTGTCAAACACACAAAACAAGGTACTAGAACATAAGGACATAAGAACATGCCCTACTGGGTCAGACCAAGGGTCCATCAAGCCCAGCATCCTGTTTCCAACAGTGGCCAATCCAGGCCATAAGAACCTGGCAAGTACCCAAAAACTAAGTCTATTCCACGTTACCGTTGCTAGTAATAGCAGTGATGCATACTCTCAACCTCCCAGTACAAGGTGGATACATCAACAATGTGTGAAAACCCCAAACTTCGCACACATTTATATAAACAAGATTGGGGTCTACATTCAGTAGGACGTTTAGTGCACAAGTTATCCGGCTACAGGTAACCGGATTAGCCTTGTCCTGCATATTAAGTGGGATATGCGTCCCGCTGAATATACTTGCTTAAGGTTATCCGACTAACCATAGTCAGATAACTTTAAACATAACCAGATATTCGTTTTTCAATGCCGCCGGTTATGTATAAAGTTATTCGGCTATAGTATGACATATAACTTTGGACTTAACCAGATATATTAAAAAAAAGTATATATCCGTTTAAGTTATGTTTCCCTTAAAAAAATAAAAAGAAAATCGCGGCCTGTCCCATGCCTCCCTCCCACCCACTGAGCTGCCAAGGCCCTACGGGGCCGAACCACTCACCCCCCAAAACGGGCCGTACAATGTAAAAATGGAAATTTTTGGCGCCGGGAGTTCCCCCTGCCCCTCCCCCCATCCTCTGCTCCAACTTTCCCTTATAAATCTAAAATTTCCGATTCACGACATCCTGGAGGAGGCCACAGCGAGCCTAGAGATCACTAGAGAGAAAGGTACGGGGCGGGGGCGGGGGGGGGGGGGAGTTAAATCTGGAGGTTACGAATTAAAAATTTCAGATTTATAAGGGAAAGTCGGAGCAGAGAGGGGCAGGGGGACTCCCAAATACATCTGAGGAATATTCAGCATGGATAATTTGAAAACTCAACCAGCTTGCAGAACTTGAAGACCAGAGTTGCCTTGCCTTGTTCTAGGATTTCTAATTCTGTCCCTGCCCCCGAATCCACCCCCCCCCCTTAATTATCTTCTTACCCTCTTTCATTCATCCCCCCTTCACTGATATCTACTCCTTCCTCCTCCACTGTCTACCTCCTCCCTCCTTCCATGGTCTTCCCCACCTTATCTCACATGGATTTCCTTCCCCCTCCCCTCCTCCTCCCCCCTTATCCCATCCTACCCCAAACGGACATCCTCTCTTCTCCCTACCTGTCCCCCCACCTCGCATGGAAGTGAGCTCCTTGCTACCCCACATTCCACTCCTTCCCGTTCATCCAACTCCCACACCCATCACATTTGTAACAGCAATACAAAAAAAGTCTTTGTATGTTATATTATTTAATGTTTTAGAGGCTAGGTACCCACATGAATCAGCCCCCTGAAAGTCACCCTACCCCCAGAGCAGACAAAGCCGCGCAGGTGGTGAACGCAATAGCGCGTGCTCGCCGCAGCATTAAGAGGAGGCATTCCCAGAGGCCTGCTCAGGTCCGGGGCTGGACACTGATGCACCTGGATGGCATTTTTTCATCCTATGCAGCACTATTTTCCATTTAAAAAGCATCTTCAGAAAAAAATGCCGGCCCATGATTCCCACAAGGGCTTTGTACCTGCTGCAAGTACTTTCACCGTGAAAAGCTGGGGCAAAGTCCGAGGTAAAAAGTTCCAAAACACGCAATTTTAAAAGCGTCCCCGTTGTGCCCTACATTTAACGAAATATTGAAGTTAGGAAAATATCTTCTCGGACACAGGTAGATCCTAATATGTGATCGCTATTTAGGACTAACTCTGACAGAATCTCCTCTGATTACGTTTAAACCTGGAAGAAAACGACAAAAGTGTTTTAGCAATTCTGGAAATGCTCAACAGAAAGAACTAACTAGCTAGAACAGCGGCTTCCCACAGACGTATCTGCACCTCTGTCTGCACCTAGGATAATACATGCTGTATCTAGTGAGACATGAGGAGAGCAAGGAAGAAGGTAATAATTATGAAATAAAACCGCTGGACAACAATAATCCTGGTTCTCCCATATGCATTTGTGTAAGAGCGTGCAATCTTATGCACATGGGCAAGACAACCAGCAAACGGAAAGAGAAATGACAGAGCATCCAGGAAGCATTACGAGAATAACGAAGCAGGAATCAACATTTTAATGATGCACTGTAGGGCAGACCAATTGATTTCATTGTATAGGTCTTGTAAAAATCAAAATAATAAATAAGAGGAGGCGAAAGATTTCTGGCTCCTTAGGGAAAGTAAAAACGACTGGATTTGTACTATAAGACTGTCAATAGCATTGTTCCATCTGTGTTATGTCTCCTGTGCAGCACTGACACAGTAGTAAAAGACATAGACTACGGACTGGGAGGATAACAGAACTGAAACATGGACTCATGGTAAAGAAATCATTAAAACAAATACCTAAATTGGAAATGAGGTGTTAGGGAAAAATTAGTTGGAAGGACCTGATCTCAAATGAAAGTGTGCATGAGATGGGGAGCTTCCTAGGTGGAGATATCTGATTGCAACATCGAGGACCACTGTGAGCTCCTCCAGCCACGGCAACATCCCACCCCCTCTCCGACGCTATTGCTGACATCATCAACAAGGGACATCTGCCTCTATAAAATATAGAGGCCTAGATGTTATTGTTTTGAGGTGTTGAAGTGGATTCTTGGGTACTGTGGTGATGGCCACTCCCATGGGGAGGAGCCCCATGAGGAACCACAGTATTAGGCTAGACTCTAAACACGCAGATGGCAATACCATCCAGCTGTATTTATTATACAGCTGGATGGTATTGCCCGGGTGGGCAGCAATGAAGGTAACCCGGTAGAAGAAGTCCAGGGGTCCTCGGCAGAGGAGACCAGTCTCACACTTGACTAGATGAAAGGCAGCGCAGGGTAGCAGAGGCAGGTCCTGGATGTAGACTCCCAGCGCTGAAGCTGAAAGTGAGACAGACTGAGAGAGTTAGTACTCACTGAGTAGTAAGCTGTATTGATGAAGATCCTGGCAGGCAGAAGCAGATCAGATGCAGGCACCAGAGTAGGGAGAGCAGGCCCTCGAGGAGTGAGTACCCGGTTTCCCAGATAGGTAATTGAAAGAGAGCGGGTACCCAGGTTAGCAATGAATTACCCCGAAGGTCAGAGAGGCTAAATACCAGGATGTGATGACATCACTCGGAGGGGACGCCCCCGAGGTTCCCGCTATGATGTGGATATAGACGTGGGTGGCATGCGCGCGCGCACCATAGGAGGCCTTCAGGAAATCATGGCAAACACCGTCGCCGATCCGGAGGCCTTCAGGAAATCATGGCAAACACCGTCGCCAATCCAGGGATGCCGGTGAGTGCGGCATGAAGACGCGGCAGCAGCAATCTTCTCAAGGCTTGAGGAGAGAGAAGGAAGAAAGGTGAGGCACAGAGGTCGAAGCCATCTGAGACCGATGGACACAACAGTACCCACCTTCAAAGGGCTCCCTCCAGACCCTCTACCTGGTCTAGGTTTTTGAGGATACGATCGATTAAATTGACGAAGCATCTCTTTGTCCATGATATTAGCCAATGGTTCCCAAGAGTTTTCTTCTGGTCCGTATCCCTCCCATGACAGGAGGTATTCCCAAACTCTGCGTCTCTTTCTTACATCAAGGATGGCATCAACCTTATACTCGATGTCTTCTTCTGCATCAACAGCAGTAGGTTCAGGTGTCTTGGTGGAAAACTCACTCAGAATGAGTGGTTTCAGCAGCGAAACATGGAATGCATTATGGATCTTCATAGCTGGAGGAAGTCTCAGACTATAGGTGAGTGAGCCCAACTGTTGGAGGATGGGAAAGGGTCTGACAAAGCATGGAGCAATCGAGAAGATGGAAGCTTAAGTCTCAGATGTTTCACCAGGCTGGAATTCAGGAGCCTTACTTCGGTGAGTGTCAGAGCTTTTCTTTGCTCTTTGTCCTTTTTGGAGCATCTCTTTAGTCCTTCTCCAGAGTTGTTGAATGTCTTTGGCAGTAAATTGAGCTGCTGGGGACGACACTGAAAGTGGAAGTGGTAAAGGTGGTAAGGGTTGTCATCCGTAAACCACTTCACAAGGTGTGGATCCAGTAGATGATGCTGGATGGAAGTTGATTGCGAATTCAGCCCAGGGCAACAGTTCAGACCAGTCATTCTGAGGTGAACCATCATAATATCAGAGATATTATGTTGGTTTACCTCATATCCTGATATGAGAAAAAGAAATATTATATATACATATGAAGATTTCTCACGGGAAATGGGACTTATAAAGGCAAATTTAACTGTGGTGATAGCCTGCAACCATCATAATGCACAAGGTTCCAGTATATATATCTGGTAACCTATAAGAGCTTATGCTTCTTATGTGCTGATAGATACAATCATCGGTTGCTTAGGGCCTTTTATCTCTCTCTGTTACTTGAAAAGCTAATCCTTAAACAACTTATTCAGCAGTGATACTTAGCTTGACGGTGAATAATTGAGTGCTGTGAAGACAGCTTTCTCAAAAGCGAGATGCCGCGAAGTTCCGCTGTTGGCTGCAATGGACTTGAGTACAGAAAGGGTTCCTTGCAGGTCCGTGAACACAGTCTATTTAAAGTCCTGTTTATAGTTCCCTTTCAGGCAGGTTTTGAATCGCACACAGTCTGGACATCCGACACTGCAGAGTTTCAGAGTTCTTCCTTCCTCAGGGGTACAGTATGCTCGTGTGCTGAAGATTATTAAGATGTGTGGCTTATTCTTGATTGGAAAAATTGCTATGGTGTGCGGCTTATTCTAACAAAAGAGAGAGACATAAGAAAAGACAGAAAAATGCCAAAGTCCCTATATTAAACAGCGCACTTTTTTCGGAGAGATAATGTTAGTTTTGAAAGATGAATTGCGCTGACTTACCCTGGTTAAAGTCGGCGCGAGGTTTAAAGGGACCTTCCTGTCAATACAGGGGTTAGGAAAGCATCTGACGCAGCACGGTGCATGCGCTGTCTTTTTAACTAGAAAAGAACCGCAAAAAGCATGGGACAGCTGGAGCCATTTTTAATTGGTTATCATAATTATGATTACAGATCACTGCAGTGCTCTTGTGGACAAGGTAGTGAGCTAGGTTATTATAACATAGAGAACCAATTGATTTTTTCATTAAGCCCTGCCGGTTCAACAGCAAGCAAAATCATACATACAGGACACGGCACATATGCTTAGGAAATTATCCACTATTAAGGAATAGTGACAGCATATCTGGTCTCCTTGGATGTGGAAGCACTATATACAAATATTCCCCAACAAGACGCATTAGACATCCTCAGCAGTCTATTCGAAAGCAGAATCAGATCACAGCGTGTTCCGTCCCACTTTTTAATAGCACTTTCAAAATTGGTCATTAAGTATAATTTTTTTCAATTTGATCAAGAGATTTTTTTGCAGAAACATGGTGTAGCCATGGGTTCCCCATTAGCACCGGATGTTGCCAATTTATATGTTACACGTTTTGAAGAGACTCAAGTATATTTATCGCCATTTTTTCAAGACGTACAGTTGTGGACCAGATATATTGATGATATATTCTTTATTTGGACAGCACTGGAAAAATTATTGCTTGATTTTCATGATTGGCTCAATCATATAGATCCCAATCTTAAGTTCACAATAACGTATCATCAAAAAACATTGTCTTTCCTAGACATTCAAATTTTACGTATGGGCAATAACTTGGAGACCACACTTTACCGCAAGCCCACTGACAGGAATAACCTCTTGAGGTTTGAAAGCCACCGTCCCACACAATTTAAGACAGAGCTTCCAGTGAGTCCATTTTTTAGAGCACGAAGAATATGTTCACAAGAAAAAGATTTTCTGGATCATGCCCAACAATTATCCACATGATTTACACAAAGAGGGTATCCTCAACGTGCTATCAAAAAAGCATATATGAGAGCTAAATTCTCTGATAGAGACCAATTATTGCAATATAAAGCAAAAGCCCAAAAAGACTCCTCAGTATGTGTATTACAACATACAAACCTCATGAGCAAAATTAAAGGAATCATTCAGCGTAACCAGCATGTACTTCAAGTTCACTCTGTCTTCAATACGCCCCCTATGTTTGCAGACTCCAGAGGTACAAACATAAAACAACATGTGGTAAGAGCAGTTACATCGGACACACTTCATACTCAAACATCAGATCAAGGACATAGGACTTGTGGAAAATGTGACTTTTGTGATACTTCGGTAGTGGGTACATCTGGAAAGACCCCAATTCTGGCTTCATAATTAAACAAAGATTTAAGACAGACTGCAACACGGACTTTGTCATCTACGCACTGGAATGCCCATGTCAAAAAATTTATGTGGGACAAACAAGTAGGAAAACCAAGACCAGACTGATAGAACATCGCAGCCGTCTGAATACAAAAGATCTAAAGGCACCCACTGTCAACATAGTATTACCAAGGGTCACATTTTTAAAGATTATAAATGGACAATTATAGAACACGTTCCAGCATTTATAAGAGGAGGAAATCGCAAAGCAAAATTGCTACGTAGAGAAATCTTTTGTATATTCAAACTTAACACTGTTGAACCGGCAGGGCTTAATGAAAAAATCAATTGGTTCTCTATGTTATAATAACCTAGCTCACTACCTTGTCCACAAGAGCACTGCAGTGACCTGTAATCATAATTGCGATAACCAATTAAAAATGGCTCCAGCTGTCCCGCGCTTTTCGCGGTTCTTTTCTAGTTAAAAAGACAGCGCATGCACCGCACTGCGTCAGACACTTTCCTAACCCCTGTATTGACAGGAAGGTCCCTTTAAACCTTGCGCTGACTATAACCAGGGTAAGTCAGCGCGATTCATCTTTCAAAACTAACATTATCTCTCAAAAAAAAGTGTGCCATTTAATATAGGGACTTTGGCATTTTTCTGTCTTTTCTTATGTCTCTCTCTTTTGTTAGAATAAGCCACACACCATAGCGATTTTTCCAATCAAGAATAAGCCGCACAAGCATATTGTACCCCTGAGGAAGGAAGAACTCCGAAACCCTGCAGTGTCGGGTGACCAGACTGTGTGCGATTCAAAACCTGCCTGAAAGGGAACTATAAACAGGACTTTAAATAGAACGCGACTGTGTTCTCGGACCTTCAAGGAACCCTTTCTGTACTCAAGTCCATCGCGGCCAACAGCGGAACTTCGCGGCATCTCACTTTTGAGAAAGCTGTCTTCACAGCACTCAATTATTCACCGTCAAGCTAAGTATCACTGCTGAATAAGTTGTTTTATGTGATTAGCTTTTCAAGTAACAGAGTGTGAACCAACATAGGCATGAAGGAACTGCTTGAGTGTTCTATTCATTCTCTCAGTTTGGCCATTTGACCGAGGATGGTATGCAGAGGTGAAGTCAAGTGTGATGTTGAACTTCTTGCACAAAGCCTTCCAGAACCTGGCTGTAAATTGGACTCCTCTGTCAGAGACTATGTGCTTTGGCATGCCGTGCAGGCGAAAGATGTGGCTAATGAAAAGTCTTGCAAGCTCCATGGCTGAAGGCAAGCCAGGAAGAGCCACGAACTGAGCCATCTTCGAGAAACGATCCACTGTAACCCAGATGGTATTGTTACCTCCAGAAAGTGGTAAGTCAACCACAAAGTCTGGAGCAATGTGAGTCCAAGGCTCATCTGGTATTGGTAAGGGATGAAGCAGGCCCCAAGGACGTTCAGGCTGAGGTTTCTGTCTGGCACAATTGGAACAAGAAGCTACGTACGCAAAAGTCTCTTCCTTCATGGTGGGCCACCAGTAGTATGTCTGTAGCCTTGCCAGAGTTCTTCGTTGACCAGGATGTCCAGCCAGTTTCGAATCGTGAGCCCCTGCTAACAGTCTCTTTCTTAGATTGCAGGGTACAATAGTCTTGCCCGGGGGTACTGGATGTGTAGCGGATAGAATAACTCTCTTTGGGTTGATGATGTGCTGAGGTTCATCAGGAACATCTTCAGAGAGAAAAGAGCGAGATAGGGCATCTGCTCTGACATTCTTATCGCCAGGGCGGTAATTTAGCACAAAGTGGTCTCTGTTAAAGAACAGAACAGAGACCATCTCACCTGTCTGTAGTTAGGGCGCTGGGCATGACCGAGGTACTCCAGATTCTTGTGATCAGTGTAAACAGTGATCTGATGTTGTGCACCCTCAAGCCAGGGGCGCCAATCCTCAAATGCCATCTTTACTGCCAGTAGTTCTGGTCATCACATCTCAAAAAAGATATAATGAAATTAGAAAAGGAACAGAGAAAGGTGACCAAAATGATAAAGGGGATGGAACAATTCCCCTATGAGGAAAGGCTAAAGAGGTTAGGAATCTTCAGCTTGGAGAAGAGACAGCTGAGGGGAGATATGATAGAGGTCTATAAAATCATGAGTGGAGTGGAACAAGTAAGCATTAATCGGTTGTTTACTGTTTCAAAAAGTACAAAGACTAAGGGAGATACAATGAAGTTACTAGGTAATACATTTAAGACAAATAGGAGAAATTATTTTTTACTCAACATACAATTGAACTCGAATTCGTTGCCAGAGGACCTGGTGAAAGGGTACTTGGATTTTCATAAGGCGTTTGATAAAGTTCCTCACGAGAGGCTTCTAGGAAAAGTAAAATGTCTTGGTATAGGTGGCGATGTCCTTTCGTGGATTACAAACTGGCTAAAAGACAGGAAACAGAGAGTAGGATTAAATGGACAATTTTCTCAATGGAAGGGAATGGGCAATGGAGTGCCTCAGGGATCTGTATTGGACCCTTATTTTTCAATATATTTATAAATGGTCTGGAAAGAAATACGACGAGTGAGGTAATCAAATTTGCAGATGATACAAAATTGTTCAGAGTAGTTAAATCACAAGCAGATTTTGATAAATTACAGGAAGACCTTGTAAGACTGGAAAATTGGGCATCGAAATGGCAGATTAAATTTAATGTGGATAAGTGCAAGGTGATGCATATAGGGAAAAATAACCCATGCTATAGTTACACAATGTTAGGTTCCATATTAGGTGCTACTACTCAAGAAAGAGATCTAGGTGTCATAGTGGATAACACATTGAAATCGTTGGTTCAGTGTGCTGCGGCAGTCAAAAAAGCAAACAATGTTGGGAATTATTAGAAAGAATAAAACGGAAAATGTCATAATGCCTCTGTATTGCTACATGGTGAGACCCCACCTTGAATACTGTGTACAATTCTGGTCGCTGCATCTCAAAAAAGATATAATTGCGATGGAGAAGGTACAGAGAAGGGCGATCAAAATGATAAGGGGAATGGAACAGCTCCCCTATGAGGAAAGACTAAAAAGGTTAGGACTTTTCAGCTTGGAGAAGAGACGGTTGAGGGGGGATATGACAGAGGAGTTTAAAATCATGAGAGGTCTAGAACGGGTAGATGTGAATCGGTTATTTAGTCTTTCAGATAATAGAAAGACTAGGGGGCACTCCATGAAGTTAGCATGTGGTACATTTAAAACTAATCGGAGAAAGTTCTTTTTTACTCAACGCACAATTAAACTCTGGAATTTGTTGCCAGAGGATGTGGTTAGAGAAGTTAGTAGAGCTGTGTTTAAAAAAGGATTGGATAAGTTCCTGGAGGAGAAGTCCATTACTTGCTATTAATTAAGTTGACTTAGAAAATAGCCACTGCTATTACTAGCAACGGTAACATGGAATAGACTTAGTTTTTGGGTACTTGCCAGGTTCTTATGGCCTGGGTTGGCCACTGTTGGAAACAGGATGCTGGGCTTGATGGATCCTTGGTCTGACCCAGTATGGCATGTTCTTATGTTCTTATGTAAGCTATTAGTGTAGCTGGGTTTAAAAAAGGTTTGGGCAAGCTCCTGGAAGAAAAGTCCATATACCATTAATAGGGTGGACTCGGGAAATCCACTGCTTATCCCTGGGATAAGCAGCCTGGAATCTATCAACCTTTTGGGATCCTGCCAGGTACTTGTGACCTGGCTTGGTCACTGTTGGAAACAGGATACTGGGCTTGATGGATCTTTAGTCTGACCCAGTATGGCAAGTCTTTTGATCTTTTAATTCCTGTGGTTACATTTCATTTTATTGAGAAGGGTGAAACCTGGGTGAAACTGTGCGAGGAAATTTCCCATAATGAATGCTCTGCCTATTCTAATATTTAACAATTCCCTTCTGTTTCTCTTTCACTGTATTTTGTTTTTCAGTTCACTTGCTAGCAAATAAACAGTTTAAACAAAACAAAAAGAAAAAAAAGGACCACCATCAAGCATAAATGAGGAAAAGGACTGTAAGGTTATAAATTAGCTGTCCATGATAATTTCTGTTTTCCACCACTTTATTTCATTTAATTAATAAGGAGTACATTTATTTAATATCTTACATTGATTTATTCAAGACCTTTTCACTGCATAAAGACTAAACAATTAACTCTGTTTTCAGCATGAAACATAATAAATTGAGTTCATTACTCTGTCTAACTATTTGATCTGCAAATAATTGTTCAGAATAATCTAAATTAAAATGTAAAATAGATTTTAAGATTATATTTTAG